>NC_135479.1:62867058-63167058 GCF_052094955.1 Ictidomys tridecemlineatus
TCTTTGAGGGAATCAGTGGGACCCACATAGAATCCCAGGGAGCAAATGGAAGCCAGTGGTAAACTGCTGAACCATTTGGAATGAGACTGTGCTTAGGAGCTGGAGAGCAGCCCTGGGGCCAGCACAGCCCCTGAACACCAGCTGCACACCACCAAAGGGCCTGGGAACACGAACAATGTCAGCTTGTTTTTATCAATACTTGGTATTAGTCATGAAGAAGGATGAAGTAAATGGGGTAAAAGGGTATGGTTCAGTGGGATCAGGACACTGATGATGGCTCCCCATCTGGAGAAAAGCCAGGCTCCATCCCTGCCTCATTTGCATTAAGACAAATTCCCAATGGAGTGAAGATGGAAATGTGAAAAGTAAAACTATAAAAGCACTAGAAGAAAACACGGGAGATTTTTAATAAAGAAAATCTCAGAGTGGAGAAGTTCTCTCCAGGTACAACCTGAAAAAAAGATTGATAAATTCTACTACATTAAAAAAAAATTCATAGGCCAGGGCACAGCTCAGTAGGTGCTGCTCATTCCCACTTAAGAGAAATAAGAGGGTGCACCAGGTTGACAAAGCTTGTGATATTGGCTGTCAGCCTTGGAAGGAACAGGCTCTGTGGTGCATTTGGGCAGAAACCACTAAAAGACCCAATGCATAGTTGCATTTTTAGGATTTCATTCTAAAGGTCAGATTTGCACCAATTTATTCATAGCAACACTGTTTCAAAGGGCAAAATGTTGGGGAAAACTTAATTGTCCATTATCAATTATCAAGCTGGCGAATTCCAGCTCATTTAGTCGTTGAGATATCTTATACCCATTTAGAAAATGAGGCAAATTATTCAGTCCTAGTAGGCTCTCCGAAATGGATAGATAGTCTAGCAAAGTGCAGAACAGTGCATGCTATGTTTTCATGTCACATCACACAAACACACACACACACACACACACACACACACACACACACACACACAGGATCCTCTGGTAGATAGTTTCCATTCTCTGCTATGTGCACGTATCACCTTTTCAAAAGTGAATCTGATGACACAGGGACCTGCCTGGTCATTATTTCATGCTGACTTTGCTTACATAAGGGCTTTCCTTCTGTTGTGATGGATTCTCATTGCAGTTCTTGTTATTTTATTCTATTTTATTCATGGACCTGGAGATTGGAACTAGGGAGTGCTCTAAAACTGATCTAAATCCCCAGCCCTTTTATATATTTTAAATTTTGAGACAGGGTCTTGCTAAATTGCTGAGGCTGGCCATAAACTTATAATCCTCCTGCCTCAGCCTCCTGAGTAGCTGGAATTATTGGTGTGCACCATTGTGCCCAGCTCCCCCTACATTTCTGTGAGGGATTATCTCCATTTCACAATTAAGATATGTATGCTAGTAGCTGGTCAATGATATTTCTCTGGGTCACCAGTGAGGGGTCTATATGAGCCCCAAGCCTTAACTGATTGCACTGTGACCTCAAGATGTATTCTGCTGGATGCTATGTATGATGAGGAAGCTGGAGAAGAGCAGGACAAAGCTATAGGCGGGGACCTATGAGGGGAGGGGGAGCTGAGGCCCTCAGAGACCATGGGATCTTGGGAACTTCCAGGTCAGTGACCTCAATTTGGGTTGAGCATTGGAAGCAATGTGGAGAGTTCTGGAAAAGCCCAGTGCTGGGTCAAATACCTAACTGGGTGCACCTGGGCCCAGCTATCAGCTTGTTTCCAGGCCCTATGAGCTCTGATGTGCAGACTGGATGAGAATCACTGCTCTTGACTCTAAGAAGAGCACTCAGGGGGCTAGGGTTGTGGCTCAGCGGTAGAATGCTCGCCTAGCAGTGAGAGGCCCTGGATTCAATTCTCAGCACCACATATAAATAAATAAATAAATTAATAAATAAATAAATAATAAATAAATAAATAAAATAAAGGCATTGTAATCCAACTAAATTTTTTTAAAAAATATATACATAAATCTTATTTATTTATTTATTTATTTATTTATTTATTTATTTCAGCTTAGTTGGCCTTTGAGGAGCCAGACAGTGAGGGCATATTCTGAGTCAGGCTCGGCTGGGCTCATGTCTTGCTTCTCCAAAGAGAATAACTGTTGAGAGGGTCTGGGACCCCTGGTTTTAGGAAGAGCTACTAGTTGATGTCCCAAACCCAGTGGCTATAGGGGACCAGGTAGGAAATGTTAGTGGTACACACCTATAATATCAACCACTCTGGAGGATGAGGCTGAGGCAGGAGGATCATAAATTCAAGGTTTGGGATTATAGCTCAGTGGTAGAGTGCCCCTGGGTTCAATTCCCAGTATCACAGGAGGGAGGGAGGAGGGGGGGAGGGAGGGAGGAAGGAGGTAGGGAGGGAGGAAGGAGGTAGGGAGGGAGAAGTAGAGAGTGAGGAGGGAGGAGGGAAGGAAGGAGAAGGTAGAGAGGGAGGAGGGAGGGAGGAGGGAGGGAGGGAGGGAGGAGGGAAGGAAGGAGAAGGTAGAGAGGGAGGAGGGAGGGAGGGAGGAGGGAAGGAAGGAGAAGGTAGAGAGGGAGGGGAGGGAGGGAGGGAAGGAAAGAGAAGGTAGAGAGGGAGGAGGGAGGGAGGGAAGAGGGAAGGAAGGAGAAGGTAGAGAGGGAGGAGGGAGGGAGGAGGGAGGGAGGGAGGAGGGAAGGAAGGAGAAGGTAGAGAGGGAGGAGGGAGGGAGGGAGGAGGGAAGGAAGGAGAAGGTAGAGAGGGAGGAGGGAGGGAGGGAGGAGGGAAGGAAAGAGAAGGTAGAGAGGGAGGAGGGAGGGAGGGAAGAGGGAAGGAAGGAGAAGGTAGAGAGGGAGGAGGGAGGGAGGAGGGAGGGAGGGAGGGAGGAGGGAAGGAAGGAGAAGGTAGAGAGGGAGGAGGGAGGGAGGGAGGAGGGAAGGAAGGAGAAGGTAGAGAGGGAGGAGGGAGGGAGGGAGGGAAGGAAAGAGAAGGTAGAGAGGGAGGAGGGAGGGAGGGAGGAGGGAAGGAAGGAGAAGGTAGAGAGGGAGGAGGGAGGGAGGAGGGAAGGAAAGAGAAGGTAGAGAGGGAGGAGGGAGGGAGGGAGGAGGGAAGGAAGGAGAAGGTAGAGAAGGAGGAGGGAGGGAGGGAGGAGGGAAGGAAGGAGAAGGTAGAGAGGGAGGAGGGAGTGAGGAGGGAGGGAGGAAGGGAGGGAGGGAGGAGGGAAGGAAGGAGAAGGTAGAGAGGGAGGAGGGAGGGAGGGATGGAGAGAAAGAAAGAGAGAAATGTCAGAAGCGGCTGAATGACTGGGGACTTGAAGCATGACCTGGCCAGTCCAAAGAGGACAACCCTGATGGTAACTGCCTCCAAAGAAGCTGGCAGCTATGATTTTCCTGGCAAGTCTTCACATTTCCAATGTCAGGATGCTTGAAATGGTTTGCAGCCTTTTCAGGCCAAATAAAACACATATGTGAGCCAAATGTGTCCCCCTGCTGGCAGTTTTGAATTTCTGGTTGAATGCAGTGACACCCCTCCTTAGAACATAAAAAGGAGGGTCTTAAGAATTCACTCAGAACATGAGGCCCCATATGAGAGGCTTATGAGGTAAGAAAGGGTTTGGGGTGTCCGAGGGTTGGGAAGCATATGGGAGTCAGTTGCCACCTCCATTGTATCTGAACTGGAATTATTAGGGGACTTTGTTCTACTTTAAACTTAGTTCTCAGCCAGGAGTGACTTTATGGGCTTCTTGAAGCCTCTGAAGTTATACGTAAACCTGCAGTTTTTTGAGGAGAGAGGTCCATAGCATTCCTTAGAGTCTCATGGAGATCTGTGACTTAGGACAAGTTAACAGTACTATCTTTAAAAATGATGCTGTCTGGGGCTGGGGTTGTGGCTCAGCAGTACAGTGCTCGCCTTGCATGTGCAAGGCCCTGGGTTTGATCCTCAGCACCACATAAAAATAAATAAATAAAGGTATCATGTCCAACTACAACTAAAAAATAAATATTTTTTAAAAAATGATGCTGTCTATGCTGGGCACTCGGTGTGCTTGTAGTTCCAGCTGCTCAAGAGGCAGGAAAAGGATGGTTTGATCCCAGGTGTTCAAGGGCAGCACAGCAACACACCATCTCAAATAATGACAATAACAAAAATTTGAAAAATCGATTGCCATCAAGTACAAACCATGGTCTGTGCTTGGCTCTGCTTGGGCAAGGTCCTGAACACCAGGGCTGCTTCTTTGCTGTTCCTCTGGGTGGGACAATTTTTCTCTATCATGCCTGGTCAACTCTTTCTTTATCCCATCAAACCCCAGCCTTCCCTAGGTTCTTCAGCCTGAGTTAAGGGGCATCCAGGGAGTCCCCAAGGCTCCCTGCCTGCCCTCTGGAAGAACACTGACCACTTGGTTCACTCAGGGGAGAGAGCCTGGGCCCTAATCTGCACATATTAGCAGGTAACAGCTCACCAAGGGCAGGAACCACATACATCATGGCTGAGCATCACAGGACCAGGCACAGGTGGGGCTTAGCACAGTTCTGCTAGATGAATGAATGACACAAAGACTAGGAAGACTGTCATAGTCATCATAGTAGTGCTACAAATAATCATTATAAAACTAACGATGAGATGGTGGGAGTGGGGATGACCTACTGCTCTGTTGTCAAGCAGCAGGGAGCTAAGGCTGGTGGTAAGGGGGTGAGGCTGGACCTTGACTCTGCCACTTAGCTGCAGTATGATCCCCAGCACATGTAAGAGAGAACATGACCTTAGGGGCTGTCAGAGGGCACAGGAGTTGCAGACTATCTACAGCAGGAGGGGCTTGAGGCACTCAGAGCAGGCGGTTGGGGAGGACCTACCATGAAGTGCTTCTCCTCGAACTTGGCAATCTTGAGTCTGCCCTCCTCCTGGTTTTCTTGGATGGCCTCCTGGATGCACTCATTGAAGGTGTCCAGCTCTATTTTCCGCTTCTCCTGCTGTCTCAGGCCATACTCAAAAATGTTCACGCAGATGACGACAAATTTGTCCTTATATGTGAGTGGCTGTTAAGGAAGCTCGAGACAGTCTTGGGAGCAGGCGTGACAAAGGTTGACCCCTCTCAGCACAGAGCACAGACTGCTCTGAACACGGTGCTCAGGACTCAAACCCAAGGCTGCATGTGACCCCTTTGACAGATGAAGAAAATGAGGGCCCAGGGAGCCAGGATTGGAGGTCTGGAGCATAAGATGGTAGATGGGGCATCTTTACTGTCAACTGGAGGAATTCAGCAATGGAGCTAAAAGGTCCCAGAAGAGATTCCTGGGGGCCAGGTGGGGCCAGCCCTAACTGGGAAATAGGCAGTGTGTGCCTTTGTTTCTGGTGTGTTATCCAGAAGAGCACTTTTGGTGAGGACCTAAGTGCTCCTGAGGGAGGATCATGTGGTCAAAGCATCCCATCCAGGTTCAGGGACCACACTGGTAAGTCACTTCACCCTTCTCTGTCTCACAGTCCTCATCTACAGCTAAGAGCCCAATAGGACCTCCACATGGAGTCCTTGGGAGGAATCCTTGAGGTCAGGCAGTTGAACCCCACAGGACCTTGGGTGATCCTGTGGGGATGGAAACTGATGTTTGGGGAGATATTTGCCCAGTCACATAGCCACACAGAGCTACAACCAAGAGATAAACCCAGGTCACCTGGGGTGGAGTGGGGAAGGGGTAGCAGGGACCCCCTCTGTCTGGCTCTTCCCCCATCCACGTCGTTCTTTTCAGAATGTCTGGATTTGAATGAATTTATATCCAATATGAAAATTGTCAAGATTCAAAATAGAGCCACATGTGTCAAACCCTGGCCAAACCACAAAGGGAGGGCTCTCGTGCACAATTTCTCTTGAAACAGGAACTATCACAAGGACAAGTTCACTGCAAAAGGATAATCTAGTCATTTAACAAGAACAGCTGTCTTCCAGGCACAGTGGCGCTTGCTTGTAATCCCAGCAACTGGGGAGGCTGAGGAAGGAGGATTGCAAGTTTGAGTCCAGCCTCAGCAACTTAGCAAAGCCCTTGGCAACTCAGCAAGACAAGACCATGTCTCAAAATAAAACTAAAAAATTTAAAAAGGGCACAAGTGTGACTCGGTGGCTAAGTGCCCCTGGGTCAATTCACAGTACCAAAAAAAAAGAAAACAATCCAGCAAAACAGATTGCTATGACTTTCAGACAAATTTTAGCCGGTAACTGCTGGCACCAATGAATGTTCACAACTTAATAACTTTTCTCTTTTCCAGTAAAATTTTAGCCTTTCCTCTGTTCTCCAGATATACCCCTGACCACGCTGGTCTGCATATGTTCCAAACTACAGTTTGTAAACTGTTACTCCCAAATAACTGTACTTTTTTTTAGAGAGAGAGAGAGAGAGAGAGAGAGAGAGAGAGAGAGAGAGAGAGAGAGAGAGAGAATATTTATTTATTTTTTAGTTTTTGGCGGACACAACATCTTTGTTTGTATGTGGTACTGAGGATTGAACCCGGGCTGCACGCATGCCAGGCGAGCGCGCTACCGCTTGAGCCACATCCCCAGCCCCCGAATAACTGTGATTTTATTGGAGATTCATCTCTGTATTTTCCTGGATGTTCATATGGGTGATGATGGCTCCATAGACCTCTCTGGGACTTTTCATCTCAATACCTGTCAGATCTAAGAATGCTTCAAGTCTACCCTAAGTCCCTCAATTTAGGGAATAAACCTGTGGTTTGATCATCATGGTCATATACTGACCACACCCTCTGGTCTCCAGTTGACTGGGGGAAAAATGCAGGTTCTCAGGCCCCACAGACAACAGTTCAAGTCATGGCTTCTAATGGAGTGACCTTGGACAAGCCACCTCCCTCTCCAAGTGCAGCTTCCTTGACTGTAAAATGGGGTTAACAATGGCAGCCATGTAGTGGAATGCATGAAGACATTTAAAATACCAGGTCCAGATGCACAGTAGGACAACCAGGCTGCATCTCCCTCCCTCCAAGCTCAGCTGACTTGGCCCCATCAGTACACTGTGTTAAGGGGTAATTTTACCTCTCAAGGTCTCATAGGGAAACTGAGGCCCCCAATAGAAGATACTTGCCCCAACCAGGCTGGTGGCATATGGACTGGGCTCATATCAGAGGAAGCAGCTGGGAACTGGGAAGGATATGCCGCTAGGAGATCTCCCACACCAGGCAGGTAGGACAGCTTGTTGCCCTCCACATCCTCCGCGTACATGCTGTCGAAGAGGTAGGAGTCATCCAGGTGCTCAACGAATGCCATCTGTGGGCAGAAACACCTGGGCATGGTAACCCAGAGTGAGGTCCCCCGGCTCCTCTCAAAGGCACAGCCAGGGCCCCCTGGGTAGGGGCCTATGCTAGGCACTGGGACTGGCAGACACATCACGGAGGTAGGGATGCTGCCCTTGGGCTGCATCTTCCTCCTCAGAAGGCCGGGGGAAGGACCATGTGGAGAGGCAGAGGATACACCCGGGGGTGGGAAGACCAAGTTGCAGAGGGGACATCAGGTCCTGTAGATGAAGCATGATTCACATGATTTCAAGTTCAAAGCTGGGGATCCCTGGGGATCTTGGTTCAGTGTGACTGGTGGGCTTTCAAGGCATCTCTGAGCTAGGTCAAGGTTGAGCTGCCCTCTCCAGTAGGTACCTTGTGTTCCTCCAGCTTCATCCGCCGGGCCTGCTCTTCCTCCTGCTTGATCTGCATCTGGTTTTCCCGGTGCTTCATCTCATCAATGCTGTACTGGTGCTTCATCTCCGCCATCTTTTTCTGATCAGGGAATGAGAAATAGCATTGTTACCAGAAGACTTTCATGACCTCTGCCATCCTCTGAGGCCTCCCAAGCATGGGATCCCGTGGGTAGGTTGCTTTCATGAAGGTGGGAAAGCTTTGAGGTCTTGTGGATGAGAATGATTTGTCATTTCCTTATGACCCTTTCCAGATATCCTGAGTCTAAGGGGAATCAGGGAACTGGGAATTCACAGAGCTGGGAGGCACTCTAAGGGCCATGTGCTCATCCCTTGTCAGCCTGAACTGCTCCTGGCATGCACCAGAGAGCACCAGAGGCTGTCCTCCTGCCGAGTCCTACAGTGTCAAGAGTCTAGAGCTTGGGGTGGGCTGTAGCTGGCCCAGATCTGACAGAATCATGAACAGGAGATTCAGATGCCCCTGGTTTGTGGAATTTTGCTTTCATGACCTTTTGCTCACTATTTATCTGGATGGTTCTAGACAGGTCTCTGAACTGTGGAAGGAGCCTTGGTTTGTTCAAGGTGCAATGGGGACAAGCAGGGAATTTCTGATGACTCAGGAGAAGATACCTGGGAAGGATCTTTGACCTTAAAGTGCTAGTCTGTCCTGTATTTGTTTGTTTGTTTAAATATTTTTTTAGTTGTTGATAGACCTTTATTTTTATTTATTTTTATGCGGTGCTAAGAATCAAACTCAGTGCCTCATATGTGCCAGGCAAGTGCCTTATTGTTGAGCCCCAGTCCAGCTCCTGTCCTATGTTTTTATAATAGGCAAAACATACCCAAGTGGGACTTGGGCCTATTCCAAGCTGCATTTCAAATTATTGTCTAAATGAGAAAAATAAGACTTAAAGAGTCTTAGAGTTCAAAATCCTAAATCTTGTACTGTTATAGGACAAAAGAAAACAAGCCCATTGGTTGGCTACATATCACAGTGATAGAGTGCTTGCCTAACTGTTCCATGCCCAGTAAAACACACACACACACACACACACACACACACACACTCTCTCTCTCTCTTTCTCTCTCTCTCACACACACTCACAAAGGAGAGCGAGCTAACCCGTGGTCTGTGGAGGGACAGCTCTCTGATCCCATGTCATTTCTGGGAGCATCCAGAGAAAGTTCTGGTAAGTGGAGAACATTGCTCTTAGAAGATAGCTTATCCCCTGGGGACTGGACTTTGCCCAATGACCAGATTGCAGAGGGTCAGGGTTGAGAAGGGGCCAGCCCTCCTCCCTGCTTTGGATGGCCTTTTCTGGGTGTCCCCAGAATCACCTCAGTATCCCCAAACACAGGTTCCTTTCTTCCAGAAAAAAACATCAGCTTTTGGTGAGAAGGAGCAGGCAGATCAACAACCTTTGATCTCCCTGGCATCTAGCATGGAGGGACTTCCTGGTTCTGCCACCCAACAAAATACCCGTAAACAGACCACACTTCACAGAGTGAAAGGAGACCCACTCATGGCAGTGGGGTGGATAGGGGCTGTAGTGGACAGAGGAGAGATCCTCCCTGGTAGGGCTAGTCCAGCATAGGGACTTCAGGCCAACACCTGGGGCCAACTCCCAGCTTGACCACTGCTGGCCATGAGACCCCAGGCAGGCTACCTCACGTGTGTGTCAGCAGCTGATAGAAGCTGGGGAGCAGAGCAGGCCCCCCCCCTCACAGTTTTTATGAAAACAACAAGAAAAAATGCCAAGTGCTTGGCATGCAAAGGTTGAATGACAGTCGGCAATTAGCACTGCTCTGGGAGTCCACACAGACCTGAGGTGACCCTGGCAGATGTAATCACCAAGTCAGGCATGGTGATACACGCCTGAATTCCAGCAGCTCTGGAGGCTGAGACAGGAGGATGTTGAGTTCAAAGCCAGCCTCAGCAATGGTGAGGCACTAAGCAACTCAGTGAGACCTTGTCTCTAAATAAAATAAAAAATAGGGCTGGGGATGTGGCTCAGCGGTAGAGTGCTTGCCTCGCATGTGCAAGATCCTGGGTTCGATCCTCAGCACCACATAAAAAAATAAATAAATAAGTGAAATAAAGGTATTGTGTCCAACTACAACTAAAAAATAAATTAAAAAAAAATAGGACTGGGAGCTGGGGTTGTGGCTCAGGGGTAGAGCACTTGCCTAGCACGTGCGAGGCCCTGGGTTCGATCCTTGGCACCACATAAAAATAAATAAATAGCATAAAGATATTATGTCCAACTACAGCTAAAAAATAAATATAAAAAAATAGGGGACTGGGGATGTAGCTCAGTGGTTGAGTGCCCCGAGTTCAATCCCTGGTACCCCCCAAATATATATATATATATAAAATTGCTAACCCTCCCCTGAAAAACAGACAAGGTCTGTCAGGTGGCCTTAGGGCAATGTATGGAGAAGGCCCAGTTGCCAGGACACTTGGGAAACAGCACCCAGGAGTGTGTTGCTGGATTGCTCTGATAGAGATAGGTAAGGAGGCTTAGCAAGAGGGGACTGCCTCTTCTCTTCCTAGGTGTGGACAGGGGAAGACAGCCTTCACTGCCCTGTGAAACTTGGTCTCCTGAAGACTTGTCTCACAGAGCTGGGAGACAGAAAGGGAGAGACTTGCCGCGTGGTCATCAATGCGCCGGAAGTCCAGGTACACAAGATCAGGAAGGTAGGCATAGATGAACATTTTGTAATCCTCTGCCTCGGCAATAGGGTTCCCAGACAGGTTGAGTGTCCGCAGGCACTTGAACTTCCGCAGGTAAATGAGCTGGGGAAAAAAGACACCCATCCCCCTTTGAGCTGCCAGAGAGCTGAAAGCATTATCTGGTAGCATCTCTCCTTGGAACTCTTTTAGGGTGTACTGCCTGGCATAGCACCTCTCTGCATGGACAGGCAAGGAGGGGCTGGGGCTTCTGGTTCAAATCTTCGGTGAGGCTTTCCAAAGTATCAGTCAACTGGAGCTCCAATCCTAGCTCTGGGACTTAGAACTAAGGTACCTAATACCTGGGAGCCTCAATTTCCTCATCTACAAAAATGGACATAAAGATATTATATGTTATAGGTCTTGTAAAGAACAAACAAAATAAGCTGTGAAAAGCATTCTTAAGAGTGCCTGACACCTACTCAATAAAGGGCAGTTCTAGTTGGGTGTGGTGGGCATGCCTGTAATCCTATCAGCTTGGGAGGCTGAGGCAGGAGGATTGCAAGTTCAAAGCCAGCCTCAGCAATTTATTGAGACCCTATCTCAAAATAAAATATTTTTTAAAAAGGGCTGGAGACGTGGCTCAGTGGTTAAGCATCCCTGGGTTGAATCCCTGGTACCCCCCCCCCAAAAAAGAGGCAGTTATAGTTAACACTATTAGCGGTCATTCAGAATAGTGAGTGCCTTTTTTGACTGCTAAGTCTTGTGAAAGGTCCAAATCTGTTAAATTAAATGTAATGGTTAGCCTCACAAGCACTGGATAACAAACAATGAGTGGAACATCTCCATTTCCTATACCCTAGTTTGAGTAAAATGGGGGAAAAGTCAGAGGATACTTTATGTGATAGCATCATCTGAACATCTAGATGCTGTGCTATGCAAAACATAGAAAAGAAAGCAGTCAACTGTGTTTCTCTGAATGAATTTCCTTCAGTCATTTATTTGTTCTTTTATTTAATAAACAAGATTAAGCACTTAGCAAGCCTCTGGCAGGTACCATAGTAGCCCTGCAGAACAGGAATAAGGCCCATGGGTCCTTGGCCCCAATAGCAAATACAATTTATGTGTGGGTGAAAATATTTTTTAAAAATACAATCATTAAGGTTTGGGGCAAATGCTATAAGGACTGTAAAGATGGCACAATGAGAGAAAATAACAGTGAGAGGCCTTTTTCAGTCAGGGAGCTCAGAGGTCTCTCCGGGGAGATGACATTTAAGCTGAGATCAAGGGAAGCACCTTCCCAGAAGCCAAAACAGTATAAGCAAAGGACCTGAGGCAGCAGAGAACTTGGCACGTACCAGGAACTAAGCAGAGGCCAGGGTGGCTGCAGAATGTTGGGAAGGGGCTAGAGGAAAGGATGTGAGATAAGACTGACAATAAGATCAGAGCCTGGTTCATGTAAGACCACAGGCTGTGAGCAATGAGATTTTGTTGAGGATAATGAAGTCATTGATGTTTTAAATGCGTATATGGGAAGATAGGATCTGATTTAATGTTTTTTGTTTGTTTTTCAGTACTAGGGATAGAACCCAGGGCCTTGCACGTGGTAGGCAAGTGCTCTACCACTGAGCTGCATCTCCAGCCCCCTTTATATTTCATGCTGAGACAGGGTCTCACTAAGCTGCCCGGGCTGGCCTCGAACTTGGAATCCTCCCACCTCTGCTTTCTGAATAGTTAGGATTATCGGTGTGCACACTTGGCCCTGGCTCTGGTTTAATTTTTAAGAGATCTCCCAAATGAGATTCCATTTTTCATGTTTCAGATTAGCAAAGAGAAAAGTGTGGTAACAAAATGTGTTGTAGGTGGTGAGAGGGAACAGGTCACACCGTCATTGCTGGTGGGTCTGTAAATGATTCCACTTCTATAGAGGGCAATTTGGCAAAGATTCATCCAAATTTAAAATGCATGGTCCCTCTGACCCAGCAATTCCCCTCTAGGAGTTTATCTTACAGAT
This sequence comes from Ictidomys tridecemlineatus, assembly GCF_052094955.1. Taxonomy (NCBI): domain Eukaryota; kingdom Metazoa; phylum Chordata; class Mammalia; order Rodentia; family Sciuridae; genus Ictidomys; species Ictidomys tridecemlineatus. The sequence goes on from NC_135479.1 coordinate 62,879,400, forward strand.
GAACTGATCCAGATATAAAGCAACTCTGCTCAAGGACATTCCCTACCTAAGGGCTTCCAGTACAGTACACATGTATTGGCACCAGGTTGAAAACAACCTTGACATTCACATTTAGGGGACTGGAAAAATACATCACATCATGTCTGAGCAATGTAATGATACGGCAGAGAGAGGGAAATGATGACTCAGGAGAAGAGGGGCCAATTGAAGCCATGTATGTGAAGGTCAGTTGGGCAGACTTGACAATCATGCACAACGCTTCAACACAAGATGCCTGGAGAGACTGGTGCAATTTAGAAGTAGGTGTGGCCCCAGAAGGAGAAGCAAGGACCAAAGCCAGGAGTGAGAGGCTCTTCCCCGAGTTCTGCTTAAATGTCTGTGTTTTTAATGCAATAAGCAGGTACTAAAAATAAGCCAAGTAAACAAATAAATGACAAAAGAGCAGATAGAACCGATAAGGGCTAAAGAGAAAGATGCTCAGGGTTAGAAACTAATAATACCTGAGAGTGTCAGTCAGGACTTTCTGGATCAAGTTCAAAACACCTTATTAGGTAAAGAGGATCCAGGGTCCCCAAGGACCCAGGATGCAGCCAGGCCTTAGGAACTTCTGGTCTAGATACCTCAGCAGGCCCTGGCAGCTCCTCCCCATGGACCTTCTGTTTCCCTTTTTCTCTCCTGGGGAGCAGCTACACCTGCTTCTTGAATATTCACAAAGGGATCTAGTACCTGGCACCCACTGGGATAGGGTGACGGGATTTCTTCCTGACCAGGGCCTGCTGAGCAGGATAGAATACCCTGGTCAAGGAAGGGAGTGAGGCATCCACAGAAGGGCTGGGACCTGTCCACCTCCATTCCCTCTGCACCCTTTAACAGTGTGCCTGATTCTTTAGAGGGACAGGGTCTCAGGCTCTGTTATGGTTTAGATGCGAAGTGTCCCCAAAAAGCTCATATGTGAGACAATGCAAGAAAGCTTAGAGGTGACATGATTAGGTTATGAGAGTCTTAACCCAATCAGTGTGTTCGTGCACCGATAGGGATTAACTGGCTGGTAACTGTAGGCAGGCAGGGTGTGGGTATAAGAGGTGGGTCTCTGGGGGCTTGCCTTAGGGTATATATATTTTTGTCTTTGTTGAGCAGAGCTTCCCTGTTCCCAGCTGTTTCCCTCTGCTACATACTTGGGCGGTGAAGTTCTGTTTCACTTCCCACCCTAAGGAATGGAGCTGGCCATTTGTGGTTGGGACCTCTGAAACCATGAATCCCAAATAAACTTTTCCTCCCTAAAATTGTTCTTGTCAGGTCTTTTTGGTCATAGCAGCAAAAAAAAAGCTGACTAAAGTAGACATTGTAAGTCTACAATGTCCAAGGGCTAACGAGTTGGAAGGGATTCATTCATACGGAGCCCTGGGCTGTAGGACATACCAAGATAGAAACAGCTGCTAAATGCTCAGAGTTTCAAGCAGCAGGGTTTGGGGCAGGGGATGCAAACCAGCAGTACAGCACTTGCACAGCCTGTGTGAATCTTTGGGTTTGACCCCAAGCATGTGGGTGGGGGGAAGGCCTGGGGCTGTTTGGGGGGTTAATCAGCAACCTGAAAATTCCTGAATAAGGATCATTTTCTATACTTAATATGTGTCAGATCCTGCATATAATACTCTCTAATTGATTCCATCTTCACACAGGGGATTGGCAGCACTGAGATTTGAACACAGACTAAGTCTCAGTCCCGGCTCTATTAACCTGCACCCTCCATGCCTCACCCTGCCATCCCATTGGCCAGCATTTGGGTTTCCTGCACTTACAGAGCAGAGGGCAGGCTGGATAGTCAGGACCCAAACCTTGAGAAGGGCACTGGTTGGATTTAGATCCTCCTGTGTGGTGTGCGGGACAAACTTTTGAGACTGTACCAGAACTGTAGGGTCTGGCTTTGCTGGGCAGACTTGCACATCCATCTCAGGCCATTCACCTTGGTCACCCAATCTGGCCATGCCCCAGCTGTGATACTGGTGTGAGGATAGGTGTAGGGCCTAAGATGTCCCAATTAGACTGAAAGGACACCAGCTTGAGATTTCTCAAGCTCTCTGGCTAAACAAGGAAGCCTATGACCTTGACTGCAGCAATGAGAGGCAGCCTTGGGGAGACGCTGAGGACAGCAGAGCCCAGAGGTGGAAGGAACCTACATCCTTGAAACCCCGTTGACAAACTCCCCGCTTTGCAGTGCAAATGATCATGTCACCAAATGCCCTTGTTTGTGATGGCTGACCTATGACTTCGGCTGCAGCTGTGACACTCTTGTTGACAGCACCCATCTCATCATTTGCTTTCTGAGTCAGAGAGGTCTCTGAAGTCACAAGCCAGCTCAGGAGCCAGACAGGGAGGAAGCTAATCTCTGGGGCAACCCTCACTGTTGAGGGGTGGCACTGCAGATCAGTGTCTAAGGCTTCAGCTCTTAGGTGCTCACTTCTGGGAAGCACTCTGGCTCTTTCTAAGACCCAGCAGAATTGAGCCCCCATCACCTGCTGCAGCAACCTCAGTGACACCCCCCACATTCACTCTAGCTTCCTACAGTCACCTCATTCATTCTAGATCCCCAAGTCACTTCACAAACTATCTGTAACTGAATCTCTGCCTTGGTTCCATTTTTAGCCTATCTGAGACAAACCTTTGTTACCTGCAGGCCAAATGTGCTTTCTGGCGGCACCATCTTGCACTAACCCATTCACATGATCTCCTTCAAGTCCACTTCAAGATGGCAGGTTCCCTTCCTAAACAGACCTGAACTGAACATACCACAGCAAAAAGTCCTGCACTGCTCCCGATGCTTATCTTGATATTCCTGTCTGCAGTGAGGCCCCAGCTCCCAGGCTCAGCCCCCACCTGCACACACCCTTGACTTCTAGGGACCCTGGGCTCCCCAGGCAGGTAGCCTTTCCTGTGCACCCTGCAGGCAGGCAGGCTTTCCTGACACACCTCCAGGCATTTGCTCATGCTATCCCCTTCTTCTGAGATGCTCTTCCCTTTGTTGGATGGAAAATTCTTATCATTCTCTTTCAGTGAATCTGCATCCAGTTACCTCTCATCCCTTGTTGCTTTCCCAGGAAGGATGTCAGCCATGACAGTTCATTCATTAAAAACCTGCTCTAGCCTAAACCCGAGCCAAGTGCTTCATGTTGATTCTTATTTGATTCTCATGAGAGCCTGGGCAGGTGGGCTATGATCACTCTCCACGTGACAGGCAAGGAAACAGGCATGGAAAGCTTGTGCCTTACTGGGTTTAGATCTTCCTGTCTGGCATGCACTAGGAACTGCCAAGACTACATCACCTCCTGGGTTTGGTCTTGCTGAATTCCCTTAAATATGGGTAACAACTTGGGCACTTGACCTACCCCAGGCCATGCATTTAAGCCACTCAAGTGTACAGCTGAGATGTGAACCCAGGCCATCAGACTGACTCAAGGAGAAAAAGAAGACTTGGAAGGATTCTGGACAGCTGCCAGGTTTGGTGGCCAGGCTGGAGAAGCAGATCAGGGACTGTCTTGTAAGGTCACTATTGGTCACCTCTGACACAGGACCCTTGTGGCTACTGCTAGGGTCTCATCCCCAGCCCACTGCTGTAAACCCATTGTAGGGTATGCTCAGGGCAGATGACCAATGTCCAGGGTTACACAGGCACATTCCTGGCACTGTAGTTTATCCTCCCACTTCCCAGAGGTCTTGTTTTATTGCTCCTAGCTTCTTGTCACCTATGTCTTAATTATGTGGGTATGTGGGCTAGTTGTCCTGAAGGGACCACGTCTTGTACATCTCTGTACCCACTGAGCACAGGACAGTTGGCCGCTATCGAGTAGGTGCTTGGCAAATGTTTAAGATAATATAAGACCTCAGAAAGTGACTTCACTGAAGCAGAGATTGCAAATTAGTATCCAGAGATGTGTTTTGTTGGGTTAAACATGATATTTAAACATTATGGCATCCCTGGTGGAATAACCTGGATGTCTGGTCTTTCCAGGCAAAGGGAGAAATCTGGAACACTTAGCCTGTACTCCCCCGACCATTCCCAGCCTGAGTCCTGCAGGTGCAAGTGAGCATGAGTCCCTATTTCTGGCCACTCACGTTCATCATGTTGTCAATCTGGTTGTTGCCTAGAGACAGCACCTGCAGCTTGACCAGAGCATCCAGGGAGTCAATCTTGGAGATCCGGTTGTTGAACAAGCTTAGGTCCTCTAGATTCACCAGTGTGTCTAGCCCCTCAATGGCCTCGATGTTGTTGAAGGACAGATCTGGGAAGGGAAGAGGATTCTGAGGGTGTGTTGCCTGAGCTAGGGAGGAACTGTCCTCAGATAGAACCACAGGGGCTACTGAGTGCCAGGAACTGACTCACCATCTTCCACCATATGGTTCTAGAAGCCTGGTATGGATTCTTCCCTGCAGCTGCATGTATTTACCACCCTCCCCAGTTCTGCTGATCGTCCTCTGGGGGATACATCTCTGCTCTGACATAGTTCTGGGATAAACTCTGCTAATTATCAGAATGATAATTAAATAAGTATAAAGAACGATACCTTGGGGTCAGGGGTGCACAGTTGTGGGTGGCCCTTCCCTGACACCTGTAGGCATTTTAGCAAGTCTACCTCCTGTCTTGCTAAAGTGTCCATCCTCTGACAACAGGCCTGAAAGGCAGCTTGGGATTTTTGGGCCAAGAGACCTGGATCTGAGAGTCAGAGACCTGGCTGTGATCTGCTTCCACTGCCTATGGCATGACTCAGTCAAGCCAGCCTCTCTGAGCTTCAGTGGCTGCTTCTGTGAAATGGCACCATAATCATTGCCTATGCAATTGCTGTAGCTCCAATGGTCAGCACAAATAGGTCTGAGAATAGTTTACAAATTGGGATATGCACTGATGCCCCAGGTTGCCCTTGTTAGGGAATGTGGATTTGGGGGCCAGACAGTAGTGGGCAAGTCCCTCCTCTTCCAGTTCTTGGTTGTGTAGCTCTGGGCAAGTGCCTTGACCTCCTGAGCTTTGGCTCCTCTTCTGCAGATAATAATAGACACCCATCTCCTAGGACTGTTGTTGGGTATCTACCTGCATCATACCAGATATAAGGGGGCTCCTAAGAAGCCAGCAGTTGTACACAGTTCATCAAAACCCCCTGTGGCCTTGGCAGTGAGGGGCCAGAGCTCTAGGATCAGACAGAACTGGGCTGGGAACCTGATGTCCCCACTTGTTCACTGTGACCTCAGTTTGCTCATCTCTGTGATGGGAACACCGTGTGGAGTGAAAGGCCTTAGGGAAAATGCACAAGCCCACACTTGAGAACTCTTCACACTTCTGCCACTATCACTTGGTCATTTGGCCCTTCTAGGCAAGTTATCTGCCCACCTGTATTTAGATTAAGTGGGAGTCCACAGCTGTCCTCTGTGCTCCACCCAAACTAAGGTTAAGCAGGTGGGTGCAGAACATTCTGTCCTGATGTGGCCAAGCACTTCTTTGTCAATACTTTGCCCAGCATAAGCCTCAGGCTTTTAAAAAATAGCTGCTTTCTGCTGTGCCTAAGCTGATGAAAGGTCAGCAGCTGAGTGTCACCCTGATTGTCTCCTGGGGAGGCGATAACCTTGGCAAGGTGTCACCTTTGTCTAACCAGGGTAGACACACACACAGGCAAGGGCCTTACCCAGCCAGACCAGGTGTACGAGGTTCTCCAGGCCCTCGATCTTCTCGATGATGTTGTTGTCCAGTTGCAGCTTTCTCAAGTTTTCAAACTGCCAGAGATTGTCGATGTGGAGGATGTCTGAAAAGGTGGAGGACGGTGCAGCTTTGGGTTAGGGTTTGGTGCCAGCACACTAGGGGACTGAGACAAATCCCTTGCCCTAATCTGGAGTCTGCAGGTATCCGGAAGGTGTGGGCTGAACATCAAGGACCACTGTCTCCCTGTCAGTGCTTAGTGTTGGTGAGGAACAGGACTGTCACTCAGGGTCACAGGAGGACCTAATAGGTCCACTGGGGATGGGGCTAAGCAGGGGTCAGTTGGACCCGGCCAGCGCAGGAGATTCTCTCACACTGTCTCTGGGTCAGGGTGGGGGCTCCCCCAGGAGGCTGGTCCCCACCTTGGAACTCAGGCCAAATCAGGAGCACAAGTGGGCTTTCCACAGTGTGACCAATAGAATCAAAGCACGGCTCTATTGGTGGGAGGATTAATCTCTATTGGTGGGAAGATTAATCAATCATTTCTGACTTTTGGGGGGTCATTTGGCTAAAAATACTGAAATATTTAATGTCTATGCCCTTTGCCCTTCAATTTTCCTGGAATCTGTCTCCCAAGACACACCAGAGAAATGCTCATGGGCACGCAAGAAGCAGAAAAATAGAGGAGAACCCCCAATTGTCCCCCTAAAACAGAGGCATACCCCAGTATTACAGAAGTGCTGGGACCCCACAGTCCCTGAAGACCACCCACCCCAGCTCCGCAGCCCACTTATTCCTTTTGCTGTGTCAGCCAGAGTTTGGTTTCTGTCCCTGACAGCCAGAAGAGGTCTGAGAAGCATATACATATAAACAAGTTGATATTCTATATGTGAAATTCTAGAGACTAATCTTGTTCTCCTCCTGCTTTTCCCAGAAGCTACATATAACTCTGTTTATACATCCCTTTTTTCTATATTTGCTTTTGCAGTGCTTTCCAATTATAAGATTACAATATGCTCATTTAAAGAAGTAAAATAATGTAGACATAAGGGTATTTTTTTTTTTAAGTATCTAGGGATACTCTAACAGGGCTGGGAATAATACATTCTGGGAATGCCCAGAATAGTAGAGGCCCTGGGTTCACTCCTCAGTATCACAAAAAATAAAAATTATATAATTAAAAAATACCAATAGTCGCACATTTGGGTGGCAGTTTCAATATTTGTTCATAGAGGCAGGGCCTACTGGTGCCAGGTCTTGGAGGGGTGGCCAGGACCCTCTGACTCAGGGCTGCGAGGGCCCACCTGTCCCCTGGAGCTGCACTGCTCCCTTCAGCCCCTCCCGTGGGTCCCATGGCTGGACAACACTGGAACCTGTCCTTCAGCTGCCTGTTTCGGGCCAGATTTCCCTGACTGCTATCAATCTCCATCCCCACCTGTATTTCCGGGTGGGACCCAGTTCTGCTCCAGGCTCCCAGCTGCTTCCCATCCTCAGTCAGGATTTTCCAGGCACCTGCTCTAGCCCTGATTTTGGACTCACAGCTGCCCACCCCCATTTTGCCCTTGGCCATGGTGGTTTCCTGCACAGCCACTTCTTCCGGGTGGCTCCTGCACATCTGGGTGCCCTGCCACAAGCACCTGTGCAGACGTTTGTCTGGGTATCGGTAGTTCATGTGGAAAAGCCAAAATGACACAGTGAACCAGGCTGTGTTCGGCAGTTGGCTCCAAGTGAGTTACTGGCATGCTGGGGTTGCCACTGAAGCCAGTTTAATCTTTAACACAGACCGTGGATCCATCATCATCATTCCCTGGGCCACAGTAGTGACCATCTCACTAGATTCCTGCTTTTGGCCCTGCAGCCAGCCAGGTCCTGTTCTGTCCTGTGAGAACACAAGTACCATCCTGTCCTGCTTCAGATCGGGACTCTCCCACCTCTCTCACTGTAAAAGCGAAATACTTTCCACTGGCCCCAAGGCCAACTCCAGCTGCCCCCAGACCTCTCTGACTGTCTCCACAGGGTTTCCTTAGCAGGCCTGCTCAGGCTTGCTCTGGCTGTTCCCCTTGCCTCACACACTTTTGCTAATGGATCTCCCTCACCTCCTTCAAGTCTGGGCTCAATTGTCACCTTGGCAAGGCCTCTGATCACCCAGAAAGTACTGCACCCCATCCTGTTTCTTTTTTACCATAGCACACATTGCCTTTAACATATATTTTCCTTGTTATACTTATTTGTTTCCCCCACTTGAATGTCAACTCCATGAAGATAAGGCTCTTTGTCCTTTGGGCTCCCAGCTGAAACCTGGTGCCTAGAATAGTACCTGGGACATAACAGGCACTTGCTCAATATCGGCTGAATGAAACTTAGATGGGGAAGCAGGAAGCAAAAGCAAGGCAGTCAGGTGCTAAGGCCTAATCCTGCCACAGGCCTTCTACATCTTTTCCTCCTCTCAGGCCTTCCCAGCTCTGGGGAGTCATCCTTGGAGGTCACACCCTGGGAGGCCTGTGGGATTTGTGAACCTAGCCCTGGCAGGACCTGTCTTGCCCACTGCTGTGTCCCCAGGGTTTGGTGCAGGGCCCTGCTGAGGCAATGTCTCAATAACTTCTTGTTGACTGGTTGTCTGGCCAGCCCCATGGCAGAGAAAGAATGTGAATCCTGCAAGGTCACTCTACTGTGGCCTCACCTGCACAAAACACAGGGGTCTCGGGATCCTGGCCCACCTCTCCCCTTCCTCTTGCATCTCCTCTGTGCTGACTCCCTGGGCCACGGCTTCCTGGGACATGGCTTGCTGGCCTTCCAGCATAGTCTGGGCAGTGTGCATGTCTTGCCTCACTTGTTCCCAGCCAGCACTTGGGAAAGGGAGGACAGGCACCCCATTTCACAGATGAGGTCTCTGAGGCAGTGAGGCTTTGTCTGTTCACCAGCCGTATCTTCTCCCTGGAATATCCTGTCACTACTGAAATGTCTCTCTGCTTCCAGGCCCTATGTCCCTCCTGTTTCCGGTCCCTCTCTGGTTAACCTAATGCTGGCTCCTCCTCCTCCCCATGATTCCCACTCTAGCTCCTGGCTATATGGGACCTCCTAAGTTCTGCCTGCCAGGGAGCCCCTACTCTGAGGACACCAGTGCAGAGTTGTGTGACAGAAACAGCGTGGTCTTTGGGGTTTGCTTTGATTTGGAATAGGACAATTTTATCTTTTTTTCCTGTTTTTATTCAGAATCAGGGGTGTCATGGATGCTCAAATGATGATAACACTTGGTATGAAACTTTAAATATGTCCATGCTGGGATGGGGGTGTAGCTTAATTGTAGACTGCTTGCCTAGCATGCTTGAGGTCATGGGTTATATCCCCAGCACTGCAAAAACAATTTTTTTAATGTCCATGCAGCGGGTATAGTTCAATGGTAGCCCACTTGCCTAGCATGCTTGAGGCCATAGGTTTAATCCCTGATACTGCAAATAAATAAATAGACCTATGCTGCTCACATGCCTTGGAATTCAATGAGCCTTAATGCTGGTATGGGTCTTTTTTTTTTTTTTTTTTGTACGGGGGATTGAACTCAGGAGCACATATCCACTGAGCCATATCCCCTGCCCTTTTTTGTATTTTATTTAAAGAGAGGGTCTCACTGAGTTGCTTAGTGCCTTGCTAAGTTACTGAGGCTGGCTTTGAAGTAGTGATCCTCCTGCCTCAGCCTCCCCAGCCACTGGGATTACAGGCATGCACCACTGTGCCTGGCTTAATATGGGTCTTTGGATCATGGACTCTACGTGGAATTCTGGGGCTTTAAGATAGGGCAGAGAAGGCCACTTGGGTGCCCCCAACCCATCCTGTATCAACCCTAGGCACCCAGGATACGTACTTTGAAAGTCCAGCTGCAGGGACATAACATCTTTGAAGAGGATGCCTTCCTGCTTGGCCAGCTGCCCAGCTTCCTCCCGTGGACCCTGCTCCCCCACAGCCACCTTGAGCATGTCGTCGTCTATCACTCTCGGCTCCATCGAGTTGTACATCCGGTTCATCTTTCCTAAAACACCACATTTCTCTTTCACAGACTGCCTTTTACTTGTTTGACGACAGAATATGGCTGAGGTCTCCTCTTTAGGGGTCAAAGGCCATCAGAGAAGCCATGAATACTTTGAGGGCTGCCAGTCACATCCCTCAGCTTGTTTGTACCGCAGAGATAACACATTTGCAGGAAGGTCACTCCAGGGTTTCCCAGCAGCCATCTGAGCCCTTCTGCAGGATTCATTTCTTGACCCCACAACCACAGCTGGGGCCTTACCTGGACTGATGTCTGCACTGGTCTCCTCAATCTGTGGTTCTCAGCTTCCCTCAAGGCCATAGCCCCATATCAGGCCTCTGACTTTCCGTTCCCATCCTCATTCAAGTCTCTTAGTGCAAACCACTGACTGTGCTCCCTTGGCAGCCCCAGCCAGGTGAGCCAGCCTGCAACGCCCCTCCTCTGAGGAACTCATCCCACATAGGCAGTTGTGTGGGTGTTTCCCAGCCCCTATACACTGTCTGCCAAGGGAGTTGCTGACCCAAGCTGGCCACTCATGCTTTCCCCCTGAGAAGTGGGTGCTTTCCCCCTGAGAAGCAGGCAACTCCCTCAGGTTGGAAGTGCTTATTGGATCTGGCTGCTTGATTAGGGAGGAACTAGGGAGCCATGGGCTGGTCGGACACATGGTTAAGTCAAGAGAGTAAGCGGGGATGTGGTGGATGTACAGAGAGAAGCGGAGATGGGAAATTGCATAATCCACACGAAAAAGACAAAGGACAGATGCAGTCTGCCTTCTTCTTGCTAGCTTTTCAGTTCCTAATGTCCCTAAGTCTCAACCCCATGCAAGTTTCTATGTCCTTTTCTGTGAGCATTTCCTGATTTCCTGCATTAAATCCTCTTTAACTTAAGCCAACTCTGGTAGGTTTCTTTTTATAAAATTTTACACACACACACACACACACACACATTTAGTTGTTGATGGACCTTTATTTTATTCATTTGTTTATATGCAGTGCTGAGAATTGAACCCAGTGCCTTACACATGCTAGGCAAGCACTCTACCACTGATCCCCAATCCCAGCCCTCTGGTAGTTTTCTGTTGCTAATGGTCCAAGGGTTTCTATGAGACACTGCAGGCAGAGGTGGGGGATCCGAGGATTTGGTTAGTCACATTATAAAGCTGACCTGGATTGCTATTCCTGGCTGGACAGAGCTATAGTCCTGGGAATCTGGGGTGCCCTGACCTCATTATCATCATTACCAGCCTCTTAGTGAGATCCACTAGTAGGACAGGGCCCTGCAGGAAGCTATGCCCTCTTTTAGACTACTAAGATTCTGCCTCTGAGCCCTCTGGAGGTTCAGTTCTCTCCTCCTCTCTGCTCCCACCTGCTTCTCACCTCCCTGGTGGCCTCACCTTCTACCTGTGCCTCCCCAACGTCCAAGGTATCCCTGAAACTCCTGCTCTCCCACCCTGATGCTAGGCAGCCCCTCTGCTCTGCTCCTGATATTAGGCTGATGATGTCCACCACAAACCCTGATTAGTTGGACAAATCTGCCACTTGGCCTTAGACGTTGCCTGCAAAGTCTCCCTTCCCTCTTTCTTCCCCTACCAGCTACTTGGATGCAGCTTGGGTAAGTGGAGTATCCTCCACTCCTGTAATGTCCCTGGTCAAATATCCTAATGCCTTCAACTCACGCACAGCCTTTTCTTCTTCCCTGGGGGTTGGGGGTGGTGGAGGTGGAGGAGACACAAACTCTATAGCCCCCACCCACACTCTGGTGTCTTCTCTATCTGACCTTCCAACCATCAACACATTGGCTTTTACTCTAACTCTCTCCACACTGGTTCTACCTCCTCAGGGTGATGATTCAACCCCCAGCGATGTTTCTAGCCCTTGTCTCTCCTCTCTCCCTTTCTAGCTTTCCACTCTTCTGAAATGGTTTTCAAATAACTTGCTAACAATTTTATTTTGGGAGATTTAAATGTACTGTGTTTGTAAATGTTACTTGCAAAGTATTTTAGGCTTTTTTTTTTTTAAAAAATGGATGATTTGCTTCAGGAAATAAACCATGATTCTGATGTCAAAACTTGTGACTTCTAAGGCTGGGGTTGTAGCTCAGTGGTAGAGCGCTTGCCTAGCACATGTGAGGCACTCCGTCTGATCCTTAGCACCACATAAAAATAAATAAATAAAATAAAGGTATTGTGTCCATCTACAACTAAAAACATAAACAAACAAATAAACAAAAAAACCTCTTTGGGGGCTGGGGATGTGGCTCAAGCGATAGCGCGCTCGCCTGGCATGCGTGCGGCCCGGGTTCGATCCTCAGCACCACATACCAACAAAGATGTTGTGTCCGCCGAGAACTAAAAAAAAAAATATTAAAAAATTCTCTCTATCTCTCTCTCTCCTCTCTCACTCTCTCTTTAAAAAAAAAATTCTCTCTCTCTCTCCTCTCTCACCTCTCACTCTCTCTTTAAAAAAAACAAAAAACAAACAAAAAAAAAAACCTCTTTGACTTCTCATCCCTCTTACTTCATCAAGAGTTGATTCCTGAGACAAATCAAGCTTGCTTTCAATAAAGCCCAGAAACTGCTATGCAATGAGGGATTAAACTAACTAGAACACCAAGGGCAGGATTTGGATTCTGACTGTATCTCCTTTGGCAACTCATTTTACTGGCAGAAATCTTTGCTTTCCAATTCTGTCAAAGGTGGATAATTCCTCTCTCCTATGTTTTTGTAAGACTATGTGTTTAGTCCACCCATGTCTACTGAATAACTACTACCTGCCATGAATAACAGATCATCTTACTGCTGTTTTAGACATGAAACAAGTAATCATACAAATATTTAGTCATAAATCATGAAAAGTTTGTAGGTGTAGAGAACCACAAAAGCGTACATTAAGGGAAACCCAGCCTAACCAAGAAAGGGCTGAGATCTGAAGGACCAATAGGAAAGAGGGGAGAGGGAACTGCATGGGGAGGGCCCTGAGATGGGAGAGAACAGGCATGCTCCACTTTGTCTGATATGATACAAGCTTGGAAAGTCCTGTAGGAGTTGTATTATTATCCTAAGGCCCTGAGAAAGCTCATAGGGCTTAATAAGGGCAGTGACATAATCAGATTTTAATTTTAAGGAGTTCATCCCTAGCAGAAGTACTGAGAATTGCAAAAGGAGTGAGGTCAGAGATGACCAGGGATAGCGCTAAAATGTGGATTTGAGACATTTCTAGTTAATTTATATGTAGGATTGATAATCCCCAGTTTCCAGAAAAGAAAACAAGCTAGTTAAGCTGGGTGTAGTGATGAATGCCTATAATCTCAACAACTCAGGAGGCTGAGGCAGGAGGATCACAAGTTTAAGGCCGGTCTGAGGAACTTAGTGAGAAACTGTCTTAAAATAAAAAGTGCTAAAAATGTAGTTCAGTGGTAGAGCATCCCTGGGTCAATCCCTAGTACTTCCCTAGAAACACAAAGAAAGAAAAGAACAGGAAAAAAGAAAAACAGAAGCTAGTTAGAAATGCCAATTAGTATGCCAAAGTTTATACGCCTAGAATATGGCAGAACCTATTTTCCTAATCATGGCTCCACTGTACCCAGTTTACTAGGGATTATTATTACCACAATTCACTGTGTTTCTCCTAACTGCTCTGGGTCACAGACAAAGCCCAAACAGTCTTCCCCTATAGAGATTTTATCAGTAATTTACCACCAAACTGGGTTCCTGTTGAATTACCTAATGACAGTGTTGTTGGTGACCAAACAGGTAGCAGGTGGGGACGCAGCAGTTTTTACAAACCTGTCAATGAAGTGATTTCCTCACAGAGAAACGGATCCGGATTTTCCTGGGAAACAATAAAGTGGATGAATTAAATCTGAGGAGTAGAGACCTTATTTGCCATGAATTAATAAGAAGAAAACCAACCTCCTACTGAGTACTTAATGTGCATTCTGTGCACACAAATTATTTAATTACATGTCAGTTCCAGAAGTTATTAAAGAAGGGGGTCCTATAGTGCTCTTATTTCCCAGATAGGGAATCTGAAGCTCTGAGAGTGGGAGGAACTTGTCCAAACTCATACAACAAATTACTGACAGACATAGAATTTGAGTATCCATATTCCCAGTCCAAGCACTTTATACTGCACCAAATAAACTAACTTAATGAGATTTATGAGGTAGGATCCGATAGCTAAATTCTGGAAGAAATTATCAGTGGATCAGGGTGAAACAGTTAATCTGGGTTCTAATGAAACAGATTGGGCAGGAGGCTCGGGGATGGAATCCCTTAAAATCCCTTCTGACTCCTTGAAGAAGCACTCCCTTAGCAATTTCTCCTCTGAAGACCTGAAAAGTCCACGATTAAAGTATATTAGCTGTCTGGTAGAGAACATGTGTTCCTATTTTACAAATGAAAAGGGCCAAGCCGGAATCCTCAGAGAGAGGGGTCACAGTCGGCCGCTCTCGCCCCTGAGAGTCCTCATGGAGCCTCAATTCCCGGGTCTCACCTTCTCAAGCACCAGCTATCGGGCTAGTTCCCTGCAGCAGAGGCGTCTCTCGGTTGCTGGGGAAACAAGCGCCGCCACTCGGTTGCTAAGAGGAAGCAGGAGGTAGACATCCTGGGTGAAAGTTGACGGGTCACGTGATCACGTGTCTGGGTGGGAAATACTCCAAACACCAACCAGCCGTAGAGAAAACAAATGTCTCTCCAATCAGCACTACTGTGGGCGGGCAACTCCCTAGGTCCACCTCTTCCCCGCGTCTGTTTTGAGTGATTGACTCCTATTTTGTCCAATAACAGTAGGATTTTCCTAGATTGACCCATATACAGATGAATCAAAAAATACAGCCCCTGTTTCGGAGGCGGGCCAGGGGAGGTGCCGCTGCGCCTGACGGGGACTCCAATGACCTAGCTTGGTCCTCGACCCAATCAGACTCCGTTTGGTGGGCGGGACTTCGTTGAGGGTGGAGTAAAGGCCAATCGGAGGGAAGACTGTGGAGGCGTTGTCCAATAGAGACGCGATAGGAGGGCGGGGCTAAAGGCCCGGCGCTCGGCGTTCTGGAGGGTGGGGCGGGGGCAAGTGTCAGTCAGGTTGGGAGCGCGGCTGGGGACAGCGGAGACCGAGGCGGCAAACAGGGCGTCAGCTGCCGTGTTGTCGGCCCAAGATGGAGTTCCTCCTGGGGAACCCGTTCAGCACCCCTGTGGGGCAATGTCTCGGTAAGGCTGCGCTTGCGGCGGACGGCTTGGGTGGGCGACTGACCGGGCTGGACCGCGGGCCTCTGCCGGCTCCTGTGGCACCTCACAGGTGGACCAAGCATCCCTGTGGTTGAATCTCTGCGGGGTGGCGATGCTTCCTCACGTGCAGGTTGGATCTCTTCCAGGAACCTGTGTCACCTCACGGGTGGACCCGGCATCCCTGTTGTCGGTCCTGTGCCTAGCGCTGGTGCCACCTCACGAGTGGGCCGTCCGTCCTTGTCGTCCAGCTTCTGTCTGGCGCCAGTGCCACCTTGCCAGTGGACTGGGTCTCATCTGGGCGCCGGTGTCACCTCATGGGCAGAGCAAGTGTCCGTCCTTCTCGTGGGGCCTCCACCTGGCACTGGTGCCACTTCACCGGGCCACCTTCCAGGAGGCCCCTGAGGCCCAACTTGGACCCAGAGACTCTCCCTGCCTCCCTACCATCAGAGCCTAGCCCTTCTTTCTTTCCTGACGTGGTACCAACTGCTGATCTGTTTACCTCTCACCTATTGGGAGATGCCACTGCCCGCACCCTTATCGAGCCCAGCATCTTGCTGTCCCCCGCCCGCACCGCCTGGTTCTCCCAGACCTCCTCTTTCCATATGTCTCCCTTCTCTTTGATACCTGCGGACTCAGATTGTGCACCCTTCCAGAAATTGTCCCCTGCTCTGAGACTTAACTAATTGGAGCTGCAACTCTATTAGGATGTAGGAAGAACTGGTTGGGGGAGGGGTTCTTGGAGGATGATTATCTTTTAAGCGGGGTGGCATGGTGCCTCCCAGGAAAGAAGGGAGGCTGTGTTGTTTAATGATAAGAGCACTCCATTGGGAATCAGGAAACCGGCACTCAACTAGTGGCATTGCCAGTGATTCTTCCTATGACCCTGTGCCCTTTGTGGTTTGAAGTTCCCCTGTCAGGTGAAGTGTTTGGAGGTGAAATGTGGTAGGTCCCTTCGGATTTCAAAGTTTTGATATTTCTTGTAGTAATCTCTGCACATTGACTGTTGTTTCCCTTGCTATATTAATTTTTTCCAAGTGGAACCCTTTGTTGTCACTATACAAGAGAGTGATACTACTCTACAGTATCTGTCAATCCTGTAAGGGGGCTTTGGGGATCCAGTCAAGGGTACCAGAGTACATCCCGGATGGAGAAAGCACAAAGAGTAGGTGAAGGAACCCTAAAGTGGCCACACTATGGGATTTTCTTACAAAAAACAAAAGCAGCTTGCCTCCTGGGGATGTCCTTCAGCAGTAGAATGTGTGCTTAGCCCTCGGTTCCATCCCCAGCATGGCAAAAATAAGAGTAATAATAATAAATAAAATTAAAAACAACTTGTGCCTTTTCACTCAAGGCAGGAGATTATGCCAAGTGATCATTCAAGAATGCTGATTAGTTTCTTTTAAAATAAGGTTCCACCCAGTTGGTTGAAGGACTGGTAAAACATCTTTTATGAACAGGGACCTTTGGTGTCCATATGAGCCTGACTGGTTTAGGCAGTAGTGATTTGTTTATTTCCTGCTTTATGAATTTCCAGCTTACTTTCTATCCTTTACTAACTCTTCTGTTAGCTATTTGGCATTTAGGAGCTTTTCTTTCCTTTCTGATAAAGTATCTTTTATGAAGAATTGCGGACACTGGGCCTTGAAAGAGCTGTTTCCCACAATTCCAACACTTTGTCCCAGCTGCCCACTTGAATGTCTCTCTGGATTTTCACTCCTTTCTTCTTCCTCTTTTACTTTCCTACTTTCCTCAGGTGTTCTTTCACTACATCCATATTCCCAAGATTCATTTCTCAGTTGGGTGTTGAATTCTAGCTAGTTATGGAGGGAACCAGTAAACTTGGGGGAATTTTTTTCTTTTCTTCTCTCTTATAAGAGGAAGTTCTACAAATGCCAAGGTGGTTATGAAAAGTAGCATGTATATGAGAGGAAGAAATTAAAAGGGACTTTTAATTAAAACTTTTTGTGATGCTGGAGACTGAACTGGGATCTTCAGCATGCTAAGCAAGTACTCTGTTACTGAGTTATATCCTATCCCAAAGAGGATTTTGAAATATAAGTATAAAGGGGCTGGGGTTGTGGCGCAGTGGTAGAGCGCTTGCCTAGTACATGCGAGGCCCTGGGTTCATTCGTCAGCACCACATAAAAATAAATAAATAAAATAAAGGTATTTTGTCAAACTACAACTAAAAAATAAATATTAAAAAAATACAAGTATAGAGGATATAGGATATGTAGTGAGTGAAAAGAGCATGATACTTCCATGAGGAAGATCTGAGTTAAATTTTAGCTTTTCTCAGCTGTGTGACCCCAGAAATTGTGTAACCCTGCTGAGTCTAGTTTATCTATCTTCTGGGGAGGGGGGAGCAGGGGAGAGGGATATTTGTACTCACAGAGTAGGGTAATTTATTTTTTAAATTTTTAAAAATTTTTAATTTTTTCCACATTTTTATTGGTTCATTATAGTTATACATAATGATGGAATCTGTTGTTATGTATTCATACAGGCATACAATAGTATAACAATATAATTTCGTCAATCTCAGTCCCTAGCATTTCCTCTAGAATAGTACAATTTGAACGAGATGATGTCTAGAAAACTTTAGCATTGTATCTGGAACATAATAAATGCTCAATAAATCACAGTTTTCTCTGTTAACAATAGAATGAGTCAGGACTGAATTTTTTTCCAGGAGAGGGTATGTGATACAACTGACCCATTGGTGATGTGTGAAGAAAAATACCCTTCCAGTGTTCACCATTGTTTATAAGACATTTGAATGAAGATGATGAAAATTTACTGTTGTCAGGTAGCCAGTAGGCAAGGTCTCAGTCATTTCAGTTCGATTCCAATAAATTATTAGCCCACAGAATGAAGTTCTGATGTATGTTCTGTACTGTTGTGACTAGGTGTAAAAATGATTTTCTTGACATTTAGTATTGTTAGTATTTTTTTAAAAAGTGTGTGCCAGGAAATGGGTAGGAGGGAAAGGAATATAGAAATAAAATAACAACAAAGCCAATGAGAAAAATAATTATAGCTATAGCTTGCACAAAGCAATTCTGCAGCCATCATTTGCTCCTTTTAGATGTTCTATGGATAAGTTTTATCGTCTTTCCCACTTTAGAGTTGAGGAAACTGAGGCTCTGAGAGATGAAATGACTGCTTGGCTGGTAAGAGAGCTGGGATGTCATACATGGCCCTGTTATCAAGGGATTTACAGTTTCAGACAAGAAAACAGACGCATGGAATGATGATGTAGTACAGATTATAAGTGCTGTAGGAGTTCAGAAGATTTCAGATGAGAGCCGGGCATGGTGGTGCATGCCTGTAACCCCAGCTACTTGGGAGGCTGAGGTAGGAGGATTACAAGTTTGAGGCCAGCCAAGTCAACTTGAAGAGATCTGTCTCAAAATAAAAAATAAAAATAGGACTGGAGATGTAGCTCAGTGGTAGAGGGTCCTTGTGTTCAATCTCCAGTACTGAAAAGAAAAAAGTGGAATTCATATGAGACTGGGGTGACAGGGACTGGTTCCTTTGGGGGCTGTTTGTGAAGGATAGGCAAGAACTTTGAAGGCTGAGAAGAGAATCCCCTGGGCCTGGGGGCAGTTAAATAGAATGAGAAAGAAAGGAAAAGTAGGGGCACATCTAGGATCACCAGTCTGAGTGGAGCAGAGGTGGCTGTTGGTAATATTGGCAAGTAGGGTTTGAGTGACAGGATGAAGCTCTGCTTTGGATGGGCCACATAAAGATGACATTCTTTTATTTGCTGCAACTTTGACTATGTGGACCTTGTTTTCTCCACGCATAAAATAATACTTCTCATGAGCTGCCTCAGATTTGTACCTAAATAATTCTTCTATATAGTTCAGTAGGTATTCATGAGTACTTGTTGGGTGCCAAGGCCTGTGCTAGACGCTGGGGATGCAAATGTTAAAAAGCAGCTCCTTGGGAACCTTGAATAGAAGAAGTACCGTGACCATTGAAGGGTCCTGGGGCAGAGTAGTTGGTGAAGTGATTATGACTGTCTCATGCCTGAGCTTCACATGGGGGTTCTAATTTGGTGCTGTAAAGTCAAATACATAGCCTGCACATCTGAAGCTAGCCATCTAGACCACAGTCTGACATAGTTATTTGTGCATTTATTTTTCTTCTTTTTTTTTTTTCCCAATGCTGGGTATCAAACCCAGTGCCTCATGCATACTAGGCATGTGTGTATTTCTTGCATCCATCCTGGAATTTGTTCTGGAAGGTGATTCATGAGTAGAATTCATGGTTCAGAGAGAGAGAGAGAGAGAGAGAGAGAGAGAGAGAGAGAATATGTGAATGAACGAGAATACAATGGTGTTAAAGGCTAAGAAGAGTGGAAGAAAAGAAATTACTTAAGCCAGGTATGGTGGTGCATGCTGTAATCCTAGCTACTCAGAATGCTGAGACAGGAGGATCACAATATTTAGGCCGCTCTGGGTAACTTAGCAAGATCTGTCTCAAAATAGAAGTTTTAAAAAGAGGACTGGGGATATAGCTCATCAGTAGAGCTCTTGCCTGATATGCATGAGCCCCTGGGTTCAATTCCCAGCACTACAAAAACAAACCAACAAACAAAGTACTTACTTTTATTTCTTGATTTTGTACTTCCCGAACAAGTTTCAAAATGTTACTGTCTAATCTCAACCTTCCACCACCACATCACAGATCAGGAGTTCCCCAAGTTAGGTCCAGGGTACTGCACAGAAGTCTGCTGCTTTCCTTGTGATGACTAGGAAAAAAATTTCAGATATTCCTTTTCCAAGAGGAAAAAAATGAGATTCATTTGGATTCAGAAGTCAGTGAGTATTTAGTTAATATTAGGGGAGATGGGTCATTTCTCTTCTTAGTTCTGCTTTATCAACATTTAAGAAGCAGATAATCTGTTGCAAAGTTTGTATTTGGAGATTGAATGGTGTTAGACATAAACTACTTCATAATACTCTGAGAATGCTGAGTAAACTCTAGATTGGCTGTTTATATAAAGAATACCTTGTCATTCCACAAATTGCTATGGCAGTTGGCAACTTGGAAAGCCCTTTGGCTTCAGTCATTTTATTTAGCCTTCATAAGCTTGTGAGATATAGGGGAAGAGAACTTGAAGGAACTTACAGTTATTAACCAGCTTCTGTCTACAAACTCTACATGTGCAATCTCATTTAATCCTTATAACATTTAATTTTTTGAGGGTTATGGTCCTTTTATCACTTAAAGCTAAGAGACTTGTGCAAGGTCAATGGCAGAGTTCAGATTGGAATGCACTCCTGATGCAGTGCTCATTCCGTACTGCTGTGCGTCGCTGCTTTGACTCAGATCTGGAGATTCAGGGTCATCAGAATCACTTGGAAGTCTTGTTAAAATGAAATACTGGGCCTCACCCTCAGAATTTCAGATTAAGTAAGTTTGGGGTGGGGCCTAGTGAGCCACATTTCTTTCTTTTTTTTTCTGTGATGGTGCTGGGGATGGAACCCAGGACAAGTGCTCTACTAACTGAACTAACCCCTCAGCCCCAATATTGCATGTTTCTAACCAGTTTTCCATTGATGTTAATGTTGCTGGTCCACTTTGAGGACCATTGGTGTAGATTAATAGTTCTGTTCTTTTATTTCTTCTTTTATCTTTCTTCAAGCATTACATTTTTTTAAAAGAGAGAGAGAGAGAATTTTTTAAATATTTATTTTTTAGTTTTTGGTGGACATAACATCTTTATTTTATTTTTATGTGGTGCTGAGGATTGAACCCAGCGCCCTGCCCATGCCAGGCGAGCGCGCTACCGCTTGAGCCACATCCTCAGCCGAAGCATTATTTTATTCTGGATAGTCTATAAGTAAGATTACTTAGGATTCATTCATTCATTCAGTGGTCCTACTATCTACATATGCCAAGCTAAGCATTTACCAGGAGGTTCTGTTTAATAAGAGACCTAAGACAGGTTTTAAATCATATAACATAGAAAGTGATTGGGTAAGATTGATCAGATTTATGTAGTAAGGGAATAGAGAAAGGGAGGGGGAGCCTCCCTATAATAATAGTAGCTAAAGAGTTTTTTGTTGTTGTTTTTGGCGGTGCTGGGAATGGAACCCAGGGCCTTGTGCATGTGCTCTACCACTGATGTACACCTCCAGCCTCCCAACTTTTTAAAGTTCAGTATTAGATTACCGTGTGCCAGAGACTGAAGTGGTCATTTTACGCATCTTGCAGTCATTTAATCCTCACAACAATGATGTGAGTAAGGAGGCATTGTTATCATCTCCATTTTGCAGATGACAGCCTTGAGGCAATGAGAAGGTATGTAACCTACTTAGGGTCACACAGCTTACAGTAAGGGAGTAAGAGTTTGAACTCAGCACACTGGCTTCAGAGTCTGATTCTATGTTATGCCCTCAGCAGGAGAGAGGTGAGGAGAACACCGTAGGAGGGAAATGGGGAACTCAGAAGTCTCTGCAGGTGGGGAGCTTGCTGACCAGAGCTTTGATTATCAGATAAGATCTGGTCCATGAAGAAATAGGAAAGGAGGCTTGGAGGGCCTTCTTGGCAGAGACAACAACTTAGGCAAATGCTGGATGTTGGCTGGGTAGCTGAGATGATGGGATTTGATCTGTTTAACTTGCAAAAGGGAGTAGTGGGAGGTGATCCCAGACAGGTAGGATAAAGCCTGATTGTGGAGACCTGCTTCCTTCACATGTTGGCCAACTAGTCTGGACTCTTCCGTTGGTGGTACTGGGGGGCTCTGAAAGATTTCTAGGGAGGGGAGTAGCATGGATACCATCATAGGGCAGGGAGATTTCCCCTTGACAGTCACTGAAAGATCCTTCTTCTCTCTTACTGTCAAAGCCCCTGACTGTGCAGAATGGGAAAGGGGGTTGTCTTCCCAGGAGGTCAGCAGTGGGCAATGCTATTTCCTCCAAAGTTAGAGTACAGACGCTGCTTATGAGCTCACAGCAGAGACAGTAAGGTGCAGGTCAGTGGAGTACTGGGAGGAAGTTAGGTTTGAGAGCATTTGTCCTTCATTGCCTGGGTAGGTTATAAGACACCAGACATGGAAAGTCACATGGTAAGGGTCAGTCTACTTCTTGTCCTGCTCTGTTTAACATGTAAAGGAATAGGAGCTGAGACTTGCAGGTTTTTCTGAACGGGTGCCATTGCGTAGAGAGAGTGCTATTTGGGATATTTAAAATTCTCATGTAATTGTGCTTTTGAAAAATCAATGTATAATCATATAGAAAATAGGAAAAATATAGAAAATCTCCAGTGTGTGTTTTCTCAAAAATTCATTGAGATTTTTCTTATTTTAGGTAATGGAATACTTATGTATTCCATTCTCCCTTTTCTCATGCCTTAGAGATGTAACATTGTACAACTACTCAGCATATTTCTGTATAATCTCTGTGTTATTTTATTTATTTACTTATTACTGACTTGAGATATTAGGTGAGGAGGAAGAAGATATAAATATAGTGCCCAGGGGAGCTTCAAGTGAGGAATATTGTTCTTGCTAACAGACAAAACTCCCAGAATTTTTTGGCTAACCTAGTAGTCTAAAAATATATAAATAACATTCATTTGGGGAAACTGACCTATCTCGTGGTTGGAAAAGAGGCCTTATAAAAACCAGTCTCTGACTTGCTACCCATTTTAGTGTTCCTTTCCAAACCCCTGACCTAGAAAATTCTCTTTGATTTTCTTCATCTTATCATCAAGCTTGCTGTCCATCAGCCCTTACCCCTTCATCTCAGAAGCCTTCCTAGATCACCCTGTTTATGGGCATAACTCTATTCTCTGGACCTCCAATGTTTTTTATCCAGATCATTTATTTGGCTCTTTCCTTATGTGTGTGTGTGTGTGTGTGTGTGTGTGTGTGTGTGTGTGTCTGTCTGTCTGTCTGTCTGTCTTTGTGTCTCTCTATTTCTCTATTTCTCTCTATATCACTATTTCTCACCCCTAGGTTTTTGTGAAGATTAAATGAGATAATGTGTATAAAGTTCCTTGCTCCTCAAGGTCAAGATGTATACTTTCTGGTTCTTTTGACCTTCACATAAAGTGGTGGAATATACTCTGCACAGTCATCCATACCATAGGTTTTTTCCTGTCAACTTCTTGGTTAGCATCTTCAAGATTCTTAGTCCTGTGCTAGGCACCTTGCTAAGTGCTGTACACACACTACCTTATTTAAATAGTAGTTCTATGAAACATTGGTAAGTCAGTGATATTATCTCCATTTTGTTTTTATACCTTTATTTTATTTATTTTAATATTTATTTTTGGTTAGACACAATACCTTTATTTTGTTTATTTATTTATTTTTATGTGGTGTTGAGGATCGAACCCAGGCCCTTGTGCATGCTAGGCGAGCGCTCTACCACTGAGCCATAACCGTAGCCCTTATTTATTTATTTTAATGTGGTGCTCAGGATCAAACCCAGCACCTCACATGTGCTAGTCAAGTGTTCTACTGCTGAACTACAACCCTAGCCCCATTATCTCCATTTTATTTTTTATTTATTTATACCTTTATTTTATTTATTTATTTTTATGTGGTGCTGAGGATCAAACCTAGCGCCTTTCATGTACTAGGCAAGCGCTCTACTGCTGAACTATAAACCCAGCCCCATTATCTCCATTTTATAGATGAGAAATGGAGACTTAAGGGGTTGCTTGTCAAAGGTTCTGGTGCCCGTGTTGGCTCAGCCATCTTCTACTTCAGGGAATCTAGCTCCAGTGCTTTTGTTGATACTGCCTTTTAGATAGCAAGCATAGTCTATTAACATTTGGACAAGAAGGGCCTTAACTGGTTCCAAATGGGAATTCCATAAAGACAGCACTCTTCATGAATTCTAGAGGAATGTGGGATCTCATTTGTTCCTCTTTGTTCTCTTTGAGCATTTAGCATTTTTTATTTTGAATTGGAGTTGATCCCATCTTTTTTTTTTTCCAGTGCTGAGAATTGAACCCAGGGCCTTGAGAATTCTAGGCAAGTGCTCTACCACTGAGCTACATACATCCTCAGCCATTTTTATTTTTTAATTTTGAGACAGGGTCTTGCTGTATTTTCCAAGTTGTCCTAGAACTTGGCTATCCTTCTGCCTTTGCCTCTTGAGTAGCTGGAATTACAAGTATGTGCCACCATTTCTGGTGTGTAGGCTCTATTTTTGCTTCTCTTTGTGACTGCCTTTGTGTGAGTCCAGTATCTATTCTAATCCTCAATTTCCTAATCTGTAAACACTGATGGTGGCGACCAGCAACTCAGGAGGCTGACACAGGGGGATTGCAAGTATGAGGCCAGCCCCAATATCTTTAGTAAGATCCTCAGCAACTTAGCAAAACCTCGTCTCAAAACAAAAAAATAAAAAGGACTGGGGACTCAGCTCAGTGGTAAAATGCCCCTGGGTTCAATCCCTAAATACGAAAAAGTAATAATATTAAAAAATAATAATAATAATAAAAAAGGATCAAATGAGAATGTAAAATGGAATGTATTATGGTACAGTTCGTTCTTCCCATGCATCATTTGATGTTCCATCAGGGTACCTGCTTCTGTTCTCTCTTTTAAAAATTATGGTTAAAATATACATAATAGGATTTCCCATTGTGAAGTGTAGTTCAGTAGCATTGAATACATCCACCATTGCCACCATAAGTCTGTAGAGCTCTTTTCATTTTGCAAAACTAAAATAACATCCCCTCATTCCTTCCTCCCCACAGCCCCTGGCAGCCACCATTCTACTTTTTGTCACTATGACTTTGACTACTCTAGGAGCCTAATGCACATATACTCAAGGAGTACTTGTCCTTTTGTGCCTGACATATTTCACTTGGCATAATGTCTTGAAAGTTCATCTGTGTTGGAGCATGTCTAAAATTTCTTTTTTTTTGGGTATTGCTGAGCATATACTCTACCATAGAGCTACACTCCAGCCCCCACATTCCCTTTATTTTTAAGGCCATATAATATTCCAGTGTGTGTGTGTGTGTGTGAGTGTGTGTGTGTGTGTGTGTGTGTGTGTGTGTATATATATATATCACATTTTGCTTATTTAACCATCCACAGATGGACATTTGGGTTGCTTCTACTTTTTGGCTATTAATAATGCTGCTATGAATGTGGATATATAAATGTCTGTGTCCCTGTTTTCCATTCTTTTGGATATGTATCTAGAAGTGGAGTTGCTGGATTATATGGCAATTCTATTTTTCCTTTTTACTGATGTTATTGGGGATTTAACCCAGGGGCACTTTACCATTACACTACACTCTCAGCCCTTTTTAATTTTTATTTTGAGACAGGGTCTTACAAAGTTGTCCAGACTGAGCTTGCTATCCTCCTGCCTCAGCCTCCCAAGTTGCTAGGATTACAGGCATGTGCCACCACACCCGGCTGGCAATTCTATTTTTGGGGGGCTGGGGGTAACAGGGGATTGAACTCAGGGGCACTAAACCACTGAACCACATCCCCAGCTCTATTTTGTATTTTATTTAGAGACAGGGTCTCACTGAATTGCTTAATGCCTCGTTTTTGTTGAGGCTGGCTTTGTACTCATGATCCTCCTGCCTCAGCCTGCCAAGCCACCAGGATTATAGGTGTGCACCACTGCACCTGGCCTGGTGATTCTATTGTAGTTATTTAAAAAAAATATTTCTAGTTTTGATGGACGCAACACCTTTATTTTATTTGTTTAGTTTTATGCAATGCTGAGGAGCAAACCCAGTGTCTGACGCGTGCTAGGCAAGTGCTCTACCATTGAGCTACAACCCCAGCCCCTCTATTTTTAATATTTTGATGGACCTCCATACTGTTGTTCATAGCTGCTGCACCATTTTGCCCTCTTTGTTTGTATGTGATGCTGAGAATCGAACCCGAGCCGCACGCATGCTAGGCGAGCGCGCTACCGCTTGAGCCACATCCCCAGCCCCTATTTTGCCCTCTTAACAGCAGTGTACAACATTTCCATTTATCTACATTCTTCTTTTTTTTTTTTTTAAGTTTTCGGCGGACACAACATCTTTGTTTGTACGTGGTGCTGAGGATCGAACCTGGGCCGCAGCATGCCAGGCGAGCACGCTACCACTTGAGCCACATCCCCAGCCCATTTGTCTACATTCTTACCAACACTTACTATTTCCTGTTTTCTTTTTAATTTATAGTAGCCATTCTACTGGGAATGGAGTTATGGTTTTGATTTGCATTTCTGTAATAATTAGTGATGTAAAGCATCTTTTCATGTGCTTTTTGGCCATTTGTATGTCTTCTCTGGAGAAATATCTTTTTATGTCCTTTTCTCAGTTTTTTATTAGCTTGTTGATTTTGTTACTGTTTAGTTTTATGAATTCTTTATATATTCTGGATATTAATCTCTTATCAACTATGTGATTGGCAGTGATTTTCTCCAATTCTGTGGGTTGTGTTTTTATTATGTAAAGTGTCCTTTGCTACACAGAAGTTTTTCATTTTAAGTCCACTTTCTCTACTGTTTCTTTCTTACTTTGGTTTTGTTTTGTTTTTTTTTTTGTTTTGTTTTGTTTTTGGTATAGGGATTAAACCCAGGGGCACTCAACCACTGAGCTACATCCCTAGCCCTTTTTTTGTATTTTATTTAGAGACAGGGTCTCACTGAGTTGCTGAGGGTCTCGTTAAATTGCTGAAGCTGGCTTTAAACTCATGATCCTACTATCTCAGTCTCCTGAGCCACTGGGATTACAGGTGTGCCAGTATCTCTACTGTTTCTTTTGTTTCCTGTGCCTTTGGTGTCCTGTCCTAATTTTTCAGTAGTATCTAACATAATTCCTTAAAGATAAAAATGTTAATGTTCTTGGTACTAGTCAGCATGACCCTTATCAGATACTGAGTTAAGTACATTGCATACATCATCTTCTTTAATTCCCACAAAAGCCCTGTCAGGTAAGTACTATCATTCTTTTATTATTATTAATTTTTTAGAGACAAGATCTTGCTGTGTTACCTAGGGTGGCCTCTGACCTCCGGCAGTCCTCCAACCTCAGTCTCCTGAGCAGCTGGGACTCTAGGCACATGCTGCCATGCTTGGCACCATCCATATTTTATTGTCTAGAGAACTGAAACTTAGAAGTGAAGTTCTTTCTTCAAGGTATGTGGTAGTAAGTAGCAGAGCTGGGACTTGAACTTGTGTCTGTGGACTCAGTAGTTATCTCAGTGAATGGATGCCTGGATGAACTGAATGGCTGAAAATCTGGTAATAGTTGTCTTGAATTCAGATCTGCCTTAATATTATAATTATCCATCCGGTCTCAGAATTCAGAGTACAAGTGTTCTCTTCATCCCAGCAAGTTTTTCTGAGAATTTTGTCAAAGGAAGTACTTCTTTCAATTTCATTGAGGCTCTTAGTAAGGGAAGGTTTGTGTATTTTCTTTTCTTTTTGGATTTGTTTGAGAACTACAGTGTAGGATGGAGGAAGAAAGGAAATTTAAACAGATGCTAAATTGTCTAACTGACCAACTTGCTTTTAAGACATTACCAGCTGCTGTTTTAATCATTAACGAAGCACAAGACTTGTAGTCTGGGAGGCACGTCAAAAATCCTGTTTTGGTTTTTGGTTTAAAACTGAGTGTAATGGAGAGAGACTGATTCTTTCATCTCAGAGAATTGGGCTGTAAGTCTTTGAGAGCTGGGGACAAGGACAGGGCGACACTATTGAGTTTTTTTCTGCTTCTCAAAGGAGAAATCACACAGTTCTGGCATGTCATTAGTCAAAATAGGAAATGAGGCCTGAGAAATGATGCTTCTTTGGGTTTGAAAGCTGAATTTGCTAGTGGCTTCCAGAGAGTGAGACTCTCATGTTACCTATAGAAGTTCTCAAGCCAGCAAGCTGGTGAATCACAGACGGGAGGGCCTTAGCTGCCTTCAGTCCAACCCTCTCACTTTTACAGGCTCAGAGAGGGTAAGGCCTATGCTGTTTTTATCTTCACAACACAATTTATAGGTTTTTTTTCCCCTGCCGTCTGCTGGGGATCCTGCAATTCCATTCCTTTCTAGCACTAATTACCAGGAGTCCCTGGAGACCCTGTAAGTGCTCACACGAGCAAGATTGCTCCACTTCAGACACCCATTGAAGGTTCTTGGTTACCACCTGTATTTCTGAGGGACTGGCAGTAAGTTAGGGGTTCCCATGCCACCTTTCTCATGTTTGATAATATATTACAATGACACAAAACTCAGGACAGCACTTACATTGGCATTACAAAGGAGACAACTCAGGAATAGTCAACTGGAAGCAATACGTAGGAAAAAAAAGCATGGAGCATCCACAACCCAGCCCTCCCAGTATCTCCATGTGCCATCAACCTGGAAGCTCTCAGAACCCCATTGTTGAGGGGTTTTATGGTGGTTTCATGGTATGGGCCTGGTTGAGTAAATCATTGGCCACTGATGAGTGATTCAGCCTCAGCCCCTCTTCCCTCTGGAGGTGTGTGGGTAAAGTTCTAACCCTCTAAAGCTGCCTCCCCTTTCTGGCAACCAGCTCTCATCCTGAAGCTATCTAGGCCCTGGCCTCCAAGTCATCTCATTAGTATACAAAAGACACTCTTGCCCAGGCTCTTGGTGGCGCAGAGGCCAAAGCAGAGGGGTAGCAAGTTCAAGGGCAGCCTCGGCAACTTTTGTCTCAAAAAATAAAGTTTTGGGGGTTTAGTTCTGGGGTTTAGTTAAGTGGTAGAGTGCTTGCATGGGGCCTTGGGTTCTAACTCTAGTACCAATAAATAAATAAATAAATAAATAAAAGAAGGAAGGAAGGAAGGTCTAAGGGTTTATTTAGTTCAGTGGTAGAGCACCTCTGGGTTTAATCTCCGGTACTGCAAAAATAAGTAAATAAATAACTGGCACTCATCACTCTGCAGATTCCAAGGTTATTAGGAGCTTTATACCAGGAACCAGGGACAAAAGCCAAATATATATTTCTTCTACCACAGTAGGAGACTTGCCAAGGTCCCACAGTGACTCAGTTTTATGATGCCTACATGTCTCTCTACTTAGCTCACGGCTTCTTGTCAGTCATTTGAACATTTTAGATGGACCAAGAGGCTAAACAAGGCAGCAGTAAGTCTGCCATTTAATAAAGAGACAGTGTTGAGTCTGTCTTGTGAAGGTAAATACTATCATGTTATTTGAAAGTTAATCTCTTGATTTAGACATTGCTTGGTGGGGAGGTGGACTCTTTAGCTCCAAGTTTGATGGTTTAAATGAATTTGATTTATAAAATTGCCTTTAGTCTTCTGTTTTATCTGCTGTTTGTGGCACTGGTGGAGAACACAGACCCAGGAGAATCCCAGATTAGGACTTGAGAAGTCTGAGATAGGAATGTTGCTGATTTGCTGTGTGACTTTGGGTAGGTCATGTCCTACCTGTTTACTCATTTGAATAACAGGTTCGCCAAGCTCATTTCCAGGCCTAAAGCTTAAGGTGCAAACCAGAGTGGCTTTCAGTTTAGCTTAAAACCTTTAGACTTCCATAGGAGATTATAGAATCCATATACATAGACACACATGTATACATGTGTTTGTATTAGGTTTTGTGTCTAATATATACTATATATATATATTTGCCTTTTAATGTTTTTCATTGTGGTACAGTTTACTTATAGTGAAATGGAATGCAGAAATCTCAATTGTTGTAGTTTTGACAGTGCATACATGTTATAAACCATACCCCATCAAGTTACAGACCACCCCGGAAAGTTCTCTCATGCCCCTCCCTGTGAGAAACTCATCTTTCCTCCAGTCAGTCCCCCACCTCCAGTACACCTGCAGAGACAACCCCTGGTCTTGCCTCTGTCACTCTAGGTTAGTTTTGCCTGCTTTAGAAGCAGTTAAGTGGACTTATTCAGTCAGCACAAGTTGTTTTGTGTTGAATCCCAGTGATACTTTGAAGGGTTTTTCTGTTTCCCTCCTCTAATCCTGAGAGATCATATACCTGTATGTTTTTGCCACCTGCTACCTCAAAAGGTTATGTAGTCTGGGGTGTTGCAGGTGTCCCTGAACAGTTATGGCTGAGAAGTGAGGGCCCTCTGCCAGTGGGCCACCACATTTTGGAAGAGATGGAAAGAACAGCTTGATTTCCAGATTCTAGGTTGAGTTTGTTTCTATAATTGTTAGTGTCACAGTCTTCTCACTTGTCAGCTGGGCAAATCGGATCCACCAGCAGACGAGAGACTAACTCTGACACCCGAAAATGTCACTTGTAACGGCACATTTCTGACAAGGTGCCCATGAGATACACTCATTTCAATTTCATAAATACTTCTTGAACATAAAGACAGATTGCTCCAAGGGTGAGCAACAGCAAAAGGAAGGAGGTCAGGAAGGGGCTGAGCAGATGGGTGGCGGAGCTGCTCTGTGCCTGCAGGTTCTCTAGGCCTTTCCTGGCTGTAGAGCTGTGCTTGCAGGTTCTCTAGGCCTTTCCTATCTGCTGTTCTAGGATTATGTTTGTTTTTCATAATGTGTATATAATTTGTTTCCTCTTCTTAGTCTTCACTTTCTCTAACTTAGTCCAGCCCTGGTCATACCTGGACCATTGCACATGCCACTTAGTTGCCCTCCTTCCTCTGCGCTCCTTCCTTTTCTACACAGTGTGGCCAACTTTGGACAAATCTGCCAGAAACCTGGAATTCCCCATCTCCAAAATGACCTCTAAATGGAGCCTGGCGTTCAGGGACCTCACTGAGGGCTGCTTCTGTGTCTTCTCTTAGCCGACCTCTACACACACTCTGCCATTGCCGTTCCCTCTCGCTTGTGCACAGTGTGTCATGTCCCTGCAAGGCATTGCTTCTCTCTTGGTCGTGGTTGATATCGATATGTCTTTAGGGACCTTGTTTAGATCCCTCCCATTATTACAGAGCCTAGAAGCCCCTCAACTACAGTGGCACATGTATTTTATATGTATTTAGTAATTAACTACTTATTTAAATGCATTGTCTAGGGCCAGGTGGGATTTTGAATTCAAAGATGAATAATGGGAGTGCAAGAGGCCTAGAGAAAGCTGGAGCTGTGGGTGGGGAATGTTGTTGGAGTCAGTTGGGCAGCAGTGGGACCGTGTATGACAGGTGTGGTTGTGAAGATAGGTATTGGGTTTGCATGAGGAATTGTTGTCTCACTATCTTCTTTAAAAGAATAATGTGGCAAATTAGCCTTTGCTTCTGGCATGGGATTGAGGATGGCCTATTCCAACACCAGCATGATATCCAGGCTCCATGTCTTTTCTATGGAAAATGTGTCAGAGAGCAGGAACAGGGACTTACCCTGGAGAACATTCCAGTGGGAGAAAGAGAAAAATTATGTACATTCCTCAGAAATACTGAAGTGCCCTGGAGTAAGCTGACCTTCTTCTGTACGATGTTATCGGTAATGCTTTAGGCTGCAGCACACTATTTATGTTTTTGAAACCCAATCCATTTCTTGTATTTTCTCTCTGGAAATTGTAAGGATGTGGTCTTAAGAGTGAGCTGGAGGGTTCTGGGTGTAGCTTGGGAGTAGAGTGCGTGCTCTGCATATATCAGACGCTGGGTTCCCTCCTCAGAGTGGTAGCCTTGCACACACACACACACACACACACACACACATACACACACAAAATGAGCTTGGTGTTTTCACCTCTCTTATGATTTTCTTAGAAGCACAACTAACAGTACTGAAGCCCAGCAAAGCCCACATCATGGCTTACCTGCTTCCCCCGCCTCACCTGGCTCCCTGTGTTGTTGGACAGCTCAGCGAGCTCTGGTGTGGACTGCTGCCACACCCTGTCCATGTGCAAGCTGCTGGGCACATGGACCTGGACTTCCTCCTGGGTTGGGGCCCAGGAGATGCTTAAGGCTCTGCCCCTGTGGTGGGCCCTGTTTAGGCTCTGTCCCACCAGCAAGTGGGACAGAGCAGCCCTCAGTGAGGTCCCTGAATGCCAGGCTCCATTTAGAGGTCATTCTCAAGAGATGGAAAATTCCAGATGGGGAATTCCTCTTTAGGGGTACTGTGGTTCTCTGTCCTCCTGGGGCATTTCTGCTTGACCTCAGCCTCTTTCTGGCAGATTGCTGCAATTATACTGCTGCTTCTTGATTAATTCATACTCTGGTACAGAATAGCTCTCTGTAGACTTTTATTTTTTTTGTGGTAAAATATGCATACACATAACAAAATTTACCATTGTAACCATTTTTTAAAATTTTTATTAACTTTATGTGTGTATTTGTCTTAATTTTTTTTTTTTTGTATTGAGATTGAACCAAGGGGGCAATTACTTCCCTAGTCTCTTTTATTTTGAGACAAGGTCTCCCTAAGTTTTTTTGCTTAAGACTTTGTTAAATTGCTGAGGCTGGCTTTGAACTTAACAATCCTCCTCCCTCAGCCTCCTGGGTGGCTGGGTCAGGTGATTGCCACCGCACCTAGCAGAAAATGATGATTTAGAACTCACTTGGGCTTGCTCCATTAAAAATCCCAAATTGAGCCAGGAGCATTGGTTAACGCCTGTAATCCCAGCAGTTTGGGAGGCTGAGGCAGGAGGATCACAAGTTCAAGGTCAGCCTCAGCAACCCAACAAGACCCTGTCCTTCAATAACAAATATAAGAAAGGAGGGATGTGGCTCAGTGGTGAATGTCCCCAGGTTCAATCCCCAGGAGTAAAACAAAACAAAACAAAACAAAAAACCCCCAAATACTCAGAATGCCAAAAGCTGCTGCCCTTCCTGGTGTCCCACTCAGCTCCATAGTCTCCACATAGAGTGTGAGACCCACCCACTACGCTGTGTCCCTCATTCTTCCTCATTGCTGGACAGGATCCCATGTACACAGAGCTTCACAGATTGTCACATGGGCATGGCATTTGTGTCTAGCTTCACTCTCTCCTTGGCACAGAGGAGCAGTGGAGATAAGCAGACGTGCAACTTGGAGAGCACTCTGGAGGTTCTGAAATTGGGTGGAGGCCTTGCAACAGCCAAAATGGGCCATTTTGTGGCTCCCAGCATGGGAGCATGTGCTGAGCTGGAAGGAGGGAGTCTGGGTAGATCAGGGCTGTGAGGCGGGTGCCTGGGACTCTGAGGGTCACGTCCAGGCTGCTCTAGGAGGGCCTGACCTTGGCTGCGGGCTCTGCAAACTGCTGCTGGGGTTTCCTGCTTTTGCCAAATATTACGCTTTTCTCTCTTGAGTTTTACTCTGTGATTCTTGAACCAAACCTGCAGTACTGTTAGCTCTAAGAACATTTTCGAGGCCATTTCTCTCTTCAGGCTGGGGTCTGGATAAGGGTTCCTTTTGAAAAGGAGGGTCAGATCTTCTAGATGTTTCTCAGTGAACATTGTTTGCTTCCTTGGGGACACTTCTGCTGCTTGCGTTCAGGAAGGGCCTCGGAGTCAGCCATCTTAGGACCCGGATGCACTCCTCTGCTTAGCTCCTGCAGTAAGAGAACCATTGTAACCATTTTTAAGTACACAGTTCAGTGGCATAAAGTGTCTTCACTCTTGGGGAGCTGTCACCACCATCCATCTCCAGGACTTTTTCATCTTCCTCAGTTAAAACTCTGTACCCAGGGTTGGGGTTGTGGCTCAGCGGTAGAGCGCTCACCCAGTACATGTGAGGCTCTGGGTTCGATCCTCAGCACCACATATAAATAAATACAATAAAAGGTATTGTGTCCACCTGCAACTAAAAGCCCCCAAACTCTGTACCCATTAAACGCTTAATTTTCCATTCCCTCTTACCCCTAGAGAACCACCATTCTGCTTCCTGTCTCTATGACTCTGACTACTCTAAATAACTCATATAAGTGGAAACATACAATATTAATCTTTTAGTCACTGTCTTATTTCACTTGGCACAAGTTTAGCCGTGTTGGAGCATGTGTCAGATCTCCTTCTTCCTCTCCCCACCCCATGGTGTTGGGGATAGAACCCAGGCTATTGTGCATGCTGGGCAAGCTGTCTGCTCTACCACTAAGCTACACCCCCAGTCCAAATCACCTTCCTTTTTAAAGCTGTGTAATAGTTCACTGTATGCATATACTGCATTTTTTCATCCACTGATGCGCACTTGGGCCATTTTCATTTTTGGCTATTTTGAATAATAATGCTATGAACACAAGTGTACAAACATGTGTCTGAGTCCCTGCTTTTGTTTCTTTGGGGTATATAACTAGAAGTGGAATTGCTGGATAATATGGATTCAATTTGTAATTTTTGGAGGGACTGTTATACTGGTTTCCGTAGCAGTCATACCATTTTACATTCCCATCAACATTGCACAAAAGTTCCAGATTCTATCTTTGCCAACACTTATTACTTTCTATTTTTTATAGGAACCATCCTAATTAATATGAGAGGTGGCTGCATTACCTTTCATGGGTGTATTATAAAGTACCCACATAGAACCTAAGTTAAGGCTGTGTGTCTGGGGGAAGGGAGAGTGTCGGGATTCTGGGTAGGCTATTTTGTTTTGCAGCATTTCAGCTTTACTGGATGCTTCTAGATGGTTGTTGTACAAAATTGCTTGGGACAGAAGGTGGTCACCTAGCTTTATTGGTTTAGAGGTCATAACAGAACAGAGGGACTGTAGGAATCATTTGTGGCTAGGAAACAGCGAAGTTATAGCCCTCAAATGGGCTGGTAGCATTATTTTGGCCCTTAATGACTAGAAGTCCTCCAGAAAGACATACTGCTTAATGAGGCAGCTCACAGCCCCAGTACCCAGTCAGGCAGAATACATTATGATGGGGAGCAGGGTGAGGGGAAGCCCCCCAGGCCCCCTGAGTGCCTGCCCTGCTTGGTGCCAAGCATGTGTGCGTCACAGTCACCGGCTTCAGGGAGTTTGCTTAGAGGGAGACCCACTCAGAAACTCACCATTTCAATGTCTGGAGTGAGTTCTGGGATAGAAGTGGAGACAGGGCCCTGCAGGAGGTTCCGAGGAGAGGTACTTAATCACCCAGCCTAGTGGTGATAGAAGGAAGTTTCCTGAGAGGTGCTGCCTGGACCTGGTTTTGAAGGGTAAGTAGGAGCAGGAGTTGACCATGGGCAGAGAAGGGAGTGAGAAGAAGGAGAGGATGCTCTTCAGCTTGTCATTGATCTCTATAAACTGGTGTCTCGTGTGAGAGAATGCCCCAAGGGATCTTGAGTTTCAAAACTTGATAGATTTAGGGAGATATAAAATAGTCCCCGCCTCAGAGCTCCACCAAGGAACAGTTGGAGGCTGATTAGGGGAGGGACTAACCTGTTGGGTATAGCCTCCCATTTGACCTACAGTGGTTGGAAGTCTGCTTTCCAGAAACCTGTTGGGTTGGCCGAAGAAGAAGTATGTCTTGAGGCTAAGGGACCCTCCTGCAGCAGAGCCAGCATTCTAACCCTTCTATCCAGAGGCTGCATCTCTGGCCTTTTGTGCCAAAGTAGTTTGTCTTTTTTCCTTCAACAATCGGGTATTGACACAGGGACTCATCCTTATTCTTTTCTTTTCCCTCTCTCTCTCCCTCCCTTCCTTTCTTGTGTGTGTGTGTGTGTGTGTGTGTGTGTGTGTGTGTGTGTGTGTGCTGGGAATTCACCCCAGGGAGCTCTACCACTGAACTATACAGCCCCAGAGCTTTTTACTTTTATTTTGGAGACAGGGCCTTCCTAAGTTGCTGAGGCTGGCCTCCAACTTGTAATTCTCCTGCCTCTGTCTTCCGAGTGGCTGGATTATAGGCGTTCTCCACTACCACTGTGCCTGGCCCATTCCTGTTCTTAAAACAAGAAGTATTATACAAAGAGCAAGTCCACAATCCCCCACCCTCACTGGACTCCCCAGAGGCAACCCTGTAGCTACTTTGTGTGTTATCCTTATTCTCTGAAGATTTTTCGTATGAATGGGATGGGCAGTGGCTTTTTGTCCTTTAAACAGTGTTTTGGCAAAGTATCTTTGTATCCTTATGTTTCTATGGTTTACATTCCTAGATGTAAAATGCCTGTCAGACTATGGGAGTATCTGAAATTTTAATAGATACTGCCAAATTGCTCTCCAAAAAGGTGTTCTGAATTATCCTTTCCCCAGTAGAGACCCCATCAGTGTTTGGGTATCTTCTACCTGCCCACACATCTGAGGAGGGGAGCTTTGCTTATTTTGGTTTGTAATGAGACCTGTGGATTAAAGCTGTTGCCTTGGGCTAATTTCTTTCCTGAGCACCACATCCTAGTGGAAATGCAGAGGTGGCAGATGCCCATTGGTGTTGATGCTGAGACCTGAGGTTCCCCCAGCAGCCTTGTCTCCCTGCCCATGAAAGGTCAGCCAGGACCTTTATTTTTCTTGAAAGCTCTTTTTTCCTAAGAACCTAATGGTCACCATTTCCTGCTTTTCTTTGTTTCTTTCTCTGAGTACTAGGGATTAGACCTAAGGATGCCCTGACACACTGAACTGCATCCCCAGCCCTTTTTATTTTTTATTTTGAGGGAGAGTTTCTCTAAGTTGCCCATGCTGGTCTAGAACTTGTGATCTCCTGCCTCAGCCTCCAGAGTCTCTGGGATTACAGGTGGGCATGGTGCCCAGCTCCACTCGATTTTCAGATGATGTATCTCAAATGTGTATTGACTTTCTTCTTGGCCCTATTGCTTGCCAGTTTTAAGGAAACCAACTTTTCTATTGTTCCAGGTTAGCCACCTTTTGTGCCCCAACTCCAGTTCCTTGTGTTTTACTGTTACATGTAAGCCTCAAGAATCCGACCAGCATCTTCCCAAGTAAATGTTACCCCTCTTTGTCACTAACCCACTAGGATTGAGTGCGATCTGCTGTCTTGTATCTCCTTTAATTAGGATCAGAGCAGTGGGGTAAAGTGCAGCTTCTCTAAAATCTGAGGAGCATTCCCAGAGTCTGGACCTAAGATTCAGTTCCCTGCCAGAGAATTAGAAAGGGGCTGGGTAGATGAGAGGACTGCCATCTCTTGAGGGGTACTGGTGATTTCCTTATAGTACCCCAAGAGAGTGCTTATTATTTTTTTTCAACCTTATGGATGAGGCTGAATCACATGCCAAGCAGTAGATGACAGAGCCCAGACGTAACCCCATTTCTACTCCATGCCAACTCACTGTGGGACTTTTGGGAGGTGATTAGGATTAGATAAAGGGGAGCCTCCATGATTAAATCATGGTGGCTTTATAAGAAATGGTAGAGAGACCAGAAAAGACACATGTATGTGTCCTGGCTCTTTTTTTAAAAATATTTATTTTTTAGTTGGACACAGTATCTTTATTTTATTTATTTATTTTTATGTGATTCTGAGGATTGAACCCAGGGCCTTGCGCATGCTAGGTGAGCACTCCACTTCTGAGCCACAACCCCAGCCCCTGTGTCCTGGCTCTTACCATGTGATAACCACATACCACTGTGGCCTCTGAGAGCACAAGAGCCATTACTATATGTGGCATCTTGACCTTGGATCTCTATGACTATGAGCCAAGATAAACCTTACTTATTTATAACTCATTCAGACTGTGGAGTTCAATTATTAGTAACAGAAAGAGGATTAATACACCATTCCAGGGATACTCCCACTAGAGGTGACTGTGGCATAGGCCATCCTTTCTACTGAGTCCTCTAGGCCTACTACCACCCAGAAAAAAACTATAGTTTCTGCTCTTTCCTTTCCCTGAATACCGAGGCTCTGACTGAGGACTTCCCAGATGGCACAGTTTTCATTCATCCTAGGGGCCATCTTTAGGATTGCTTTTATCCATGAGCCTCTTGTGCTGTCATTTATAGATTATTACCTTTATATTTGACTCACTGTTGTTTTTCTAAAACTTGGAAACAATTACTTGTAAAGAACTTTTGGTACTTAAGTTAATTGAAAACCAGTTTCACTTGGCATTAATCCAAAATAAGATTAAAATGATAAAATTTGAAGTAAATAAATACAGTAAAATCAAATCACAGTGATTCTAGCTAGATCCTAGTGCCTGTTTGAGATATCCAATGAGGGCTACTCTCATTAGAAAAGGGAGCCTGCCCAGTGTTAGAGCAGCAGTGCCTGTGGGATATAGCTCCACGCTGGGGCAAAGGAATCACAAGAGAGTAGGTTTACTTGTGACGCTAACCTTATCACTACCCTGACCCATCAACGTTATCTGCTGGTGGGCCACAGCCCTTCCACCCCAATAAGTAGGGGAGGAACAGAAGCTCCCCACGTGAGCAAGTGGCAGAGGGGACAGCTCTCCTGGGAAGGGAGAGCTGGAGGGCAGAGCTAGGGACTACTCAGGTTGACTCAGGTTGAAATTTGCTTCCACTCTGAGGAAGGGACACATTTTCAGATTCACAAATAAGTTCTCCATGGGTGGCCAGGGGCTTTGGAGAGTTGTCATTTTCCTGGCCTTACCTCCTCACTGCCTCCAAGGTAGGAATCAAAGCATATTCATCTTGGTCTCGGGAGTACCAACACCACAGGTCTCCATGAGATGTTGATGAATAGAATATAGTTTAGTTGGTAATGGAACTGTTAGACTGGGGAACTCAGTGAAAGACAAATATATTGTGTCCTGATGTAGGCATTTGATGTCTCTGATCCTGAGTTTCCTCATTTATGACTAATACACATCTCAGGATTATTTAAAGCTCAAATTGGATAATGAATATAAAACACATTACTCATGAAATGTTTTTTCCTGCCTCAAAAGTTTTGTTTCTAAAATGAATGAATTTTGAATTTGGACTATACCCAGGTATATTCTGGGAAAAGAAAATATTGGTCTTTTAAAAATAGAACAAAGATTTTTGTTGTTTATTTTAATAGTATGACTCTTGTGCTGTAATAATGAAAAATAAATTATAGCATACTACACTTTCTAGAAAAAGCAAAATACTTTCTTATTCTTTTTTACAGTACTGGGGATTGAACTCAAGGGTGCTCCACAACCAAGCTACATCACCAACCCTTTTTATATTTTATTTTGAGACGAGTTGCCAAGGCTGACCTCGAACTTGTGGTCCTCCTGCCTCAGTCTACCAGGTTGCTAGGATTACAGGCGTGTGCCATAGTACCTGGCACAGAACAAAAACATGGACATCAGACAAACTTTGAGTCCCCACTCTACTACTTATTTGAGCCTGTGTTTCCTCATCTGTAAAATGGAGTTTAAAGTCCTACTTTAAAAAGTAGCCCCACGTGAAATGTTTCCTGGGGCTGCCATACAAAATACCACAGATTGGGGGGCTCGACAGAATCTATTTTCTCACAGTTCTGGAGGCTGGAAGTCCAAGGTCAGGTCCTGGCAGGGTTGGCTTTCTTCTGAGGCTTTTCTCCCTGACTTGTTACCTTTTTGCTGTCACATGGTCACTCCTTTTTACATGTGAGGTTGGATGAGGGCCTGCTCTACCAGCCCTTTTTAAACTTACCCTTCCCCTAACGACCCTATCTTCAAACATGGTCCTGTCATGAGATATAGGGGATAGGGCCTCAACATATGGATATGAGGCAGGGCACAGTTTAACTCATCACATTTTCAAAACAGAGCTCAGTGGATGGTAGGTACTACTTCATACTTAAATCTATGTTTTTGAGTTCTTTTCTGTTTCTTGCTGAAAATTGTATTTTTTTGTATGGGATTGTCCTGAAGGCCTATATTGTATTAAGTACCTTCCTAACCCCCCAGACTCTTTCTATTAAAATTAGACCAGTTCAGTAGGGTAGAGCAAAATAAGTATCCTTCAGCCTCTGGTCAGTAACTCATCCTTTAGCAAAAACCAGGCTTGACTTTATAATAGCAAAGGATCAAGTTATTGTTGTGGGTTTGTTGTTGTTGTTTGTTTCTTTGTTTTAATGTGTACAAGGTATCAATCCTAGGGCCTTGCACCAACTAAGCACATACTTTACCACTAAGCTATATAACCAGTCCCTAGATTATTTTAAATTTATAAGAATCAACATGGGAAGGAGATTTAACCAAATGCTGATAAAAGTTGAATTAGGGAAAACATGCTCAGTGAAATAGGCTAGACACAAAAGGCTACATATTATATGACTGCATTTAGAGGAAATGTCCAGAATAAGCAGATCTTTATACAGGGAGAGCAGATTAGCGGTTGTAGGAGGCCAAGAGGAGGGAGGAAATGGGAAGTGATTACAAATGGGTACAAAGTTTCTTTTTGGGATGATGAAAATATTCTGGAGTTTAGGGCTGGAGTTGAGGCTCAGTGGTAAAGCACTTGCCTAGTACACAAGAAGGCCTGGGTTCAATCTGCAATAGTGTAAAAACAAAACAAAATATCCTAGAGTTAAATAGTAGTGATGGTTGCACAACTCTGTCAGTATACTAAAATCTCCTGAATTGTGCATCTAAGGGTAAATTTAATAGTGTATGAGTTACATCTAAATTAAACAATGATAAAAAATTGAATTAGATGGGGGCAAATTTATGTGAGTGGCTTCTTCCTAAAGTTTTCTATAATTACTTTTTTTAAAAATAGAAAAAACCTGGAGTCCTACACTCATAATTACTTAGGAGACATGGGAGTATAGCTCAGTTGGTAGAGTGCTTGTCTGGCGTGCATGAGGCTCTGGGTTCAATCCCTAGCACTTAAAAACAAAGGGTACTGGGGTTGTGACTCCATGGTAGAGCGCTTGCCTAGCACATATGAGGCACTGAGTTCGATCTTCAGCACCACATAAAAATAAATAAACAAAATAAAAGTATTGTGTACATCACAACTAAAAAATTCCTTAGGGTAGTTTTAAGTGGTGCTGAATTATAGCCATACAAAGAAACTATCCATGAATTATTTAGGGGTCACTTTCCTGAAATATTGTGATTCACTAAGATTTATAGGCTATAAATAGAAAATAGGTATATATGTGAAGGACTTAATAATGAGTTTGATTCTATGTAACATGAATCTCCTAAGAGGGTGTGTCTCCTCGTCAATAGCAGATCTGTGGTCTGTGGCAATATTAGCTCTTTGTTATTTGATGGAGTCCAACTGACATCAAGCATTGAAAACCATGTTTATTTCGACGTTTGATGCTGGTTCTCAGTTTGACGTTGTTTTCAATCCAATGCCAGGAGATTTCTGAGCCATATATATATTTAATGCATGCTAAATAATTCATCAAGGAGTGCGTGTGTTGCAACATTGGTGGTTACCTCACTTCCAACTTGTCTGTTTCTACCTAATTTTTAACCTTGTCGGGCCTATCAGCACTCTGTTTCCTGGCTAATGACTGCATAAAATCATCTCAGAGAGGAAAGCTAAAGACTTTTGTGTTACCTTTTGCCAGTTTCTGCTTTCAATCCACCCTTTGGTATTTGCAAAGGTCAGATGAGCTATTTCGGTGTCCGCGGCCCTGATTAATGGGAAATCCTGTGTTTCCATTGGCCCCTAAGGATGAAGGATTAGTGCTGCGGTGGCAGGCAGCATCTGCTGGAATGTCAGAGGCACGGTGCTGGGAATTGGAGGAGCAGCAGGCCTATGAAAAACGAGAAGGAGGGCGCTTCTCTAGCACTAGCTCCCGACGAGTTTTTCTCCTTTGCAATCATGCAAACATCTCTGGGAGCATTTGTTCTCCTCCGTTAAGCCTTGTCGCTAAGAATTTAATATGGAGAGCACAAGTGCCCCTTTCCTGAGAGGGCTGTGGACTGCGTTTGCAGGGGCCTCCTGTTTTCCCCGCCAGAAGGCTTCCTCAGCTCCCTGTTTGTTGGCATGTTTGTGTTCAGCTTTTCACCCTTCCTTGTAGGAGATGTTGGTTTTATTCTAAGTTAAATAAAAATCGTTGTGTTGGCACAGAGATTTTCGCAAGAGAAGCAGGTGCGTGGTGCATTGGGGAGAATAACTCTGAATATAGGAACCTCTTTCCCCACCCAAAAGCAGATGGTCTGTGTTCTTTCATCTTGTGACCTTTCTTTGCTTCTAAGACACCAAATCTCTGATCCCATGGATCATAAATATTCTTTAGGTTTGGAGCCACAGAGGTTAGGGGAGCATCAAACTGTGGGTTTCATTTTTCTATTTGTCTGGAACCCGTGAAGGAAACCATGACACTGTTTTTCTGCACTAAATTAGCCTACTTCAGCTGTGAGCTTTATAGCCACGTGCAGTGCACCGCGGCAAGGCTGCCTCAGCCAAGGTCAGAAAGGAGCCCTCTGTTCAGTGTCCTGTTGGCCTCACCTGAACACTCACTGGGGCAGCCTCTCCCAGCAGTCATTTTGTGCCAGGCATTGTGATGACTGGCACAGTTCCTGTCTGCCTGCCCAGGGGCCAAATTATTTATGTCACTAATATTGATAATAGTCACCTGGCAATCGGTCACTCTGACTGTTGCCTCTACCTGCCCTACCTCCCACCTTCTCATCAGGAGTCAGACCCACATGTGCAGTGTGAGGGTGCTCGGATAACAGGAGTGTGCACTGAGCTGGGCAGAGCGAGGACACCTCCACAAAGGCAGTGACATCTGAGCTGGTCTTCTGCAGTAGGTTACCAGGAGTGGGAGGGGTATTCTAGGAAGAGAGGATGTTAACGAAAAGGGACCTGTGTGTGGGAGGCAGCTCCATCTCAGGCCCTGGATGTTCATGTGTGGGAACAGTGAGGCACTGGGAGCAGAAATGAGGGCTGTGGGGCTGTGGGCTGTGGGGCTGGGGTTGTGGCTCATGTGGGAGGCCCTGGGTTCGATCCTCAGCACCACATATAAATAAATAAATGAAAGAATTGTGTCTAACTACAACTAAAAAATAAATATATTTAAAAAAACGAGATACTACTGTTTAGAGATACTCACCCTGAGAGTCAGAGGAGTAGGCTTTATTTGAAGTTAAGTGTGGAGCCTTGGGAGGTTATTAATACAAAGGGAGAAGATGTGATCAGATTTGTTTGATTCTTTAAAAAAATGTTGTGGTGTTGGGAATTGATCCTGGGGCCTTGTGCATGCTAGGCAAGTGCTCTACTGGGGAGCCTCAGCTTCAGCCCAGATTTCTATTTGAGAATGACCATCCTGGGATAATGTGGAAGAGAGGCTATGAGAAGAGCGGGGGAGGAGTGATGCTGATGGGAGGCTGTGGCAGCAGTCCCCAAGGGAGACATGAGGACATATGGCCTTTGTGCCTCTCTGCTTGTACATTTGCACCCATTGCTCCTCACTGCCCTTGATTTCTTACTCCTAAGGGCTCCCTTGGATCCCCCAGATCCTCTCCACTCTCGAATGCTGCTGCTTTTCTCAGGCCTTTCCTGAACTCTGTAGGCAGTGAGACTCAGCCCTCCCCTGCACCCTTGCAGCAGGTAGGTCTGCTGCCATTTGGCCTTCGGTGGAGACACCTTGCTTTCCTAACCCCCCAGCTCAGAGTATCAGCTTTTTGGACTCATAACAAGGAAGGAAAGAAGGAAGTTCACTTTAGAGTGATTATTACAATGCATTGGAATGAACTCAGGATTTGGAGACAGAACATCCCATTTGAGACCTACTCTGCCTTACATACTCTCTAGGAGATAAGATGATTTTTTTCAGTTTTTTTAAATGATTTTTACTATGAAAAGTTGCAAACATAAACACAACTGGGAGAACAGGATAATGAACCTTTATATATCTTAAGATTCACCCTTAACAGTTCTCAACATCCAGCTAATCCAACCTTGCTTTTTTCTGATTGTCCTTCCTCTGATCCTGCATCATTTTGAAGCAGATTCCAGATATCATAGAATTTTTCCCATAAATACTTAAGTAAAATTCTCTAAAGAGAAGGACTCTTCTTGTTTGGGAGTCTTAATTCACCTGAGCTCCAGGTTCTTACCTGTAAAATGAGGATGATGACGCCCCTACCCCAGAAGTCTTGGCTGGAATTCTACCTGATTCTAATGCCATTTGGTTATTACCTGCTTGAGCAGATACAGTAATGGCACAGAAAACACAACCATGAGGACTAGGGTACTGCTCAGTAGTAGAGTGCTTGCCTAACATGTGCGAAGTCTTGGGTTCCATCCCCAGCACTGACAAAAAGCAGAAAATCAAACCAAACAAAAGTAAAAACCCTCCACTATTTGGAGCAAATGAGCCTAAGTCCCATTCTTAGCTCCAACACTTGCCAACACTGTGTCTTTTTGGGCAAACTGCCTTAATCTGACCTCATCTTTAAAACTGGGGGACATAATAGCTTCCTCATAGGATTGATGTTAGGTTTAAATGGGAGAATGTATGTATCAAA
Organism: Ictidomys tridecemlineatus; assembly: GCF_052094955.1. NCBI lineage: Eukaryota > Metazoa > Chordata > Mammalia > Rodentia > Sciuridae > Ictidomys > Ictidomys tridecemlineatus. The sequence goes on from NC_135479.1 coordinate 62,923,481, forward strand.
ACATAATAAACTCTTCATACATGGTGGCTCATATTACAGACATTCTTTAAATGTGTTACTTAGGACTCTCATAGCGATGCTGAAAGTATGTAGCTATGGTCCTCATTGTACATGTGAAATGACTAAGACTTAAAATCAAGATCAATGAACTTGCCTGAAGTCTTGGGACTAATAAATTTCTGATCCAGGAGTTTGAACTGAGGTCTGACTGACCCCAGGGCCCCTACCTTTATCACTGTGATTATTTATCAAACCTTGCTACACAGCCTCATGAAAAAGAACATGCTGATCTTGGGTCAGGGGCCAGGGTCGTCCAGTTCTTACCTCTGTCTGTCCACTGTGTTAAGCCAGGAGCTGGTGTTTTAGAAGCTCATGATTCGGCTGAGTGTTTTTCCTTGGATTTCTTCATCCCTATCTCCTGCCCTCTTCCTGTATCTCATTTTAGGAGATTGTTATTGCTCATCAGCACCTGAAATGGCAAGAAGCAAAGAACAGGATGAGGAAGAAAATTCAAATACAAAAAAGTTCACATTGGCCCTTTTGTGTTAAAATTTTGAGCACAAAAAGAGGCTGAACCTATTAAGGCAAAATGAGGTTCGTTATGTTATGAGTGGATCTTTGTTTTTCATTCAGCCAAGATGGTAAGGAGAGGGCAGTGCTTATTTATCCATTTCACTATAAACTTGCTAGGAAAGGAAAATTTGAAGATAATATAGCAGGGCTAGAAATCAAACTCAGGCCTGACCAGCTCCCTGGCTGCACTGGCTCTCTTGCAACACTGCCACTGGGGATGTGCAGTTGGATACCCACAGAGGAGGGCTCGAGAACTGCCCCTCGATATAAGGTATTTGGAATCCCTATTCTGAAAGATTTGATTTAGTTCTGTTTTTAAAAACCAGCATAACATAACAGCATGTAAGCATTTTGCCTGATTCTTTGATGTATGTTTCATTTTTATGGTGCAGTGAGGTAGGTTCACTGTCATCCAACTTTGTAAATAGGCAGGTAAGGAAATTGTCCATGATTATCTGAGGACTGAATGAGGACATGATTGGGATCCTTAGACTGAGACCAGCTCTCTTCCTGCACCTTAATAGAGGCCTCCAGAATTTGCCCTTCCATAGTGCTCATTATCATGTGAAGGGCAGAATAGACAGTTGGAACTTGGGCAGGAAGCCATCTCCAAGGTGCTCAGAGAAGAGGCAATGAGTAAGCAAGCATAAAAGGCTTCACTCCTGAGCAGCCTTTGTATACTAGTTTATTGGAGAAATGGCCCCCTCTATGGATGTGGGCATGTTCTGGGTGCTGTCCTGGATAGCCATCTTTTTGGGGAGGGAGGGGGAAACAGGGGATTGAACTCAAGGGCACTCGACCACTGAACCACATCCCCAGCCCTATTTTGTATTTTATTTAGAGACAGGCTCTCACTGAGTTGCTTAGCGCCTCGCTTTTGCTGAGTCTGGCTTTGAACTTACAATTCACCTGCCTCAACCTCCTGAGCCACTGGGATTACAGGCATGTGCCACCACCCCTGGCTGGACAGCATCTTTAATGATGTAGCTTTTCCCAAATAAAACACTGGAACAGATTTTAGCAGAATATGGGTAATTGTAGTAGTATAGATCTTCCAAGTATGATTTACAGGCTCCATGGAGAAGCCTCCCTTTTCGGTAGGAATGCAAAACTGATCACCTCCTTGCTCGGATAACAGCCCAAGCTTTCTTGGGATCCAGCCAAGAAAACAATTTATGAGACTGACCCCCACACTTAACTAGCTAAAGCTTTGGGCTGTAATCCAGAATCCTTATTACAGAAAGCAAAGTGAAAACTGTTCCCTCTGAAACCCTGTGGCTATTTATTTGAATTAGTGAGGTCACTCCATTGACAGCTGTGGAGACCAGTCTTTAATTAGGAGAAGAATTTGCCTCCAACTTCACGAGAATGGCATTTCTGAGTGTCTTGAGTGTTTTTCTTCCTTAATTCCTTTGGCCTTACTTTATTCCTGCTCTTTGTTCAGAATCAGAGCTCATTTCTTCCCCCAAAATCTTCCTTCCCTTCTGCTGGTCGTGAAATCCAAGCTCTGCCTCCTATGGGCAGTGTGACTTTTTGGACAAGTTACCTACTTTTCTGAGCCTCTTTCCTTGTGTGTGAAATGGGTCTGGTAAAGGGGTTGTGTACAGCTACCACTTACTGAGTATTGTTCTACGTGCCAGCCACCCTTTGGTGTGTGACATGAACATGTTCATCTCATCTGAAGTGGAGTTCTTTTTTGTCCCTTGGTGCTCCACATGTGTGTAAGGAGTTAGATCTAGAGTTTAGTCAGATTTAGGTTCCGTTTTTTAATGGATTACCTTAGAAGCAGCATCTCTCTCTTCCAGGAGACACATAATTTCTGGCTATCTTTCTCTTTGAGGTTTTAGCAGCCTTTGATGGTCAGTTCCTGGATCCAGTGATTTCTTAGAGATTGTAAAATGGTTTCCAGTTTAGATTTTAGTTACCTTGAGAGCCTGTTTCTCAAGATGCCTATTCCAGGGTTAGGCACCAAAAAAAAAGCCTTCAATAAATATCAGTAGTAATTAATAAATACTTGTCTCCCACCCCCCACCCTAACCCACCCACCCCTCCTTTTTTTCTTATGGCTCTAGGGATGGAACCCAGAACCTTGTGCATTTTAATGAGGTGCTCTACCACTGAACTACATCCCCCAGCTGGCCCCTCATAAACAATCTGACTGGTCATTGAGACATGGCTCTCACTGGGGAGAGGAATGTAATTGCCCTTTTGACTCAGAGGCCCTACCCTGGGTCCAGTGCCCTTTCTGCTATTCAGAAGTTAAGCTTTAGTGGAATTATTTGGACCCTTGGCATATGGCATGATGGGAAGAGCACTGAGGTGCCTCAGGCAGCCTGGATGCTAGGCTAACATCTGCCACAAGTGTAGTGAGGTGGCTGTGGGCAGTGGCTGGTCACAGCCATCCAGGAGGCCTCTAGCCAGATGAGAGTTCTCTTCATCCCTAAAAGCCAGCTGCGAGCTCTTTTATCCACCATCCACCTCAACACCAAAAGGTAGGTAGTGTTAGGGAAGGGAGCGTTACAACCAGAGGACTGGCCTCACCTCGTAGGTCCTGGAAGAGTTGGTCCAGATGGAAGATTTTTTTTTTTGAAGAGGAGAAGTTTATTTTGGGGCTCATAGTTTCAGAGGTCTTAGTCCATAGCTTGCAGACTCCATTCTTTGGGGCCCGAGTTGTGGCAGAACATCTTAGAGGAAGAGGGTGACTGAGCACAGAAGCAAAGACAGCTGATAGAAGATTCTTTTTTTTTTTTTTTGCCATATGATTTATTTATTTTTTTTAGTCATACATGACAGCAGAATGTATTTTGACATATAATATATATATGGAATGTACATACATTAATCATATTGTCTATTCTATTCTGCTGCCCTTCCTATCCCCCCTTCTCCTCCCCTCCTCTCCCATCCTTTCTCTCTATCCAATCTAATGTGACACACTTTTTTTTCTTTTTCTCATCACAACATCATATATGTATTCTGTATAATATATATATGAGGTTCTCCTTCCATCTTCCGTGCAACTCCCCTTCTCCCTCTTTTTCCCTCCCACCTCTCTTCCCTATTTAGTGGTAGTCTTCTTCTCATGCTCTTCCTCCCTATCCGATTTTGAGTTACCCCCTTATATCAGAGAAGACATTTGGCATTTGTTTTTTAGGGATTGGCTAACTTCACTTAGCATAATCTGCTCTAATGCCATCCATTTGCCTGCAAATGCCATGATCTTGTTATTTTTTAGTGATGAGTAATATTCCATTGTGTATAAATGCCACATTTTTAATCCATTCATCTACTGAAGGGCATCTTGGTTGGTTCCACATTCTAGCTATTGTGAATTGTGCTGCTATAAACATTGATGTGGCTGTGTCCCTGTAGTATGCTCTTTTTTAGGTCTTTTGGGTATAGTCCGAGAAGGGGAATAGCTGGGTCAAATGGTGGTTCCATTCCCAGCTTAGCTGATGGAAGATTCTTTAGTATTGGTTGGAAACAAATCATTTAAGAGACTGTTTGCATAGCAGCATTCTTTTTGTTTGTTTATTTTTTATGATGCTGGGGATTGAACCCAGAGCCTCATGCATGTTGGGCAAGCAAGCATGCTTAATTTTATTTTTAGTCCATTACTGAGTAGCTACCTTTTAACTTCTTGGTTATCCTGAGTGCCTTAGGGTCAGGAGTCCAGCAGGACTGAATTCTAGTTCAGGTCTCCTGATTTGAGGTGTGTGCGTGAGTCTGAACTTCATGTGACTTCTCTGAGCCTCATCTCCCCAGTATAGAAAAAATGGCAATAAAGTTTCTATCTTAGCCTTATGGTGAGGAACAAAATAATGAAGTGCTATTCTAAGAGATCAGTAAAGATTAGATGGTGTCCAATCTAGAGAAGTTTGCAACCTCATGTCTCCTTTGAGTCTCATGGGCTTCTTCTAGAGCCCCCATCCCCACCCCACTTCTTTCCCCAGTACCTCCCCTGGCAGTCATTTTATTGTGTAGAACCTCCTAGTTAGGGGCAGGGTTATTGTCAGTCCAGTTACAATATGTGGTGGGTCAGGAGACCTGAATGGAGGATCATGGGAGATCAGTGGAAGGAGCCTGTGGGTTGCCAAGGGCAACATCTCCGGCACAGTGGTCATTCCTTCTAGTGTGTCTGTCCTTCATGATGGCTACTAGCCCAGACTTGTATACTTCCAGTGACAGGAAATTCCTCACCTCCTAGGCAGCACATCCCATCTTTGGCCTCTTCTCTAGTTAGAGAAAGTCCTTTCTTAATTTTATCTGAAATCTGCCTCTTTTTCACTTCCACTTGCCAATCTTGGGTGCTCTTTCCATGGCTCCATGCTGGGTGAGAAAGATAATGGGAGAGGTGTCTCTGCTCTTAGTGGCAGAGTGTCCTGGAGAGAGCAGGACTCCCCAGAGCAGTTGTGCAGTATGGCAAAACCCAGCCAAGCATGTGGCACTGCCTTTGTGTGGATGTCAGCAGAGAGCTTTCTGTGAGTGGCAGGAATGGATTGTGATTCTCCACTAAGCAGTGTCAGATGCAGGTGGACTGGTGCAACGTAAAGGAGACCAATGGGGGAACTGCTTTTAAGCTTAAGAGCGATGATTTGGAGTCCGGTGTGGGGTGTTAACCTTTTCATGTGCCCCCTCCACTGAGCAGCTCTCTCAGATGTCCTTTGTTATGCTCCCACGTGAGTGGTGTTCACCCCTGCATTATTTAGTGCCATTTATCCTTGTACTTTCTCATTCCTGCAGCCTGCAGGAAAAGAGGCTGTAGCATGTGGGCTGTGTGTCAATGCTGGGCAGTTTGTCAGCCTTGAAAAGCTGCTAGTGAGCCGGGAGACCATGATACCAGCAGGTGGTGTAGAGCCTCGTGACACAGGATCCTCAATCACTGGGAGAGGCCCCCCTCCACTGGTGACACAGAAAAGCAGGAAAGAATCTTTGCTTCCCTGGTTGGAGTAGCAGCCCCTATTTGCTACAGATCTTTGGCCCTCATCATCCAGACCAGTGAGAATCTCATAATGTGAATTCTGTGGAAACAGATGTGAGGCTTTGAGCATGGCGGGTTATTCATTAGGGTGAATGGTGACATACAGGCTGCCATTTCCTTATCGGTTGACTCCTACCAAAGATAAAAGTGAAAATGTTCGTGTTCCTCAAATGGGATCATAGAGGAATGCCTATTATAGAGCCTAGGGAATGGATTCATGAGGCTTTTATGACACTTGGTGGGAGAGCAGGGTCACGTTGAGTGGTCTGCTTTGGGATGGCCAGATAACTCTGGGAATGTGTACCACTGTAGTTGGGACAATTTGCCTGGCCTCATCCTCCTTTATGCTTGAGGACTGCCAGGACCAACGGTGTCAGCCCTGCCTTCTGCTCCCCTGACGTCTGTTACAATATGCGGTGGGTCAGGAGACCTGAATGGAGCATCATGGGAGATCAGCTCAGTGCTCTCTCTTTGTGGTATGAAGCAGCTTAGGGGAAAGGAGGAAACATTGAAGAGTTGGACTTAGGGGTTTTGTTTTGTTTTAGTTCTTTTTTTGCAGTGCTAGAGACGGGAACCCAGGGCCTTGAGTGTGCCAGGAAAGTACTCTACCACTGAGCTCCATACCCAGTCCCTGAACCTAGGCTCTTAGGAAGCCTTTCTCTCCCCTGAAAATCAAGGCCTAAAGAAATATAGAGAAGTAGAGAAAAATCAATCATTATCTTACTACCCAAAGGTTACTGCTATAAACATTTTGGCATATATATTTCCTTTCTGTATTATTAATGTGTTTTTCTTTGCAGTTCTTTTAGTCAGCTCTTTTTGCCACTGCAACTGAAAGACCCCACAGAACAACTGTAGAGGAGGAAAGGTTTATTTAAGGGCTCATGGTTTCAGAGGTCTCAATCCATAGACAGCAGGCCTCCATTCCTCAGGGCTGGAGGTGAGACAGGACATCATAGAGGAGGAGTATGGCAGAGGGAAACAACTCACATTGATGTTCAGAAAGCAGAGAGAGAGGTCTTCACTTGCTAGATACAAATATTATACCCGCAAAGCCACATCCCCAATTCCCACCTCCTCCAGCCACACCCTACCACTTCAGTTACCAGTTAATCCCTGTCAGGGGATTAATTCACCGATTAGATTAAGACTCCCACATTTCTTCTGCATTGTCTCATACATGAGCTTTTTGAGGACACCTCATATCCAAGTGATAATGACAGTGATGTTGCTGTAGATAGTTTGGTGCCCTGTTTTTCTCACTTAATATGTAATAAGCATTTTAAAATTAAACAGCTCATAAATATCATTTGAAATGATGACATAATGTTTCATCATGTGAATATATTATAATTTATCTTACTATTCCCTTAATATTAGACATGTGGTTTGTTTCTTCTCTTTTTCTCCCTTGTTATAATTAATGCAGCAAGACATCTCAGGGCTTATATCTTTATCAACACCTTAGATTATTTGCTTATAATAAGTTGCTTTTTTATTTTTGTGGTGCTGGGGATTGAACCCAAGACTTTGTACATACTAGGCAAGCATTCTACCACTGAGCTGCATCCCCAGACCTACTTTTAGTACTTTTTCTTAGATGGAATTACCATGTCAAAGGGTTTATTCACTTTTGTTGAAACTTTCATTTCTGTTTTGTTTCTTGAGACAGGTCTCACTAGGTTGCAGGTGCTGGCCTCCCACTCAGGATCCTCCTGCCTCAGCCTTCTAAGTACTGTGATTATAGGCATGCACCTCAAATGCCCAGCAGTATATTCATTTTTAAAGATCTTATTCTTCAAAAGAAAAATAGACTGCTTTATATTTGCTCAGTCTTTATTGAGACCCAACCCAATCTGGCCCAGGCTGGGGAAGGGGCACTAGTATGTGGGACAGTGTTGGGAAAGGCTTCCTAGAAGGGTTTTTAGGCCACATTCCAATGGTGTTAAGTGTTAACTAGGCTGGAAGCAGGTGGAGTGGTGGGGAGAGACTGTCCTAGATACCAAGGCAGGGAGAACAGAAGGCCCGAATGCCCAGAGCTGATGAAGGGCGCAGACCTGGGGAGGCCATGCCAGAGGACAGTGGGAGGGTAGAGTGTGCCACGATGGGGGAAGGCAAGACCAAGGCCAGGAGAGTCCTGGGACAGAATGCAAACTTTGTCCTAACCGCAGTGGAAAACCGTAGAGGGGCTTTAAGCAGGCCAGTGACAGGATGAGATGTGCATTCTAGAAAGGTCACTTCAGCTGTGAGGTAGGGATAGGTTAGGCAGGGCAGAAGGAGATGAGCTCCCTCTTGGGATACCAGTTAGGACCGTTGTATAAGACAAGCCACATCAGGGGTGAATGAGTGCTCCAAATTGCTAATTGTAATTGAAAGTGCATTTTGTTTCAATTTTCATTTCTTTTAATTCCTGCAGAGGTTGAATATTTTTGTGTTGATTTGCCATACTTTACTGCAACACCTGTAGCTTGACTCCTGAAGACCTAAGGGCTCTTGGAACTTTAGGGCACCATCATCGCAGGCTTAAGAGACCGTGTGGTCACACACATTGCACAGCTTTGTGGGAAGCCCACAGACACCTTAACTGGGGGCCTTGGAAAGCACAGCTCAGTGAGCTTGGGTTCTACTGGCTGGTAAGAATGGACATGGAGCAGGTCACTTTTCTGCACTCAGGGTTTTTTGTTTGTTTGTTTGGGACACTAGAGATTAAACCCAGGGACACTTTGCCATTGTTATATCCCCAGTCATTTTTATTTTTTATTTTGAAATAGGGTCTTGCTAGGTTGCTGAGAGTCTCACTAAGTTGCTGAGGCTGGCTTTGAACTTTCAATCCTGCTGCCTCAGCTTTCTAAGTCACTGAAATTACAGGCATATACCACTTCCTGGCTCTGCTTTCATATTTTGAGGAAGGGGCTCAGAATGTGAAAAATGTAAATTTAAATCGGGGTCCTTACTGATTGGGGACAGCTTTGTTTTAGAAGAAGCTCAGCCAAGGCTGTTAGTTGCTTGCAAATGATAAGCATGTGCTAGAGGGAAGGATGTGCAGAGAACAGAGCCTTAGGTGTGGAGTTGTCTCCCCAGATTCACGGATCAGCTGCCTCCCTAAAGTCAACAGCATCCAACTAGTAGATCTTGCCTATTAATATATTTATTAGTTTGCTTGTTTGATAGCCTCAGCAGCTTCCTGAGGAAATTGCAGGCAGGGGTTTGCTGAGACCGCACTCTGATTGGAAAAACTTTTCTTAATAGCTGGCTGCTTGCCATGCTGCAGGGTCTTGTGCATTTGGGTTCCTCTCAGAGGGTGGCTGGCTTTGTATGCAGCGTGCATGGCGCCCCGAGTTCCACCCTAATTGCTATGTGCAGGGTAGCTGAGTGCAGCCCGGTGGCTGAGTAATGAACCCGCATTTCTCTTTGCAGCTTCTCCATTAGGAAATCACAGAGACCTTGAGCCCTTGTTTCATTCTGGAGTGTTTTCCCCTGTTCAGTCAGAATCGTTTCAGATTGTTAAAACACTACCATTGTGGCTGGTGGCCTTGTCACGATGCCCTACATATGTGGTCATGCCCTTGTTTTGGCTGCAGTTCTCCTTATTTGCCACTTAATTTTACACAAAGATCATCCATAACATGAGCTATAGCATAGTTAGATGGGTTGTTCCCCTGAAGGCCTTCCAAAAATTATTGTTATTCTTGATGACCTTGTAGGTTGGCAAATTTTTAAAAAATTATAAATCTACCTAGAAAAGAAATATGTTTTTATGGAAAATTTTGGAAATCACTACCTCTTATCTCCAGCAGTGGCTGTGGCAGCAGATGCCTGTAATCTCAGTGACTGGGGAGGCTCAGGCAGGATGATCAAGAGTTTGAAGCCAGCCTAAACAGTTTAGCAAGACCCTGTCTCCAGTTTTTGAAAAAGCATTGGGAATGTAGCTCAGTGTTAAAGTGCCCCTGGGTTCAATTACCAGTATTTTAAAATGTATATATTTGTGTGTGGGGGGGGTTCATATATGTGTAAGTCTTAATCATTCTAAGATGTTTACCATATGGGGGGTTAGTTTTCTAGGTCTAGTATACACTTTGAATATAAAACCCAACTACTATTTTGTGCCTTTATTTTTGTTCTCACTTCATGTGTGATGCACACTTGCCTAATCTCAGATTTTTTTCCCCTAACCCAGTAGCCGGATGTGTTCAAGGAGTGAAAGCCTTTCCAGGCAGTTTGCATTACCCTGTGGGATGATACTGCCATCTCCGTCATGGTCTCATGCTTCACCCATGTTTTGGACCCAAGGCACATTATTATTTTTTTTTTCTTACACACATTCTTTAAATATTCTCATGGGTAGCAGATCATTATCCTTTAAAAATGGGCTTGATTTCTAAAAGAAGCCAATAATTCTCCACACCCCAGTGTTGTCTGCTGAGCAAAACTCTGTGGGGCCAGACTTGAGATGTGGCTGAAATAAGCAAGGTTAGGTTTTCTAGGTGATTTGTCAGGGAAGGATAGAAGATGAAAATGAATATCCATCAGACACCCATTATATCTCCCCTGGGTTGAACATTTTAAGGTGAGATCCAAACCTCTGCATAAGTGTGGCAGTGGTCCTCAGAATCATGCTTTATTCGGGGGGGCAACAGAATCTACTGGGGAGCTTATTAAAAATGCCCTTGTGGCCAGGATTGATGGGGGAGTTATCTGTAACCTTAGTGGTGCTGCTCAACAGGTACCCAATGTTGTTCTTCATTATTTCTTTATTGATAGAATCTTGATTTTGTTTGGAGTGGCTGTGTGCCAGCTAAAAAAATTCTCTTACGTAGTTTCCCTTGCAACTGAGGGTGACTTTGTGACGTCTCTCTGGCCTATGAGCTGAAGGCTGAAGCTCCTGCAGAGAACACCCTTCATAAACAGCCAAGGGCCTTGTATGTTCACACTGCTAATTTCCAGACTCTGCCAGGTAGAGCAGAGGCCACCTTGCAGCTAAGGGAAGGGCAGCTTCAGGCCAGTGATGGCAGACTCAGAAAACAAAAGGACCCTGGGCCTTCATATAATCCTCAAGTGGCTGCTCTGGCTCTGTGCTGCCTGCTTTCAGACTTCTTGTTCCATGAGAAAAATAACCCCCCATCTGTTTAAGCAACTGTTAGTTTTTTAATTGCTTGCAGCTGAATGCAATCATAACTGATAAGGTAATGTTTTAATATTTTACAAGGGAGAAATGTATTTACATATTGTGTAATTAAAAATGAAAAATAATTTAAATCCCCACAGATTTCTGGGCCCCACATCAGATGCACTGAAACAGAATCTTTGGGGACGGGATGCGTGTATCTGTATTTTTAACAAACTCTCCAGATGATTGTGATGCACAATAAAATGGAAGAATCATTTCCATGTTCATTAATAGTGTGTTCCCCATTTTATAGGTGAGAGCATTGAGGCCCAAAGAAATTAAGCAATTTATCTCTCCCCCACCCTTTTCCCTCCCAGTGCTGAGGATGGAACCCAGGGCCTTGGCCTGTTAGAAACGTGCTCTACAATGAGCTACATCTCCAGACACTATCCCAATATTCCAAAGTGAGAGTTGTGCCTGAATCTGTCGGGCTCTGAAGTATACTCCCTGCCCCGGCCCAGAGAGGCCTGCATTCTCCCATGGTGTAGTAGCACTGCTTCTAAAGGGAACTTCCTCAATACAAGGGGCACTGTTTACCTGAGAGTTTGACGCTGCTGTCTAGGGAGCGCATTGCTGCATGTATCCCCAGGAAATGAAATGATGCGCTTTCTGGCATGTGTGTTAAAGAAGACTCATAAGTCCTTGGTCTCATGTTCTACTTTTGAAACAAAAATTATTTGAAGTTAGCTTTTTTCAAAGATTTTTTCTAGGGCTGATTCACTTAAGAATTACTAGAATATCTCACCCATGAAAGGTAATTATGGTTGTTTTATGAGTGTGGAAGACATATAGCTGGTAAGTACTGGAATAGTCTCCCGTGAGTTATTAGAACTGCAAGTGTTCATGTTATACCAAATTGGCCATCGAGGGTTGATGGGTTTTATCTGTAGTTCATCAAGGTATTGGTCAGCAACACACATTCATAACAATTAAGTACACACCAGTGCCTCTTGAATGGGATCTGTGGGTAAGGTGGCCATCTCAGGTCGTAATAATGTGATTTGCATAGGTATTTAGAGACCTGTGTGATAAAAATGATTTCCTGACGAGGAAGAAGAACTTTTATTGTCTGAAACAGGAGGTCAGTGTATTGAGACCCTCTAGGGTCTGGCAGCATTATATGGATGGTGTGTGGCCTGAGAGTTAGGAACTTTGTATCTGGGACCTGGATCTGGCAAGAATCCACCACATACCAGGGTCTCTGGTGTAATTCCAAATAAGTCTTCTGACAGTTCTGAAGCTCCATGACTGAAGTCTCCTTACATGTAAGGGCTCCTAAAAGGTTCTTCATTATATTACCTTTCAAGGGGGTTCTTCTCTGGTAGAGGAGAGAAGATACATACCCAAGCTTCTTCAGTGGTAGCTATTGTCACTCCTGAGGCTCCTATGTGACAGGGCCTGTGCAAAGTCTTTATTATTATAATTATTACTACTGTGCAGGGGATAGAACCCAGGGCCTTGTACATGCTAGGCAAGTGCTCTACCATTGAGCTATACCTCCAGATCCAGACCTTTGTTTAATTCATTTAATTCTTGTAAAAGCTTTGCAAGGTGTAAATATGATCATTCCTATTCCATAGCTGTGGAAACTGAGGCTCAGAAATATTTAGTTGCATGCTCAGTGTCACACAATAGAATCGGATTTGCACTCAGGTCAGCATGGGAAATGCCTCTGCTCACTAGTCTCCAGGGAGGGTAGGGTGTCTTTTTTTTTTTTTTTTTTTTTTGGTCTCCTGAAAGATTCTGTCCTCTGTCTGTGCAAGGTTGCTTATACATAGCAGCCCATTGGAAAATTGAGGAACTTTCTGTAGAAGAGGCAAGATTTAAAGAGGATAGATATGGTATGAGGCGTAGTGGTGCACACCTGTAATCTCAGTGACTTAGGAAGCTGAGGCAGGAGGATTGCAAGTTCAAGGCCAATCTCAGCAACTTAGCAAGACCTTCCTCAAAATAAAATTTAGAAAGAGCTGGAGATGTAGCACCGTGGTAGAATGCCCCTTGTTCAATCTCTAATAAACAAACAAACAAAAAAGACAGAGTGAGTAAAGAAAAGTAAGAGGAATGTTAGGGTTTGTTCTGGGAATAAGAAGTCTACTTTGTGGGGATGGGATAGGTTGGGAAGACGAAAATCAGGCTACCAAAGTAACAGGGACAGATTGTGAAGAGCAGTGATTACAAGGCCAAGTCATAGGAAGAACATTTTGTATTTATGTGGAACTGTGGTTAAAGGCAATATATATTATGCTGTTCATTCATTATTCCTTAATATAAGGAATTTCACTGTTAGAGAAGAAAATTTCCTGTCTCCTAATGGAGTGCTTTTTATTTTACCTTTAACAAAAATGTAAGAACTGTGGAACTCATTGTCTTTACCTTTTTGCATAGGCTGTCAGGATGCTCAGGCATAATTTAGTGTCCAGTTGTAGTAACTGTCTTATCTCTCTGGTTCTTGGTAAAAAAAAAATTATTTTATTTATTCCATGTGACTTAAAGTCTTTCACTTATCTTGAGGCTAAATTATTATTATTAAAAATGACCTTAAATTCTTTTTGGAAACAGGCAGGACATATCCTTCTTGTCCCATGATAAGGAGAGGCAGTAAAGGGCTGGAATAGGACAATGATTTGACCACAGCTTGCTTCAGAACATTTCCATTATATATATATATATATATATATATATATATATATATATATATATATATATATATGAGCAAGAGGCTACTGAGAAAGGTGTTTGGCTCTTGGACAAGGGATGGGATTAGTCAGACTGGGAATCTCCTGAGTTTGGAATGTCCGGAGGGGCCTGCTGGCTGTGTTTCTGCAGGAGCAACAGAGCTCTCTATATGGTCCTCCTTGCCCTGCCCAAGTTGGAAGTCATGTCCCCATATGCCTGGGACCTCCCTTTCTACCACTTTGTCAAGAGTCTCTGATTTGATGTTTCCCTAGGACGACCTGGACCAAATTTTTGGCCTTTGTTTGTATGCTGGGTTCTCCCTACCCTACTTTCTGGAGCATTTATAGAAACCCTCAGTAAAGTGACCCTCATGATGAGTAGAGTGTCACATCTCAGCTAACAGGAAGAGGCTGTCTTTCTGTGGTCGGCAGCTTTGAGGACCTCAGGTGTGACAGGGTCATGTCTGAAGATGTGGGTGGAGGGTGGGATCCAGGGTTGTTCCTGCCCTCCTGTGTGCCCAGGGCTGGGCTCTGTGCAGCTGTCTCTGCTGGTGGTCTTCATGAAGACACAGAGCAGAGTCCTCTCCAGAGAGCTGCCCTGGAGCACTACAGGTACCTCACTTGGTGCAGCTGCCTTGCTGTTGTAAAAACCCATGCTGTGTTCAGTGTTGTGTTTGTGGTTCAAAGGATTAAACCTGGGTGGCCCTTGCTAATATTAGTGGCCCTTGCTAATATTAGGCAGCTGCTCCACCCCTGAGCTACATCCCCAGCCTTCTTTATTATCTTGTGACAGTCTCCTTAAATTGTGGAGGCTGACCTTGAACGTATGTCCTTCTGCTTCAGCCTCCCAAGTCACTGGGATTACAGCCATGCACCTGGCTGGATTTAGCTCTTTTAAGTGTTTACATTAACAGTCAAGGCTGAAACTCCTAGGGCAGCAGTAGTATCTGACTGGGACCAGGGGTTGGGGCAGAACCTGTTGGGAGCGTATGCAGAATTTCATATGCATGTGTACTTTCTCAAAAGCTTCCTTTAACATTTTATCTAAGAAGAGTTAAGAACTACTGCTCTGATAAATGGCTACCTATGGATTTCTTCCTGATATTCTGAATGTTGACCTCCCCCCACCCACCCCGAAGCCTGCGGCTCTAAGCAGCTCTAAACAAAAGGGATGAGGAGACAGGCAAGGGGGTCCTTAAGCACCAGGGGTTAGTCTAGCACAGTGGTGCATGCATGTAATCCCAGCTACTAGGGAGGCTGAGGCAGGAAGATCACAAGTTTGAGGCCAGCCTCAGCAATTTTGTGAGACCCCGAATCAAAATAAAAAAATAAAGTGGACTGGAAATGTAGCTCAGTGGTGGAGTGTATTGTGTAGAATCCCCAGGAGCAAGGAAAAAAAAGAACAAGGGGATATAGCACTGGAGGACCATGGCATTGGCTATGCCACAGCCCTGCAGAAGCCTTTTAAACTAAAGTGCAGTCTGGAGACTAGATGGTAGTTCTTGCCCTCAAAGTCTAGAGCTGCCAGTGGCTACAGGTCCCCAGTGTGCTCTTCCCTTCCCATTCCCCAGCTGTGGAGTGGGCCCCTTTCAAGTGGCAGAGGAAGGGGCAGCCATCTCCCAGCTGTACTTGGGGAGTATCTTGAGACTCAGTAGGAGCCACAGAGATGTCTTGTTACAAGCTTGCAAAACAAAATGAGATTTTTCGCAGCAGTCCCCCTAGGATCTGGACAGGAAGTCTGCTGGATTTTGTTTTGCCTTGCTGGCTTCATAAGCCTGGAGTAGCAGCAGCACTTTGTGAATCAGAAATGGAAGCATTGTTCTCTGATAATCACTGAGGAATGCCTTTCCTGAATGGTTACTGTGGGCGGGAATAGTTCTAAAGGAAAAACAAAACAAAACCTTAAGACACAGCAGCTATTTATGTCCTAGTCTGTGGAATACCTACTGTGTGCCACTAGAATTCACGGTCCATCAGGGAGGGCAGGTCCATGAGGAGCGATACACAAGCAATAAGAGAGTGTGAGCAAAACCAAGGCTGTGGGATCCCAGAAGAGCGCAATTAATTCAGCTGGCGTGTGCATGAGCACGCGGGGGCGGTTCAGGGCCCTCCCTGGGAAGAGGCCACTGGGCTGAGTGTTAAAGGGAGGACGCAGTTCTCTGTTCTCTTTTGACCCTTTCCATTATGTGAGCATTTTTACCTTGTGGTGATTAGTATGCACATAATATTTTTCGCTGCCTGTTTTCCACTTAGCATTCCTCTACCGATTTCCACTTAGTGACTAGGCCGATGTATTTATCATTTTTAAAAGCCACGTAGCATTTTTGCCTTATTGATGTATCCTCTTGCTTAGCCATCCTCTCATTTGTTGGGAACAGCAGAGTTTTTCTCAATTATGTATCTTTGCAGTCGGTTCTCCCTCTTCCCCTTACTTATTTCCTTAGGGAACTATGGCAGGGTCAAAGTTATGAATGGTTTTATGCCTTTTCTTGCTGATTTTTTTCTTTTTATTATGGAAAATTCCAACATATACAAAAGGAAAAAGACTATTATAATGAGCCCTTATGTACTTATCATTAGGCTTCAACAATCATTAATTTGTGGCATTTTCTTTTTCCAATTCTGAGGATGGAACACAGGGCATCACATGTGCAAGGCAACTGCTCTGCCACTGAGCTACAGCCCCAGCCCATCATGACAATTTTTGTTCATGGCAGTTTTGGCAACCTACAGCTCTCCCATCCTGGATTACTTTGCAATAAATTCTAAATATCATGTTGTTTCACCTATGAAAACTTGAGTGTATATTTCTAAAAGATAAAGTGTCTTCTTAAAAGCATTCACCAATGGCTTATTATCACACCTAAAATAAATTAGCCATAGTTCTTGTTATCTTTTGTGTGTATGAGAGGGGTGCTGGGGATTGAATCCTGGACCTCATGCATGCTGAGTGCTGTACCACTGAGCCACACCCCAGCCCACCATAATTTTTAATATCATAAAATAGCTAGTCATCCCCCTAAATGTAGAAGATAGCCCATTGTTTTCTGTGGCCTCTTTTGTAAGGCCAAATGGTTGAATTCATTAAGAATGCTCTGCCTACAGGTCCTGGCCTAGAGACTGGTGGAGAGGATTGGGGGAGAGATGCTGCTGCAGGTGGTGCCTGCGTGTCTGCTTATTACATGGTAAACCTGGCCGTGCCACTTTATCCAGGTACCAACTCGACTGAGAGCTCTGGGCAAGAAAACAGTGTGAGGCTCAGCCCTTTGGTCTCCACCCTATTAAGAAGGCATGTGTTTTTTGTGTTTTTTTTTTTTTTTTTTGCTGCCTGTTTTCCACTTAGCTTTTTTTTTTTTTTTTTCAGTGCTGAAGAAGCTAGGTACATATTATGTTTCTTTTTCCAAAAAGCTAGAAAAATGCCTACTCCCTGCTGGATTTTGATCATCTTATTTGCATGTTTCCCTTGGCAAGCTTTGTTTTGTATTATTCAAGGTGACCCAGTTAGAACTACTGTTTAAAGTCACATTGTCATTAATAAGTTACACAACCTACATGTGATAAGTCTGTTAGCTCTGAATATCATATAGGAATATAGGAATACATGCTTGTGTTGGATCCCTTCTTATTTAAGTATGGATACTTTTAAAATATAATCGCCCCTGTTTTGTTCTCAGGGTTGATATTCCTGATTTTTCAATGTTGATGGATAGGAAAAATTTCCCAGATGATTTAGAATCCTGTTGTATTTGGCTTTGGAATGTAAATCACATGTGTATGTTGCATGTGCATTTCCCTGGGTGCTGGCTTCCTCGATTAGCTAGGTACCCTCTGGGACAAGGGAGAGTTAACAGGGAGGCCTGGTCAGGATGAAGTGCTTTTTGAGAGATACTGGTCCTAGAAGGCTTTTATCCTTAGAGAAAATAGCCACTGTATTTTTTTTTAAGAGAGAGAGAGAGAAGAGAGAGAGAGAGAGGATTTTTAATATTTATTTTTTAGTTCTCGGCAGACACAACATCTTTGTTGGTATGTGGTGCTGAGGATCGAACCCGGGCTGCACGCATGCCAGGCGAGCGCGCTACCATTTGAGCTACATCCCCAGCCCCATAGCCACTGTATTCAATTAAAAGGTTTACTTGTGTTCAGACCAGCCTGTGCCTGTGCCTCGATATTTTTGGTGGAAGAATTAAATTACTAGTTTTTCATTTTGGTTCTGAGTTTGCCATTTTATTTCTTAGTCTTTTGCAGTATAACATTCATTTTCCTTCTTTTCATAACAACAAAAGCAAAAAGAATTTTAAAAGATTTGTCTCTAAGCTAAGTACTTCAACACATTGATTATTTTTACTTTTTCACATTTCTCTTCTAGGCATTATCTATAATACATCCCCAGTAATTTTGCATCTTATTTTTCCCCCAATAATTTTGCATCATATGTTCTTTACACCACTACAAATTTTTTTTCTGGTTTTCATAAATATTACCATCATGGCTATATAATATTCACTTAGTCAATGTGTCTTAATTCACTTAACTATCATTTTTCTATTTCATATTTGAGAGGTTTTAAGATTTTTAAATGATACTACATTAAATGTGTTCCTGGCAGCTTTTTTCTCTTTTCTCAACAGCTGTTAGGGTCAGGCAAACGTCGGAGGAAGAGACCACTAAGAGACTTGTCTCATGCAAAAGCAAAGGGTTTATTGGGGGCGGGGGGGACCAGCATGCTGGGGCCCAGAGTTCTCCTGAGAGAAACTGGAGCCCTGAGTACAGCTTAAGCAGAGTTTTTATACAGTGTTTAAACAGGGAAGTTCATATGGCAGTTAGGGTGCGAGAGTGGGGTTGTTACAAAATAACCATTACAGAATAATCATGCATTTTGTCAGGGGGTGTTGGGCCAGGGTACAGTTTGACATAAGTAACTGTTTTTAACATAAATTTCGGGTTCCAGGAAAACAGAACTTAAACTTACAGAAAAGCAAAACTTAAACTTAACAGGAGAGAAAAACTTAAATTTAACCTTTACACAGCTTTATATTGAGATGTAATTCACATACCATACAGTTTACCCATTTAAAATGTACAATTCAGTGGTTTTTAGTATATTCACAGACAGTGCAATAATTTCCACAATCAATTAAAACATTTTCAATACCCACTAGTAATCACTCCACATTTCTCTCATCACTCCCAACCGTAGGTGATCACTAATCTACTTTCTGTCTCTGTAGACCTGCCTGAACATTTCATATAAATGTCATTATATAATATATGGCCTTTTTTCCATTTTAAAAATAGTAGTAAGAGTGGGCTGGAATTGTAGCTCAGTGGCAGGGCACTTGTATAGCACATGTGAAGCACTGGGTTCAATTCTCAGCAGCACCATATAGAAACAAACACACAAATAAAATATTCTGTCCATCTACAACAAAAGATATACATATCATAAAATTTACCATTTTAAGCTGGCGTAGTGACACACACCTGTAATCACAATGATTCAGGAGGCTGAGGCAAGAGGATTACAAGTTTGAGGCCAGCCTGCACAATTTAGCAAGACTTAGTCTCAAAAGGTAAAAAGGGCTAGGGTGTAGCTCAGTGGTAAGCATTTGCCTATCATATGCAGGGTCCTGGGTTCAATCCTTGATACTGAAAAAAAAAATAGCATTTAGCCCTTTTTATGGAGGAAGAGGGTTTACAGGGGATTGAGCCCAGGGGTGTTTTACCATTGAGCTACATTCCCAGCCCTTTTTAATTTCTTTCTTTGGGACAGGGTCTTAGTTACCCAGGCTAGCCTTAAACTTGAGGATCTTCCTGCCTTAGCCTTCCAAATCACTGGTAGTACAGGCAGTGCACCACTGTGCCTGGCCATTTTAACCATTTTTAAGTGAACATTCTGTGTCATTGAAGATGTTCACATTTTGTATAGCCATTACCACCATCCATCTTCCAGAACTCCTTCATCTTCCCAAACCAATAACTCTGTTCTCTCCCCTGGTCCCTGGCAACCACCATTTTACTTTCTAGCTCTATGAATTTGACTTCTCTAGCCATCTCTTACAAGTGAATTCACACAGTATTTGTCCTTAGGCAACTGGCTCTGAGTGGAATGTCCTCAAGGTTCAGCCATGTTATAGCATGTGTCAGAATTCCAATTTTTTTAACTGCTGAATAATATTCTATTGTACGGATAGACCACATTTTGCTTATCCATTCATCAGGTGATGGACATTTGGGTTTATACTTTTGGGGCCATTATGACTAAGGCTGCTGTGAACATTTGTGAGTAAATTTTTGTGTGGACATATTTTCATTTTTCTTGGTGTATATGTAGGAGTGGAATTGCAGAGTTGTATGTGGCTTTTTTTTTAAATATGTATTTTTTTTTTAGTTGTAGGTAGACACAATACCTTTATTTTTTTTATTTTTATATGGTACTGAGGACCGAACCCAGTGCCTCATGCTTGCCAAGCAAGTGCTCTACCATGGAGCCCCAGCCCCAGCCTGGCTTTTTTTCTTTTACATATTTTTTTCCCACTATGAATCCTAAAAAGATTACTAGGTCAAAGGATGAGACCCTTTCATGGCCCCATAAGCATGTACAATTTCTGTATATAAGTTAAAAATAGCCACATGTCATAGCACATACTTGTAGTCCTAGCTACCTTGGAGGCCAAAGTAGATGGATGTCTTGAGCCAAGGAGTTTGAGGCTAACCTGGGCAACATAGTGAGACCCTGTTTCAAAAACAGAAAAAGAGAGAGGGGAAAGAAGGAAGGGAGGGAGAGAAGTTGGGAGGGAGGAAAGGGAGAGGGAAGGCAAAAAGGAAAAAGCAAAAGAGAAAAAACTCCCTTTATGGCATGTCCCTTGATGTCTACTGCCCAGATTGTTTTTCCAGAGAGTTCTGAAATGTGTGCTGTCTTCAAAAATGTGATGTTCTGGTTTCACCTTCCCAGCAGTGGGTATTCTTTTCAAGATGCATGTTAATTTAAGTGTAAAAGTTTAATTTCATCATTTTGACATGGGTGTTTTTTGATTATTGGCTGCTGTTCTTCCAAAGACTAGACCTCTGGATGAAAACCATTTGAGCTAATATTTGAGTCTTGCTCGGATGGGTTGCTTTTGACTGCTGCCCACAGATGTCTTTGAATACTGCGAATGCTGTGATGGTGGCAAGGAGAGTGTTTCTCTGTACCCAGTTCTGAAGAGCAGCTCTTTGCAGGAGTTAGTCAGAGCACTCTGGCTCTAATGAGCACAGCAGGTAGGAGCCCTGGGGAACTTTTGGAAGTCTTTCTCCTGGCTTGGGATTTTGTAATCACTCTTTGAGGCAGAAAGGAGACCTTCCTTTTCAGTTTTATTCATGGTGATGCTTGTAGTCCCTGACTGGCCTCATAGGCTGGCTGGTCCCTGGCTAACAGAGTCAGCCAAGGTCCTTTCTGTTCCCAGCCGAATAGCGAGTTAGGATGGCCTCCTGACTCTTCCACCTCGAGGCTGCAGTAAGAGCCTTGAGATGGTTACCTTCCCCTTTTGATTTCTGTACCTGAATCTCATCTTTCCCGAGGTCCAGTCCACAAAATGCATGTTAAGAATTGTTGGTTGATAGGGACTAGAGGTGCAAATCAGCAGTGGAGCGCTTACGTAGCATGCACAAGGCCCTGAATCCCATCCCTAGCGCCACAGAAACAAATATTTTTTTCATGAGGATTCATAACAGCATTATTTGTAAAAATCAAAGGTGTATCCATGTAATGGAATATTTTGGGCTAGGAGTATAGCTCAGTGCTAAAGGGCTTGCTTTGTGTGTATGAGACCCTGTGTTCAGTCCCCAGCACCACAAAAATAAATTTTAAAAAAGAACTATGGCTCACATTTTGTGCACCCCTACTATGTTCCAGATTTTCCTTTTTGTGTTTTGCATCACTAAACTCTGAATCTGACTTCACCTTGTGAGGAGGTGTGACTGTTCTGCCTGCCTTACGAAGAGATGACTAGACTGAAGTTTGAGAGTGTAAGAAATGTGCCTTGAGTCATAGAGTACTTGGACTGTCCCCTAGTCCATCAGATTCAAAGCTATGCCCTTGACCAACGTGCTGTCCTGTCTTCTTTCTTCATGAACTGTTATGATGACCTGCCGCCTGCTTCCTGCCTGCAGCCTCTGCAGACCAATACAGCCCCCATGCTGTTCCCAGAGTGATCTGTCACAAACACTCTTGTTGAAAAGCCCCAGACTCTACACAGAAAATGAAACAACTCTCCAGAATTGGCCTCTGACCTCTCGCCATTCACCTTCGCCACAGCCCTGTGCCTGCAGGCTGTTCTCACTCTGGTTGGCTCTCCTCTCCTCCAAATCCCTGCTCTCCCTTGCCTTTGCTATCACAGGCCCCTCTTCTCCCCTCTTCAGTACCATCAATGATCTGTTGATCCACCAGTCTTTGTTTCTATGTACACCCCTATGCTAACCCTGGTCCCACTGGGTTCTAGCTGTCTGTCTGCAGCCATCTGAGCTCCTGTGGTCAATAGCTCCGTCTTGCTTGTTTCCATCCCAGCTTAGCACAGTGCTAGGCAGGGAGAGGCCTCTTCGTTCAAGATTTCTGTTTGTTTGTTTTGTGGTGCTGGGGATGGAACCCAGGACCTTGGGCATGTTAGGCAAGTGCTCTTCTACCGAGTTACATCTCATTCCTTCAGTTTAAGTTTTTGACTTAAACTGGGAAGTCTTTAGATGGCTTTGCATATTGTCCCTCCCCAAGGAATGGTATTCCCAGAGAAGTCCCTGAGGGGCATCTCCGCAATCAGGAACAGTGAAATGCTCAGGCACATCATGTCTCTTCCTAGAGAGGTGAAGACCACTGGGGAACATGTGGCTGAGGTCCACAGCCCCTGACAAGTGCTCGGGGGAAGAAGAAATTGGCAGCAAAGCAGTGTGCAGAGAGAAGTTCCTGGGAATCTGTGGCCATGGCCCTAAGCTTATCTGATCTGCTTGAGCAAGAGCTCCAACCTGAGCACCACGTCCCAGGGGACCTTTTATCTTCCCAGTCAACTGGCCCTCCTGCCTGACATAAGAGAGCAGCCTGCTAGGCTGGGACAACCGCAGGCAACCTTCCTCCTGGCCTGACCGGCTCCTGCAGGGGCCCCTCCTCCAAGGTGGCACATCTCCATCCCAGCCCTCACCAGCCTCCTCCCCTGCTCTTCTCTCATACTCATTTACTCCACTCATAAGATATTCCATTAAGTACAAAGAAGGAAATACATCAAACCAGCGCCTCTGCTTCTAGAGAACACACCCCAGATGCATTTTAAATCTGTGGATTCCCCTTAAGGGAATTCCAGTTAAAAAAGAACTTGGGTCAGCAGCCCCAGGCCTGTGTGGCTAACAAGCTGCTGTTTTCTCTGTTGTTCAGCTGGCCTGAAGGGCTCCTTTGTTTGGGGAGGGGGAGGATGTGGTGCCCTAATGAGGCTGGGTGTGGAGTCTGGGCTTACACAGAGCTGCCTTCAGAACCGAGATCTTCAGGCAGGAGAGTAAGTTAGTGAGTTTGTGGGTTTGTCAACCTTTAAAGAAATCAGGACATTAAAAAGAGGGGGAAACTAACTGCACTGTGGCATTCAGATCAGATCCTTGACACAAAAGGACATTAGGAGAAAACTGGAGAAATCTGAATGGCATCTGGAGTTTAGCTAGTAGTACTATATCAGTGTCTGTGTTTTGGTTTTGACAGATATACAGTGATTGCTTAAGATGCTGACATGAAAAAAAAGCTGGGAGAAAGTGTATGGGTGCTCTCTCTGTACTGTCTTGCGACTTTTCAGTAAATCTCAAATTGTTCCAAAATAAAAAGTTTATTAATTTGTAAAAAACCAAGGAAATGCCAGGCATGGTGGCACATATCTATAATCCCAGCAGTTCAGGAGACTAGGGCAGGAAGATCGCAAGTTGGAGGCCAACTTAACAAGATCCTGTCCCCAAATCTAAAGGACTGGGGGCATAGCTCAGTGGTTGAGCACCCTAGGTTCAATCCCTAGTGGTGGTGGTGTAGGCAAAGACAAAACAAAATTAATCCTGTAAGTAATTTAACTTGATCCTTTCATCAGCATGTTCTTTTATTCTTCTTAGCCCTTGGTCTTTAGCTTTCACCTTCAAAATCAGTACAGCTGCTGGTCCAACCTGCTGTAGGGACCAGTATCTTCTTTGCCCCGCCCCCACTGCCTTCTATTTGGGAATGGGCTGGGATCCAAGACCCAGTCTACCAGGAAGACCTAGATCTGTGGTTGGCAGTACTCCTACCTGCCGGCTATGCACTGTGGGATTGGTCACTGCTAGGCTTCATTTCTTCACCTATTAGAGAGAACTTGCTTAGAGGGGAAGGGAGAGTCAAATAAATCATGCATAAAAAGAACTGGCCCAGAGTGCTGGGGGTGTTGCTCAGTGGGTACTTGCCAGTGGTACAGTAGCTCTCATCAGGCCCTGGATTCCATTCCTAGCAAGCAAAAAAAAAAAAAAAAAAAAAAAAAAAACTGGCCCAGACCAAAAGTTATATGTTTAATAAGCAGTAGTTTTCTTTTTTTTTCTCTCTTTTTTTAAAAAAAAAATATTTATTTTTTACTTGGACACAATACCTTTATTTTGTTTACTTATTTTTATGCAGAGCTGAGAATTGAACCCAGGGCCTTGCACATGCTAGGCTAGTGCACTCCCGCTGAGCCACAACCCCAGCCCCTATAAGCAGTAGTTTTCATTCTTCCTACTTTTCTCTGATTTTTGGTGAAAGGAATACTAATTCCTTTAAGACTTGCGATCAACCATCCAGCATTGGCTTTGAGGCCAAGAGGCTGCCATGGGGCCTAGCAACCACACTGTACTCCCTTCTCCCCCACATGATACTTCCCAGGGGCCAAGAAATGTGACTCTTTTAGTAGCTAGTTTTAAGTGCTTTAGGAGTTTTAACATTTAGATTCTTGAAATTATACCATGACTGCTTCTTCATCCTACCTGGGAGCCGAGTCAAATTTGGGGGCTTCCTTCGGGAAGGGGAGCCCCTTGTGGCTTCTGTGCATGGAGCTCTCCTGGCTCAGAAACCCAGAAATTTTAAAGGCTGGAGAGAGTTCCAAGGGTGTTGAAGCTGGTGGGCTTAGTTGTGCATGGCTGCTTACCTGTAGGTGGCAGTGGTGACACGGGAATGTTCAAGGCTGGATACCCAGGGCAGGGTGCTGGCAGAGAGCCCCTTTTAGAAGAACAGCAATAATAACAGAAATAACAGCCATGCCAACTGCGTGTGGAGAAGGGAACTCTGGGCTAGGGGCTCTGTTGGGTTTTTCTGGGTGTTTACTCTCTCATAACCACGGGAGAGAAGTCTCTTATTACTGCATATTACAGATGTGGGAAATGCCAGGGGAGGTCAGGTGACTACCCTGAGGTCACATAGTAATTGGCAGAACTAGGACTCACAGTAGTCCGAGTTCACAACCCCTTCCCATAATAGCCTCCTCTATAGATACACAAAGATGCACATTTTGCCTGCACCAAACTGCATGGGGCCTATTGGCCAGGGACCTCTGAAAGGCTTACAGTCATCATTTTACTTCCCAAGGGCCCTGGCAGTATAAGGTTAGACCTGTTGAGGACATGAAAATGTCCTACCTCCAAGCAGTTTTAAATTCAGGTAGGGGACTGAAAATGTATTCACAGCTCCTAGCCAGTAAAAAGGGCATCTCAGAAGGCATAGACCAGGACACTCCAGAGAGGCTATTGAATGGACAGGCTGAAGTGAAGGTCCCCAGGCCTGAGAAATACGAGGTGACTTCCTCAGGCTTGCAGCATCCTCCTGGGGCTCCTGCTTTCACCCACCTTTGCTGTGGAAGGAAGACTGAAATGGGTCATCCTTCAGTGTCGTTGGCTCTGGGGGTGTGTGAGTGGGTTATGTAGGCCCGAGAACGACCACTTTTACCACTCTGTTCACAAAGTAATGAAAATTCTGGCCAGAGCAATTAGGGAAGGAAAAGTAATAAAGGCATCAGAATGGGCAAGGAAGAAGTAAAATTTATATCTCTGTTCACAGATGACATGACTTCCTATATAGAAAACCCTAAGGATACCACATACAAAAGACCCTGTTAGAGCTCTTAAATAAATTTAGCAATGTTGCAACATACAAAATCAGCATTCAAAGATCAGTTGTACTGCTATGAACAATGCAAAAAAAAAAAAAAACTAAGAAAACAATTCCATTTATAGTAGCACCAAAAAGATTAAAATACCTAGGAATTAACCAATGTGGCAAAAAGTTTATGCACTAAAAACCACAAAATATTGCTAAAAGAAGCTGTATATGGTGATATGTTCCTGTAGTCCCAGATGCTTGGGAAGCTGAGGCAGGAGGGTTGCTTGAGCCTAGGAGTACAGGGCCAGTCTTGGGCAACATGGCAAGACCCCGTCTCAAAAGAATATATGTGTTTTTGTGCATGCACATGCACACATGTTTATATGTATACATATATATATATACATACACACAGACATATATATGTACACACACACACATATATATGAATGAAAAATAGATAAGTAGGACAATCAAAATTAAAAATTTTGTGCATCAAAGACATCAATCTAGGCGCAGTGGCGCACCCCTGTAATCCCAGCAGCTCAGGAGGCCGAAACAGGAGGATCATGAGTTCAAAGACAGATTCAGCAATTTAGCAAGGTGCTAAGCAACTCAGTGAGACCCTTCATCTAAATAAAATACAAAAATGGACTGGGGATGTGCCCCTGGATTCAATCCCTTGTACCAAACAACAACAACAAAAGGCACTATCAAGAAAGATAACCCACAGAATGGGAAAACATATTTGCAAAGCATATATCTGATAAGGGATTAATATCCAGAATCTAGAATACATAAAGAACTACAACTCAATATTAAAAATAAACAAATTTTAAAAACCACCCAATTAAAAAACAGACTAGAGCATGGTAGCATGCCCATAATCCCAGCTTCTCAGGAAACTGGGGCAGAAGGATCCTAAGTTCAAGGCTAGCCTGGGCAACTTAGTGAGGTGCTGTCTCAAAGTAAAATTTAAGGGCTGGGGATGTGGCTCAAGTGATAGTGCGCCTAACATGTGTGAGGCACTGGGTTCAATCCTCAGCACCACGTAAAAAAAAAATAAAATAAAATAAAGATGTGTGTCCACCTAAAAACTAAAAATAATAGTAAAAAAATTTAAAGATAGCTGGGGATGTAACTCAGTGGTAGAGCACAACTGGATTCAAACTGAAAAAAAAATAAAAATTAAAAATAGATGAAGGACTTTTAGTAGATATTTCTCCAAAGGAGATATATGAATGGTTTATAAATACATGAAAAGATGTTCAGCATCACTAATCATTAGGGAAATGCAAGTCTAAACCACAGTGAGATGCCACTTCACATCTGGTAGGCCAGGATCACATAATTGAATTGTGGTACCGATATTTGATCTCAGGTCTGTCTCTTTGTAAAGCCTGGGCATTTGCATGATTTTGTCCTATCTTCTAGCAAAGCCTAAGTCCTGATGTGAGGTGGATCATCTTTGATGATTTCTGAAATTGCCTGATCCTAACTCTCAATTCATGAGAGGAATCCCATCACCACTATTTTAACAAAAAATAATACAGCTCACACTTCCATTGAGACGCAGATGCTAAAATAAATGACCTCTGTATAAGCTGGAAGTGTTCTTGTTCTACTGGATGAAGCTGTGGAGAAGTGACACTTGCTTTTTACATAACACACTAGAACTCACATATCCAAACAAAAGCTGCACTTACAGGCAGTGACAACACTCTCCAAGAATATAGCAATCGCTCCAAACGTGTGTGCAGCAGCCTTCAGTCTGCAAAAAAGCCTCTTTGTTTTAATTATCACTCATTTTTCTACCAAAAAAGATACATCCTCATCTTTTTCACTCTTCTTATTCATCACACTCAGAACCCATAGACAGTTCTGACCACCCTGACAAAGCAAACCCACCCACAAATGGTGAGACTGCCTCCTCATGAATGTGATACTGGTGTTGGGCTGCGCAAGGGCCCTGGGGAGGCTCCTGAGATTGGGAGCAATTTTAGCCAAAGTCCTCAGATGGCTCCAGTTTGGCAGGTATAGGACAGTTTTTGATTCTTGTTTACAAGATGAGGAAGGGCTGAGATGACACTTCAGCATCAGCAATGGGTAAGAGCCAGATGAGCTCCAGGGACACCCTGCCCCCATCCCACTCATCTCAAGTATGAGGAAGAGTTCAGTTCACAAGGCCAGAAAGCAGCAGGTCTGGGCCTTTCTGGGAAATCAGACTCATGCAGTGGAGGACAGCTGGGCTGGTAAGTGGCAAGACTGGGAAGGGCAGGGGTGGTGGGAGGCACCTGGGAAGAACAGTGTGAGGCACCTATCACTTTGGGCTTGAGAAGAAAAAGTTAAGGGAGCAAAGGATGGGCCCAGTACAGCCCCTGGGATAGCAGAGTGCACTGTTGAAAGCCCAGGCAGAAGCAGGATGAGCCCCCGTGCTGTGGGAGTTCCTCCATGTGAAGTGATCCTTGTCTCCAGCCTCCTTCTGCACCCAGACTGCCTCTGAATACCTGCCCTGCATATCCCCCAGCCCCCCAGCTTAGGTCCCCTCCCAGAGGAAGTGACTCACTAGTGGGGTCACACACAATAGGGGCATGTCTTTGGCCATCAACCCAGCAGCCTCCCCAGCAGGAGGCTCATCCTGAAGCCAGGGCTCTTCGCCAGGAATGCCCTTGTGACCCTTCCCAGCCAGCAAGGGGCGAGGTCAGCCCATCAGGGGGCCATCCAGTGCTAGTCGTCATCCCCTTCATAGAACTCAGGCTATGACATACCGAGATTGCTCTTTGGTAGGGCCACAAGGGACACAGTCTTGGGAGGCTTAATAGAGGAAATATTAAATCAATGAAACCTCATTTCCAAGTTCGGTTTAGCAGCAGAATCCATTAACCTTATATTCACCCTCTCCCTTCCTCTAATAATACCAGCAAGGGGTTCAAAGGCATGATAACTTATCCTCAGGGTCAGCGCGTTCTATTCAATTACAGGGATTCAGCGTTTTTCAAGCTAAAAGACATATACTCATTTTGATTATAAGGAACCAACCCAAAAAGAACATTCTTTCTTTTCACTTTGCTGGAAATGCCATACAAACAGAACCGTGGGTATCTGGCTCTGCTGAGACAGACGAGGGAAGTAAGGCTGACAGAGCAGCTCAAATCAATTCTTATTTTTCTCCTCATAAAAGAATTCCCGGCAAATAGGAACAAAGTTATATCTGATTGCCTCTGGAACTGAGGCCACTCATTGTGGGCGCCCTTCCTTCGTCTGGTCCCCAGGCCAGAGGAAAGCAAAGTTCAATCTCATTTCTTTTGTCACATATGTTGTCAAATCCTAAAATAAAGCATAGTAAAACAGCAAAAACAATACTCCAGGGAGCATGGGGCAAGCCATTCCTACCTCCTGTTCTGTGGGGCGGGTAAAGATTAAGACACCAGTGACCCTGGTTGCAAAATGCTGAGCTCTCTGGTGAAATGCTAATGGCCAGGGGCGATGCAGGACTGGGCTGGGCAGGGCTGGGGCAATCGGATATAGCTTCCATTAAACCTTCAGTGCCAGAGTAGCATATTATCTGGTTGCTGTTGCCATGGCATTTTCTCCGTTCAGGAAAAGCCACCTCCTGCATGGTGTAGGATCTGCCATGATGCCCTGAAGCCTTGACCCTGACAGCAGTGATAGTGCTCCTGCCCAACCACCCTCCCATGCACCCTCCTAAGACATCCCTGCTGGGAGGAGCCTCCCAATCCACTGGGCTTGGTTTCTTGGCTAGTGCTTTTTTTTTTTTTTTTTAACACTTTGATGTTAAATATAGTGACTTCAGAAACAGCCAGCACCAGAAGGCAAAAGAGGGTGGTATTAGCATTTTGCATTCAGCAGCATGCTTTTGGTGAGCGTGTGGGGGGGGGGGGAGGGGAGAACAGTCAAATCCTCTACCTCCCTAACAATTGATTGTGGATAGGAGCCCAGAGGTGCCAGCACCAGGGAATGGCATTCAGGGATGCTCCAGGCCAGGTGTGGAGAAAGAAAAAAAGAGGTTTCAGTGGGTAGGGAGCTCATTGGGTAGTATGCCCAATAGTATGAAATGAGCCTTCTGGATTACTATCTGCTAGTGAGGCAAATTGGCCTCTACAAACCAGGTGGAAAGAAAAATCAATCCCAACATTCTACACAGATCCATTATTGCCTCTTGCTTCAGATTTCAAATATGCTTTGTGAATGTTAATTGTGGATGTTCCCCTTCCTCTGGAGAGACAAGAGGATGAATTTCAAGTTCTCATCCCTGCCTTATAGGATGTCCTTTTCTATAACAGCTGTCACCACCCTCCCTCACCCATCTTAAGAGAAAGATAACAGGACCAATGGAAGGTACCCTGAGTGCCATCTAACTAGCCTGCAGACTCCTCCAAGGCAGCTCTTTACGTAACTTTAAGGCAAAGTAAAGCCACATGGTCCCAATACCATTTACTAGAGATTGACAAAGCTCTGCAATGTAGCACTTGGCATCCTTGGAACTGGGGAGAGGGAGATGGATAAGACCCTGCCTTCAGAGGTCAGTGTGATGGGGGAGGCAGATTGGCAGGCAGGCATGAGGCATTCCAGCTCGGGGCTATAACAGGACAACCACCATATTCTGGGTGCTCTGGTACCTGTACCAATGGGCTGTTGAGGCAGTGAATATCACCCTGCTGTGCTGTGACAGATACAGAGCAGGCAGGACGATGAGATAAGCCAGTGAGAACCAGCCAGAGATTGTGCTCTCCCAGAGGGAACTATCAAGGCTCTGTCTCTCTCTGCCCAGCTGGAGAGAGCACAGGGAGGGCATGATGTGGAACAGTGGTCCTTAATCTTGGCAGCATGTTACAGTCACTCAGGAAACTTTCTAAAAATACTGATACCTACCCCCTCCTATGCCAATTAAATCCAAACCTCTGGGTCATGTGTGTCCCAGAAGCTCCTCGGGCGGGTCTCTTGTACAGCCAGGCTGAAAACCACTGACTTGGGGGAAGGAATGTTAACTCAGTCCTTCCTCGGACACCAGCAGATTGTGCAGTTATCAAGTGCTAGACACTGGAGCACACAGGAGGGAGGCGAGTCCGACTTAGTCCCCACGCCAATGGAGCTCACAGCTGGCGGGGCCCTCATTCTGGTTCTGATCCTGAGCTCCTAGGCTGATCCCCATTTCTTCTCTGGGTCTTAGGTTTCCTGTCAGATGAGGCAACAGGCCTGAATTTTCTCTGATTCCCACTTCCTTGTTTCCTCCAACCCCAAAGTCTGTTAGCCTGTTTATATTCTTTCTTTTTTTGGTGATTTTTTTTTAATTGAAAAATATACATAACGTACAACTTTTTCATTTTCACTATTTTTAAGCGCACAGTGCTATGATGCTGAGTACATTCACATCCTTGTGCAGCCATTACCACCATTCATTTTTCAGAATACTCTCATCTTCCCAAAATGAAACTGTCCCCCTTAAATACTGACTCCCCACTTTCCCCTTCCCTCAGCCCCTGACAAGCACTGATCTGTTTTCTGTCTCTGTGACTGTGACCACTCCGGAGACCGCACAGGCATGGAATCAGAGAGTATTTGGCCTTTTTTATTTATTCTACTCAGCTCTCAGCATAATGTCCTCAAAGTTCTTGTTTTGTTCTGTTGGTGCTGAAATGGAACCCAGGTGTATGGCTAAATTGCTGAGGGTCTCACTCAGTTGCCCAGGCTGGCTTTGAATTTGTGATCCTCCTGCCTCAGCCTCCCAAGTCACTGAGATTACAGGTACCTACAATACCACGCCCAGCAGCTCAGCTATGTTTTAGTATGTGTTAGAAGTTTATCTTTTTTAAGGCTGAATAATAGTCTATTGTATGAATAGACATGTTTTTTAAAATCCATTTACCTGTGAATGGACAGCTGGACGGTTTCTACTTTCTGGCCATTATGAATAGCACTGCTATGAACATGGGTATTCAAGTATCCCTGCTTTCCATTCTTTTGAGTATATACTCAAAAGACCTAATGGATCTTATGGTAAGTTTGTGTCTAATGTTTCGAGGACCCCACATACTGTTTTCCATAGTGACCACCCTATTTTACATTCTTGTCAACAGTACAGGGAGGTTCCAGTTTCTCCACATCTTCACCAACACTTATTGCTTTTTTATAGTAGCCATCTTAATGAGTATAAGATGATTTGCATTTTGATTTGCATTTCCTGAATGCTTAGTGATGTTGCAGTATCTTTTAATTATATGTGACCCATTTGTATATCTTCTTTGGAGAAATGTCTATGTATATTCTTTCTTTTTTGGTGATTTTTTTTTAAATTGAAAAATATACCTAACGTACAACTTTTGGGTTCTTTCCCCAATTTTATTTCAAATTTTTTTTTTTTAGTTGTTGATGGAACTTTATTTCACTTATCTATTTTTTTTTTTAAATATGTGGTGCTGAAAATCAAGCCCAGTGCCTCACACATGCTAGGCAAGCGCTCTACCACTGAGCCACAACCCCAGCCTTCTTTCCCCCATTTTTTAATTGGTTGGATTTTGGTTTTTAAGTTGTAGGATTTCTTTGTATATTCAGAATATTTGCCTTTTATCATATATATAGTTTGCGAAGATTTTTCTCCCATTCCATAGGTTGCTTTTTTACTCTGTTGATAGTGTACTTTAATTCACAGAAGTTTTTGTTGATTAGTTGATTGGTTGGTTTCTGGGGATCGAACCCAGAGATGCTGAACTATATTCCGGTACTTTTTATTTTTTATTTTGAGACAGAATCTCACTAAGTTTCCAAGGCTGACCTCAGCCTTCTGACTAGCTGACCTTACGGGTGTGCACCATCACACCTGGCAGAAGTTTTAAATTTTGATGCAGTTCAATTTTTCTTTTTTTTTCTTTTGCCTTTAACATTATATCCATTGAATCATGGTTAAATCTAATATCACAATGACTTTTATAGTTTTCACTCTTATGTTTACATCTTTAATTCATTTGGAGTTAAGTATAAGATAAGGGTCCAACCTCATTCTATTGCGTGTGGAGAGCCAATTTTTTTCAGCATCGTTTGTTGAAAGGATTGTCCTTTCTCCATTGAATGGTCAGAAGATTGTTTTGTGGATGAAATAGAACAATATATGTTTTATGAAATAAAACATGTAATATACTGTGTGTGTTCGCTTCCTGTCACTGTGACAAATACCTGAGAAAAACAGCTTATAAGGAAGAAAGATTTCCTTTGGCGCCTAGTTTCAGAGGTTTCAGTCCATGGTTGGTTGACTGTGTAGATGAGAAACACATGGTAGAGCAAAGAAAGGAAAGGCTGGGGTCCCCGTATCTCCTTAAGGGCACACCCCAGCAACCCAACTTTCATCCACTAGGCCTCACTTTCCAAAGGTTCCACCATCTCCCAGTAGTACCACAGACTGGCAGCCACGCTTTTAACATATGGGCTTTTGGGGGACATCTAAAATCCAAACCATGATAACAAACCTAATAAGCAGCCTACCAAATGATGCTCCCTTCTTCCACCTTCTTTTCTGAAATGTGGTTTTTTTTAATTTTATTTTTTATTTTTAGGTGGACTCAATATCTTTATTTTCACATTTACATGGTGCTGAGGATCGAACCCAGTGCCTCACACATGCTAAGCGAGTACTCTACCACTGAGCCACAACACAAAAGGGGCTAACTAAAATGTGTTTTTTTAAAGAAAGAGTGAGAGAGGAGAGAGAGAGAGAGAGAGAGAATTTTTAATATTTATTTTTTAGTTCTCGGCGGACACAACATCTTTGTTGGTATGTGGTGCTGAGGATCAAACCCGGGCCACACGCATGCCAGGCGAGCGCCCTACCACTTGAGCCACATCCCCAGCCCCTAAAATGTGGTTTTTAACTACAGCAGTTCATCTTTAGTCATTGTGATAACAAGTACCTATAGAGGATTGACTGACTGTCATGTTGTATTTCACATATATTAACCCATTTAATTTTATAACAATTCTGTGGGAGTAGGTACTGTAGTTTGGGCATGTAGAGGTTAAGTAATTTGCCCAAGGTTACATAACTAGTAAGTGATGGGGCCTATATTCAAACCCAGGTGGTTTGGCTGCTGAACTTGTGGGTGCATATACTTGACATGCTCATGTGTTGGGTGATTTGTGATGGCTCGGGCTGGAGCTT
Organism: Ictidomys tridecemlineatus; assembly: GCF_052094955.1. Taxonomy (NCBI): domain Eukaryota; kingdom Metazoa; phylum Chordata; class Mammalia; order Rodentia; family Sciuridae; genus Ictidomys; species Ictidomys tridecemlineatus. The sequence continues at coordinate 62,957,135 of NC_135479.1, forward strand.
TCTGGTCTGGAATTTAGAGAATGAAGGGCCTAGTCATGACCCTGGCCCCCGGGCCCACTTATGATGCTTTAAATCATAAGTAGAATTGAAATCATGAGTGTCCTTTCATGAAAGCAGCACCCTCAGATTGGATCCATCGGCTCAGCCCATCTGCTTGGGTAGAGAATGTGTGGTTCTGGTCTCGTCTCTCATTTCCTTCCTGGGTTTCCTTATTCCAGGAGAAATGTAAAACAGTGTTCTCTATGATTTCACAGAAAAGGCAACTGATGGCTCCCTGCAGAGTGAGGACTGGACATTGAACATGGAGATCTGTGACATCATCAATGAGACGGAAGAAGGGTATGTGTCCCTGCCAACCGGCCGCCCCCCCCCTCCCCGCCAAAGCCTCCCTCTACTCTCTGGGGTCACTCAGAGCTGGTCAGGGCTCAAGGATGATGGGTTCGACTTCCAGTTTTGTTTTAGTCTGTTCACTGATAAGCCATTGATTGTGTTTTTTTTTCCCCATCTGTTTCTATCCCTCCTCCCCCAACCTGCTTTGAATCATAAGTGGAAATTAAACTGCTTGGTTACCCAGTCCCTAGCGGCTGTTCGTCTCTATTACCAAATCTTTACCTTTCCTGCCCTCCTCTCAGCCTCTGCAATCCCTTGGCAAATGTGGGGCTATCTCTGCCCTGGTTTGTTGGTCAAGAGACCCAGGAGTCACAGAAGGCGATCCAGAGTGTGGTCAGACAAGGCAGGGAATGAGCAAGGGGCACTCATGGCACAGAGCAGCTGAGTATTTCTGGCATGGGTGACTTAACCCATGACTTGCCCCTCTTGTGCTCCTGCACTCCTGGATCTGTTTGTTCTTACTGTTCCTTGTGTTATCTACTTCTACTTTAAAGTCCACTCTATTTGTACTTCTTCTAAACTACTCTGTGTTTATCCCAGTCGCACACTATAAGCCTTTTATTTACAGTCACTATGCCTTCTTCTATTGCCAGGTGATTCTTTAGGATTTTCCATGCTCTTCTCCACCATAAGATGGCTAAGTCCCTTCCCAAGCAGCAGAAAAACCCCACAAGTTGGGCTGATAGTAGGGTGCCCATATGCTTCCTGACCCTTACTAGAGGGCTTCTGACTGCTGGGTCCTGACTGTGCAAGAACAGTTGGGACCCAGGCAAACTTACTATCCCTCCATATATGAAATGGCCAATTACTTAACTTCAGAAGGTTGGACCTGCTTTCATTCAGCAGATATTTGTGACATGACTGCCTTGTGCCAGGTCCTGTTCTAAGTAGAAGCAGCATAGCAGTAAGCAAGTCAAACTCCTTCCCTGCCTTCGAGGAGCTGCTAGTCTAGAGTGGGAAGGTGGGCTGTGAAGAAAATAATTAAAACACAGATGGGGGACAGGAGGGAGCAAGGATAGAGAAGGCTGGGAATTAGCAATTTTACATAGTAATCAAGGAAATGTCACCAAGAAGGTGACCTTGAACAAAGTCTTGAAGGAGATGAGGGAGTGAGGATTATACCAAGGAAGAACTATCCAGGCAGAGGGAACAGCAAGTCCAAAAACCTTGGCAGAGTGTATCTGGTGTGTTTGAAGAATATTAAGTAGCTCGATAGTAAAGGCCCAAGATGATGTCAAGGATGTGAAGGGCATCCAGAAGTGCAGGGCTGCGTAGGCACCAAGGTAGCTTCAGCTTTTGATGAGAGGGAACTCACAGGGATGTTTGATCAGGAAGAGGCATGTTCTGATTTCCTGTCCACTGTGTTCAGAATGGCCTGGCTGGAGGCAGGCCAAGGCCAGAAGCAGACAAACCAGGTAGGTTCTTACAGTCATCCTGGTGTGGGTGAGCTTGAGGAGGATAGTAATAGGGGAGAGAGTATGGAATGATTAGATTCTGTATAGTTTTAGAAGGTAGGGCCATTGGTATTTGCTGGTGTGGGATGTGAGAAATAACTCCCAAGGTTGGAGCCTGCAGAGGCACAGGATGGAACTGCCATGTTCTGAGATGGAACAGACTTGTAGGGTCTGCTACCAGCTCAGCTCCCAGGAGAGATGCTACAGGGTGACTGCACAGGTGACTCTGGAGTTGGGGGCAGTGGCCTGCACTGGCCCTTACTCTAATACCATAATCACTGGAAACAGCCTGGCTGCCTTCCTTCAGACTTTCAAAGCTCTTCTTTTTCTGGTGAATTACACAAATACCTATGTAGCTTGAGGGCAGGGGCAGGAACTCTGGGTTCCTTTATTCCTTGCATCCCTTTCAGTTGCCACTTATTTATTCATCTATCCAGATATCCAGCTGTGTTTAGCCCCTACAGGTGGAGGGTTAGTCCTCCAAGATGCCAAAGGGGATGTGCCAGTCTTCGAGGGCTTACCTGGGAGCACTGTTGGGACTGAGGCCAAGGCCTGTGCCCAATTCTGTGGGCTCTGAAAGAGAGGCAGGTGCAGAGGTGTCCTGGAGGCTTTAGTCTGGGGCTTAAGATTGACAGGATGAAAAAGTGTGCTCTGTAGCTCAGGGTGGCATACAAAGGGTCAGTGAGTTGAAAGATACACTTATGGTCTTGGATGCACGGGGCAAAGAGGGAACATCTGGAATCAGGCTGGAAAGGAGGTCCAGGTCAGGTGTGTCCTTTTCTCATCTGCTCTGTTCTTCCAGGCATCTGCTTTCACCCTTTTCCCTCCCATCTAGACCCTGCCTCAGATCTTGGCAAGCCACCTGTTGCCAACAAGTCTCAGGGACTTCTCAGGCTCTTAGGGTGAAAACCCTCAGCCACGCCTCTCTGCAGCTCCACTCCAGGCCCTTCAGCCCCACTGATCTTTCAGCTCCTTGAATTCTCTGCATTCCTATCCCCAGTTTAAAATTCTCCACAATATGAACATCATACAAATATGTCCACAACTCTCCTTTCTCAGTGAATTGCACAAATAGTCTGTGGCTTGAAGGCAGAGCAGGAACCTTTCCAAAGGGGCTGACCTGGTGCTTGCTATCTCAAGCTAAAGCTCACAGACGGTCCGGACACCCATTCCCTCTGGTGGCCCAGGCTCCTGCTGGTGCACCTTTGAGTGAGCGAGGATTTTTCATCTTACCTCAATTATGAGATTGTTGTCTTAAGTCCCTTCCCAAGTGGGAGAAAAAAAAACCACAAGTTGGGCTGATGGGAGGTGCCCACCCATTCTCTCTTGGTCCTCTCTGGAGAGCTTCTGACTACTATTCCTTGTTTTCCCCAGCTGGCCATTTTCTCTAAATGATTCCCAACACTCACAGGATCTGGGCTCAAACCTTGCTTCACTGGCACTGGCCCCCTTCCCTCCAATTTGGACAAGTCCTTCCCTCCAATTTGGACAAGGTGATTCCATAGTACCTAATATAATACTTAAGTTCATCCCAGTTTAAACTTATGCATCAGCGTGAGATCAGTGTCTGTCTTGTGCCACAACCCCTGCTAGTCTGTAGGCTCCACGAGGGCAGGAATTCCATCTCTTTTATCACTAGGTTAGCCCTAATCCTAAGAACAGCATCACATGATCTACTCTCAGTAAATATTTGTTGGGTAAGGGAATAAATGAATAAAGTCCCTCAGGCGCTCACAGTCTTATGAGGAATGCAGGCATGTAAACATAATCATAACACAGCATGACAAGGGCAGAGAGAGAGAAAGAAGCTCAATATGGCTGTGGAGACGGACTAATGCAGTAGCCACCAGCCAGCCTGGAGGCTTTGGGGCCTGTAATGAGGCAGTACATACGGCAAAGCCTTCTTGGAGGAGGAGGTAACGCTTAAATGGAGTCTTCTAGGGTACCAGGGCACCTTCTAGGAGAGGCAGGTGGATGACGGGGTGGGCCGCGGAATCCCCAGGCTGCAGAGCAGTGTGTGCAGCAGACATAGGAAGCATAATGTGGTGGATGGATTAACAGTGCGAAGCCTGGAGCCATCTGCCTGGACTGGAAACCTAGGTCACTGTTCACTTGTTGTACGACCTCGGGAGACGTTACATTTCCCTGTCTCAGTCGGTCTTGCTGTTTATAGGCTGGGGTTACTAACAGTACCTTATCTTATAGGGTTGTTATAAGGATTAAAGGAATAAATATACATGAAAGATCTGTCTACATGACTATGTGACAAAATACCTGAGATGATTGACTTTTTAAAAAAAAAAAAAAGAGAGAAATGCCTTAGTTTAGCTCATAGTTTTAAATTTTTGAGAGGTTTTAGTTCATGGTTTGTTGGCTTTTTGCTTTGGGGCCTGTGATGAGGCAGTACATATGGCAAGAATGCATGTAGCAGAGGAAGCTGCTCCCTTCATGGTGGCTGGGAGGCAAACAGGCCTAGGAAGTGCCCAAGATGCACTTCAAGGGCACCTCCAATGACCTAATTTCCTCCCACCAGACCCTACCTTCTAAAGGTTCCACCTCCTCCCAATAGCACCACAAGCTGGGGTCCAGGACTTTACCATATGGGCCTTGGGGGCCATAGAAGATCCAAACTACAGCATCATGCTATGTAGATGGACTTGCTCCTTATCCTTTAAGGTCCTGGCAGGTGCATATTGGTGAACTGCCCCACCAGCCTCTCCCTGGGCTCTCCTCAATTTCCAGGGCTGAGGTCACCTTTGGCCTGAGGAACTCTGATGCCCGAGGCCTTGTATGACAATCCAGTGTTCATTAACCATGAGTGCCTGTTTGAGACCCTGTTTACCAGGCTTTGCCCCAGACCTGCCTAATTAGGACACACATGTGTATTTGGGAATTGCTCCCCAGGCAATACTGGTCTGCAACTCTGATAAGGATCTTCTGACCTGGGTCATTTTCATGACCATCTCTTCCCCAGTTCACTGAGTCTTTGTCTGCACTGTAGCCTCTATGCTGGAGGGACACAGAAGGAGCAGAGCGAGATCATAGCTGAGCGTGCGTGCGTGTGTGTGTGTGTGTGTGTGTGTGTGTGTGTGTGTGTGTATGGGTGTGTTTTTTCAGGGTGATCGAGGAGAGGCAATGGAAAATGAGAATGCTTCTCAGAAGAGCAGGTCTGGAACTGAAGCCCCAATGGTCTACAGGCCCTGGGGACCAGTGATGAGCTTGCTGTATGCCTGGAAAGCATGGCTCTCAGGAGTCCAGGGTGGGAGGGGGCTGCAAAGGTGGGATCATGGGGCTTTAGGGGACTACCATGACAGGCCTGGCCTTTCCAGTGAGTGCTCCTGAGGTTTGATGCCTCTTAAACTTGCCTGATCTCTCCTGCCTGCTCCATCAGGGCCCTTGACTCAGCTTATCTTGCCTTCTCTGGTTTTCTTTCTTTCTTTTTTTAAATATATATATTTTATTTTTTAGTTGTTCTTTATTTTATTTTTATGTGGTGCTGAGGATCAAACCCAGGGCCTCGCATGTGCTAGGTGAGCATTCTACCGCTGAGCCACAACCCCAGCCCTGGTTTTCTGATTCTAGCTGTCTAATCTGCAGCAGCTCCTGGAGACTTTGCAGTTCCTCTGACCTGACTGTGATGCTCCTCTCTGAAGCTTCTCCCCTGGGGACAGAGATAAATACTTGCTCTTGTGTTCACCCAATCACTCTCAGGCAGCACTTCCCACAACCTGGGGATGAATTTTCAGTTTAAACCTAACTGGGAGCCTGCTGTCTGTCTGATTGCCCCACTGCCTGAGAGCTGGTTCTGCCAGCACAAGTGCTTGCTGCCCTTGGAGGGAAAGCTGTGTCCATTTTTTCTCCTCCATGTAAGTTCAGGAGGCAAGGAAAGAAACTGCACTGAGAGGGATGGCAGCTGCAGGTCTTGTGGGTCTGGGTTGACCATGGATTGGCAGAGCCCTTGAGAGAGGAAATCAGTCTGTGCACCTGGCCAATAACTGCTGACTTTCACCAGCTCAGCCCATCAGAGCATAGAACTACTGCTCAAGTCCAGTATTTGCAGAAATCAGCATCCCTGTTTGGAAACTGCAGCCATACAGCAAACATACTTGACCAGGACCCATTCCCATCAGGTTAGGTCTTTGACTCAGGAGCCAAGAATTCCCATAGGGCAGCTATGTTTCAAGTTGGGAATGGGAAATGGAGGTTCAGAACATTTAAATTTTTTCCAGAAGCCTTGCTGCTTACTGTCTTTCCCTGTGAATTAGGCCAATTGGCAAAGCTTCCACCCTCCCCTCCCCTGACTTCCTTACACACACTTGGAAGGACATCTCCATTTGGTAAATAGAGTACAAATATGTTAGAACTGTAGAAGTAGGAGGACCCAGACTCTCAAACACTCATCCTAGGAGAGAGGGAGATACAGTGACACATCTTTTAGTGGGAGACCGGAGCCCGCTTGTGATAGCAAAGGGCTGGCCTGCAGCTGTGTGGGACTCCCCAGAGCACAGGGTGATAGGGCTCCAGGAGGCAGGGGCTCTGTGCCTGGGGCAGCTCGTAGAACCACATCTTTCTTGAATCCTGGATTAGAATAAATTAAATAATGTCCAGGCGCAGTGGTGCATGCCTGTAACCCAGCGGTTCAGAAGGCTGTGGCAGGAGAGCTGAAAGCGAGGTGCTAACCTAAGCAACTCAGTGAAACCTTATCTCTAAATGGAATACAAAATAGGGCTGGGGATGTGGCTCAGTGGTCAAGTGCCCCTGAGTTCAATCTCTGGTACCAAAAAAAAAAAAAGAAAAGAAGAAGAAGAAAGAAGAAAAAGAAAGAAATAATAAGTTAAATAACATGTTAGAGCCAAACTTTCCTTGTGTGCTTGGAGGACTCCTCAGGATCCCAACCCTCAGTTATAACAGTAATTTCAGAAAGAACTCAAAAAGCTATCAATTTAGGAACAAAGAATATGGCCCATTTGTAAACTGGGACTGCCTATGATTCTGTAGAATTCCTCATGGGAATCCACATCATATCTATAACCTGAAATCGCAGAAACCCTTGGGCTTTGAGGAGACTCACTGAGTTTTCTGTGGCAAAAGGAGTTCCATCATGGGGCTAGAAGGAATGGAAGCTTCAGCAAAGATCTAGCCATATCTCTCTTGTGGTTTGGAAAAACTCTTTTCAGTGCCCCCATCCACCAGTGGGTTAGTTACTATTTTGAGGAAACAACATGTATTTTGTGATACAAAATTGAAAAATGTCTGCAAAAAGTGACTCCAATGAAAAATTCCCCGCTACCTCCACTACCCATTTCCCCTTCTTGGGGGCAACCACTGTTACCAGGTTCTTATCGTGCCCTGCAGAGATGTTCTTCCTGACCTAGACATGTACTGCATATATCTTTGCTGTACTTTTATAACAAATACCATCATACCTTATGTACTGTTCCACAAAAAACTTTGTGCACGTCTTTTTTTAAAAAAATTTTTTAGATGTAGTTGGATACAATACTTTTATTTTATTTATCTATTTTTATGTGGTGCTGAGGATCGAAACCAGTGCCTCGCGTGTGCTAGGCGAGTGCTCTACCTCTGAGCCACAACCCCAGCCCCTGTGCACATGTCTTCAAGTTTGGTCCATAATAGTGTATAAGGAGTTTCTTTATTCTTTTTCCCAGCTGCCTAGTATTCCATTGTGTGGATGAGCCATGATGTAATTGAACTCATTTCCTATTGGTGGCCATTTGGTTTGCTTCCAGTCATGTACATTTACAAACATGGTGTGGTGAATAACCTTGTATATATGCTAGTTGATGCATGTGGGAGTGAATCTGTGGGATAGCACCCCAGAATGGTACTTGGGAGGATCTTACTATGCTTGTTCTTTTCTCAGGCCAAAGGATGCCATCCGGGCCCTGAAGAAGCGGCTCAGTGGGAACCGGAACTACAGGGAAGTGATGCTGGCGCTGACAGTGAGTGCTGCTCTCTAGCCTTGTCTGCTCCACAGGGCGGGCCTTCCCTCTGTCCACTTGGCACAGTCTCAGGCATGGGGTCTGTGCCACTGAAGTTCAGCAGAGCCTTCCGGTAGCACCCTTGGGTTTTCCTGCCTACTCTGACATGGGAGTGAGTTTCGTCGGGTAAATGTAAACCATCAGAAGATAAGGCATGGACAGGTACAAAAGTCCAGAGCAGAGAAGCCAGAGGCTGAGGTTGGTCCCCTTCCTGCCACCAGCCTGCTCTGAGACTGTGGGTGACAGTTTTCTCTTTATAAAATGTTCACATGTGCTCTGGCATTCCTGTAGTCCAGCTACTCAGGAAGCTGAAGCAGGAGGATAGGATTGAAAGTTCAAGGCCAGACTGGGCAACTTAGGGAGACCGTTCTCAAAGTAAGTGTTTTAGTCCTCTTTTTTGCTGCTATGACTAAATGATCCAACCAGCACAAATTATAGAGAGGAAGAGTTTATTTGAGGGCTCACAGTGTCAGAGGTCTTAATCCATAGAAAGCTGGTTCCATTCCTCGGGGCTCGAGATGAGGCTGAACATCATGGCGGGAGAGGGTGGCAGAGAGAAGCAGCTCACATCATGGGGACCAGGAAGCAGAGAGAGAGTTTTCCTCTTGCCAGATACAAATATATATACCCCAAAGCTATGCCTCAGTGCCCGCCCACTCCAGCCACACCCCACCTCTTGAGTTACCACTTGGTTAATCCCTATCAGGGGATTAATTCACTGATTGGGTTAAGATTCTCACAACCCAATCATTTCTCCTCTGAACCTCCTTGCATTGTGTCACACATGAGCTTTTGCGGGACACCTCACATTTAAACCATAGAATTTTTAAATTTTTAAAAAATGTTAAAAAGGCTTGGGATGTATGTCAGTGATATAGTACTTGCCTAGCATGTGCTAGGTCCTGGTTTCAATCCCCAGTATTGAAAAATTTTTAAAAAGGTTCACTTCCACCTACCCAGTACCTGCCCTAGACTGCAAAACTTTCAGATACTGATACAGATGTTTATAGCAGTTTCCAAAATGGGTTTCATTATCTCCCTCGTACAGATGAGGAGACTGAGGCTCAGAGAGGTCTAGAGGTTTGGCCCAGCCTTCTTAGCTAGTAAGGTATTGAGCTGTGGTTTGCCATTATAAAATGATCTTTTGTTTGGGATTAAAACTGAAAATAGCTATAAGGGTTCTTGAAAACGTTAACCAAGTGACTCCTTTCAGGAAGAGTGGACCAGATTTTTGCCCTCCTTAAGATGTCAGAGAATTAAAAGGGAGACTTCAGCTGCTATTTCTGTCTTAAAAGCTAACAGTTTTTCAGATGTGGCAAAATCTGGGCCACAGTGAGTTCTTAGAATAGAAACTGTAACAGGTCAGCATGTCGACTTCTCTGTAGGTTTGAAATAGTGGGTTATTTAACCAAAACAGCCATAACATGTTTCCTTTTAAAGCAACTATTTGGATTCATTACCCAAGTAAACCCCAAAACTTGTTAGGAGAGTTCTCTCTGCCCGGGAATTGGGATGTGAACAGTAAAGGAGAAAATGCTATTGAGAAACAGAGAGTTGAAAGCTTTTATTTTTCTCAGAATTTGAGCCACTAAACCTGGTTCACTAAACCTGGAGTGATGCCCCAAATGAGTTGTTGATAACCCACACCACCAGGGGCTGAGCTCTGGCAGGTCAGGGCATTTCCCTGGTATCTGAAACTTCTTCACAGGCCTGAACATCATCTGACTTTTCCTAATGGTTGGGTTTTGCTGCTCATTGATTGATGTCTTCAGGAGATCTGTGAATGTGCAGAGTCATTGTCCCTGTACCCAGGGCCTCACGTGGCACATTTTGCATGGTCTCACATCTGCTCTGATGACTCCACATGCCCCATTAGTTGTTCTCAGTCTTCCTGCTTTGGTTCTTATATTTTATATTTTTGCTACTGGGAATGGAACCCGGGGGGCTCTACCACTGAGCTGCCCAGCCCTTTTTATTTTTTATTTTGAGACAGGGTCTCACTAAGTTGCTAAGGGTCTTGCTAAGTTACTGAGACTGACCTCAAACCTGTGATCCTTCTGCCTCAGCCTCCCGAATGGCTAGGATCTCGGGTGTCCACCACCACAGCCGGCTGTCCTCTTGGTTTTTGTTTCCTACCTTTGTGTCTGTTCCTGCCAAGATTGTTAGTATTCACCCAAAATAGGAGCTAGAGACCCTGAAGGGCTGTCTGCTCAAGACTTTGTGTATACACAGGAAGCGCCTGCTTCCGATCACATCGGGCCCCTTTGGCTTACTCCACGGATTTGGCTGCACTTTGGAAAATTCCCCCTGGTGTCTCATGGCTTATAAACCAGAGGGACAGATCTTCCCAAGGCCTTTTTGGCAGGTGACCTGAAGTCAGGAGGACCTGCTGTGTCTCCTGCTTGATAGGCTTTGGGCTGCTCTGCAGCACATACACATCTGTGGGGGGTGTTCTCAAGGCCAGGCCAGGACACATTGACCTTGAGGTCTGCTGTCAATAGAACTGAGTGACATGCTTCCTAAAGGCAAGAAGAGTGTCCTCCCTGTGTCCTCCTTGGAAGAGGAGCTAGATCCCCAGGCTGCCTGTGGGCACTGCAGGAGAAATGGGGGAAGCAAAATTTCTGGCTGGCTGCTGAACTGCCAGGGGTGGAATGTCCCAGTGTGGCCTCCTAGGTGCATGACAACTCTGAGGCTCAGTTTCCTCATCTCTAAAATGGAAAAATACCCAACTCACAGGGTTATTTCAAGGGACAAATGAAGGGAGAAGAAATCTGGAATATAATTACCTGTCATCTGAGAGATTCTCAGCTGATGTGGCTCCTTGGAAGCGGGGCTTGTAGGAGGGATGGTTCAGTGCCCATGGGGAAGTGGGAAGACCAGAGCTCCTAGGAAAGTGGTTCTGAGTTTCCGTGTTGCCTCTCACATTGACCAACAATTGGGCCTAGAACCATCTCTTCCTCTTTCTAAGCCTTTTAACTTTAAAAAAAATGGGGTAATAAGGTCCACTTTAAAGAGAACGAATTAGTTGTGAGAATGGAATGAAATTACATGTGATATGGGGAGATCCCTCCTAGTGCCTGGCACGTGGCTAATATTCAGTCCACATCACAGTTCTGGCACTTCTACAGTCATGGTTTGTCAAGGTAAAGTCCAGCAGTCGGAACCAGACCTTGGAATGGCTGTGTAAGTCAACCTGTCCTCAGATGAGTTTGGGCACATGAGAATAACCAGGGCAGTCAGAAGTGTCCTGTCACTGATGATGTCCTTTCAAGGAGGCATTTCTTAGCCAGTTGACTGGGCACCAGAGGTAAGGGTGGCATGGAATGGACCAGGTAATCCTATGGGTTGATTTCCAAAGAGCTGAGAGGGGCAGAGCTCTGTGTTCAAGGATGGAGAGGCCCTCCTGTGAGACCTTCTGAATTCCAAGGGGGTTCCTACTTATCCTATGGAAGAACAAGAAGCTGTTCCTTTATTCAAGTGGGTAAGCAGTCTTCTGAATTGTAACTCATATATAATCGTAGTCTCTGTTGGTCCCCAACCCCACATGAGACACCGCTAACCGCTTTACACATATTCTCTCTAATCTTCCCAACCATCCTGCAAGGGAGGACTCATTGTCCCCACTTGACAGATGAAGAAGCTGAGGCCCTGAGATACTTGTTCTGGGCTGCATAGGGAGATAGTGGCAGAACTTAGTCCACACTGGCCATCTGGTCAGAGCCTGTGTGCCAGTCTTTCTGATCAGCTGAGGCCTATAGACCCATCTGGACAAAGGAGTAGCAGGCAGCATCTGATTTGAACATGTACCTTAAAGCCACTAGCAGCTGAGGCCCACAAACCATTTGTCAGGGTAGAAGATCCCTTGTCATTGCCAACTTTGTTTGCAGAAGCAGGGTATGTGGGGGGTGTGAGCATGTTTGGTTCCTCACAAGTAAGGGGCCAGTAACTCACCAGGCAATTTACACTGTCACAGCAGCCTCCTCTTGTGACAGAGCCTGTCTCTCACTGGCTAATGCCTCACACCCAGAGGCCCAGAGGAGGAGTTAAAATGCTAATTTTCAGGGACCGCTCAGTCATTTTGATCCCATTAAAACACCAGCATCCTTCTCATGCAAAACCGGTGCCTCAATTACCAACTAATTGCCTGATTATTGTGCAGGGACAGGAGACTTCAGTCAGCAAGGGGCTGCTGTCATCCTCGAAGGGACAGCTGAATTAGAGTGTGGGAATGTGTGTGCATGGAGGTTTGGCTCTGGAGGGGACGAGTCAGAAAGATGATCTAGGAGCAAGACAGGGGATGGGCACCCCAGCTGCCTGCCTCAAGTCCTGGAGTCTTCTCCAGCTCTCACAGTGGTGACCCTGCCTCCCTCCCCCCATCAGGTGCTGGAGACGTGCGTGAAGAACTGTGGCCATCGCTTCCACATCCTAGTGGCCAACCGAGACTTCATCGACAGCGTTCTGGTCAAAATCATCTCTCCCAAGAATAACCCTCCCACCATTGTACAGGACAAAGTGCTTGCTCTGATCCAGGTAGGCTGGCTTCCTCACCCAGTCTGTTGGGATAGAGTAAGATGGGGCCTCTACGGAGTCCTCGTGCTCTCCCACCATTTAGAGGGAAAAATGGAAGCTTCTGGCCTTAAATATTTATGGTGAAATACTTATTTTATTTATACTTATCCCACTGGAGTGAAATCCAGAACAGTAGCTCTTTAACCAGTTGACAGAAGCTTCAAGAAAACTTCTGGGTGCTCGGCCCCATGCTGCCCACAAAGGTAGGCAGGTGCGGGGGCCTCAATAGTCCTCTGAGACAATGTGGAGTGGGAAGGGGCATGTTAGAGCTGTGTGCAGGGTTGGTGAGGTCATAGGGCAAGGGCCGACTCTGGGGAGGTGGACATGGTATTAAGGGATTCCACTGAAGAGATGACATTTTTGTTGTATCCTGAAGAATGAGGAGGAACTTGGTGGAAAGGTCAGAGTGTGAGAGACATAACAGCATGTGCAGAGGCCTAGAAGCATCAGAGAGAGCAGTTGACTCATTTGGGGTGTCTTCATTATTACTGGCTCTGCAACAAATTATCCCCAAACTTAGCAGCTTGAAAAAAAAAAAAGATTGTTTATGATAACATGGTTTCTGTGGGCTAAGCACTCTGAATCAGCTTGTTGGGTGAGTCTGCTTGGGGCCTCATGAGTATGCATTCATCTGGAGGCCGGACTTGGGCTGGAGGCTCCACTCGTAAGAGGTTACCTTCACATGGCTATTGGCGAGAAGCCTCGGTTTTTTTTGCTAACTATTGGCAGAAATCCAAGTATAGGTCTTAATGATCCAGTCTCTGGAGTCACAAACCATCTCTCCTGTCTTATTCCATAAGAAGATAATGACCAGCTCCAGTCTTTAGAGTAGGGAAATTAAATCCCACCTCTTGAAGACATAGTGTCAAAGAATTTGTGGGCATGTTGGGAAAACCATCTCATGGGGAGCAGGGTATAATGAAGACTGTCTAGGACCAGGCTTGTGGTGGGCAGGGCAGGAAGGAGATGAGGCCAGAGGATATGCAGCACCTGTGGACTGTGAATGCTGAGGGGCTTAGGATTGGTCCTGTAGGCAGTGGGGAGCCATTGAAGGTTTTAGAGACCTGATTTTAGAACACCTGGTAACAGGACACAAAAATCCTAGAAAAGCCAGGTGTGGTGGCGCATGCCTATAATCCCACCACGTAGGAGGCTGAGGCAGGAGGATCGTAAGTTCAAACTTAGCCTCAGAAATTTAGCCAGGCCCTAAGCAACTCAGTGAGACCCTGTCTCTAATAAAATATAAAAAAGGGCTAGGAATGTGGCTCAGTGGTTAAGCCACCAATTTGGTACCTGGGTTCAATCCCTGGTACAAAAAAAAGAAAAAAAATCCAGAAGGACATTTTAAAAATACATTTTTTTGTAATTATAGACAAACAGCATACCTTTGTTTATTTTTATGTGGTGCTAAGGATCAAGCCTAGTGCCTCACACATGCTAGGCAAGTGCTGTGCCACTGAGCTACAGTCCCAGCTCCTCCACAAGGACATTAACATAGCTAGTCACCCATATCAGCAGACAAAGTCAGACACAGTCTGCAGGTGTCAAGAGGAGACAGGAGACCACGCTAGGGGACCAGGAGTGGGTTTCCATAAGGGCAGAGGGAGGCAGCCAGACCCAGGTTGCTGAGCAGTCAAAGCCATGTGGAATGGGCACAAGGGCTCTCCAGGGTGGTTGGTCACGAGACAGAGAGGATCAAGAGGGGCCAACTGAGGAGGTACAGCGTTTGCCTAGAAAGTCCTGCCCAGGCTCTTGGAGAAGTCAGTTCCTCCTATTCACCCTCAAACACCACAGAAGCCTCCTGGCCACCTGATTGAAAGTACACACACAGATTCTCTTTCCCTCTCACATCACCCTCTTTTATGGTCTCCAAGTGCAGTGTTGCTGGTTTTTCTGTTGTCTGTGTCACTCCATTCCTTGAGAGTCAGGCTGAGTTGAATGTAGAGCAGTTGAATATGGAGAATGGATGGTCAATGAGTATTTTTTCAATGAAGTTCTGAGGTGGGAAAGGAGTAGGGATGACAGAAGAGTCCCTTTCTATGTTTCCTCTAGGGTGGCCACTGGCACCTCACACACACATACACACACTTAGGGTTACACTGCCCCTTCCCCTACCCTTTCCTCTTTCCCCTCCACCCCCCACAGCCTCTCCTTCTGGGGCTACACTTCTCTGTACGCCCCCAGGGATTGCTGGTAGGAGAAGGATTACTGGCTTTCTCTTACTAAAGACAGAGCACCTCAGTCTGAACCCCTTATGCAGGGCTTACAGTGGCTGCAGACACAGCTCACCCTGAGGCTTGGCTGGGCCTGCTGGGGTACAGCTTACCCTTAGAGCAAGCACAGCCAAATCAAGGGGCATGATCTACTGCTAGAAATGAAGCTTTCTTGTCTAATCATCACCTGCCCTGGTCCCAGCTCTTCCTAGTTTTTCCCTGCACTGCTTCTAACCTCAGGCAAGTATGGTAACTTCCTGGGCATCTGCCTCCTTATCTGAAAAATGGGAGCCAATTTCCTGCCTGCCTGTTCTCAGCCCTGGGCCTGTGAGGTCAGCCCATGCAGCACAGTGTCCCACACCCATGTCCCCAGGCCTCCCCCTGCTGGTCTGGCAGCAGCAGTGTGCACTGGCTCATGATGGCCTGAGCAGAATGGGGCCTCAAGGGACCTTGCTGGCTCCCATTCAGGCTGGACACACTGGATACAGTCCCCTGACCCAGCTGTGAAAGGCAGGGGGCTGGAGATGAAGATCCTTTAGGTGGGGACTGGTGATCTTCCACTCCAGGCTTTGCACTGTTCCTCAGGAGCCTGCACCTTTGTTGTGGTCATCCAACACAGACAAGAGCCGCACTCAGAGCTACTGGACAGTGTGGCTTCTGTAACAACAGGGTGGACCAATCAATAAATTTAGGGCACTCAGACTTTTTTTGCCTAGCACATGCTAGGCAGATGCTCTACCATTGAACCACATACCCAACGCTTAAAACGGCTTTTCTAAAGTCTTCTGTGCCCTGAGGGAAATAGGTAATGGAGCTTGTCCTGTCATGTCACCTGTCCCCAGCTCACTGTGCCCCAGTTCCCTTCCTTGAGTGCTAGACACAGATTTGGACAAAAGTGGCACTTCCAGTGGTGTATGTTTGCCATCTTCAGCCCCCATGGCCAACTGTGAAGACAGTCCACTGGTACCCCACCCTACACTCATACCTGTCCCTCATCAAGGTTTCTTGTGTCTTTAGGCTGCCCTCTAGACATCCACAGCCACCCTGTCACCAACCCCCCCAGAAAAACCATCCCACGGGCCCGTGTATTCTAGGGGGTCTGACACTCAGAAAGCTGGAAGAGATGCCTTCTGTGTTCCCCGAGACCAAGCTCAGTGCATGAATCATGCATGGGCAGCATGGCTGTGGGACTCTGCACCCGACTCAGGTGCAAGGGCTCGGTGGATCACCCCCCACACACCCCAACACGGTGTCTGCTTCTCTGGGTAGGGCTAGTCTCCCTGGTAGGCCAACTGAGAAAGACACAGAGGGCAGAAAACCCTGGTTACAACCTCCCAGTGCTCCTTGACATTACAGGCTTCTCCACTGCCACCTTTCACTTCGCCCCTAGGGTTTCCTTGGCTGGTTTTGTTGCTCATGTTCTTCTCTCTTTCCTCAAGTGAAGTCTCATTCACTGAGAAGACAAGAATGCTGCTCTCCCTCTACAGTCTCCCTCAGGCTTTCCCCAATTGTTTTGAGGAACAGGAATGGAATCACCTTGGTAGAATAACCTCAGCCTGGCCGTGCCTCGTTGGCACCCCAGCGATAGAGTCTAAAAATACTCTCCACTGAGGAAAGTGGGAAGGATCCAGGTGGTGATGGAAGTGGAGGCAGGAGGGCTGGAAGGGGCTGCAGGGGCTGTGTTCTTTGAAGGTGTCAGAGGCCTGGTGGCTGCCTCAGAATCCAGTGAAAAACACAACCACTAGATTCCCTTAAGTGAAGGCCTCTGGCCACATTCTGTGTGGACAGGCAGCCCCTAGGGACCCTGTCACAGGGATCAGGAAGTCTGAGCTGGGGATATAAGCAGAAGAAGACAGCCTCCTTTTATCCACAGTTATCTCGGAACCCACAGTTTAAATCAGCAATTGTCTGTCAGTCTGAAAGTTGATGCCTGAAGACTGTCAAAACCCTGAGAGACACAGCAGTGGATAGGAGGGGGTTGTGTTTGTGTCTGCAGTTTGGCATACAGTCCAGAGAAATGAAGGAAATAAAAACATGAGCATATCTCCCCTTTATTCCCCTCACCAGACCTGCCTCTGGGGCCTTCAGCCTCCCGACACTGTAGCCACAGGCTAGGGAAAAGAGGGAATTATCTAAAGAGTGTGACTTCCTGTCAGATGGCCACTCAGT
This sequence comes from Ictidomys tridecemlineatus, assembly GCF_052094955.1. Classification (NCBI taxonomy): domain Eukaryota; kingdom Metazoa; phylum Chordata; class Mammalia; order Rodentia; family Sciuridae; genus Ictidomys; species Ictidomys tridecemlineatus. The sequence goes on from NC_135479.1 coordinate 62,973,932, forward strand.
TCTTAACTGGCCAGTTCCTGTGATAGGGGACCCTGAGAGAATGCCAATGTTGCTGCTGCCATGACACTTGGCTTTTGGATAAGGCAGCCATCAGGGAGGCAGCCCTCGCCCTCCCCAACCCCCCTGCTCCTGGGACTCAGGGCCGACCAGACCTCCCAGGATTTGCTCCCCCTCCCCAAGGAGGATTCTCCCCTGGCTCAGCCTCCAGTGGGGACCCATTAGCACTGTCATTTCAGTCTGTTGACAGCCTAAGTGGCCATCTTTCCTCTGTTCTCTGAAGTAGGAAAATAAGGATGCTTAGTAATTACGAGAACAGAATTCAGTTTAACCTGACAAATGTCAGCTGGCTGCCTTCTCTGTGCAAGGGCAAGAGACTGTCACCTTCTGGAGGTGGCTGACTTGGCTGGGGCAACAGGAGCAGTTACTTAGGCATGTTCTAGGAAGATGTTGGAGACACACAGCATCTCTGGATTTCTCCCATCTCTGGATTTCCTCATATGACTGTTCCTTTAAAGTCCTCCCCACCCCCATGTGTTCCTCTGTTGGCATCAGAATCTTGTGCAGTGGAGATGGCTGTCAGGAACATATGCTCTGTTAGCAGCCATCTCACCCAGACTGCACAGGGGTCCCAGACAGGGGTTGGAATTGTGGCAGGTGGGGACAGGGCGCATTAGCCAAGATTGCTTGGCTGCAAATAACAGATGCCAACTCTGCTTGCCTAGGCAAAGAGAAGAGTTTGCCCTGACAAGGCAGGGCCTCTCAGAAGCCCAGGTTACTGAGGCCAGGAGTGTGTGGGCCTGGGAAAGGACAGAAGGGACCTGAACGGCCTCTGAATTCTTTCCTTGTATATCTGCACCTCCTAGCACGCCCAGTGGCTCCTTTTCCAGACCACAGACTATCTCTGTCCCCTGGTCCTGGGCTGGCATGGGACTACATCCCACATTTTCAGAGGATAGTTTTCTTACCCTGAGCCTAGGGAAGAACTACTAGCAGGAGAATCCACAGACCTATCCTGTGATATGCATTTCCTCTCCAGACCTCTGGTGGCAGGCACAGCTACTAGGTGACTGAATGTAGGGGAGGAGAGTGCCATGGAAGAGGGCACCCAGGGAAATGTTCGTTGGCTAGAAAGAACAACATGGCATGGCTCTTTAGTCTGTCTTCTTGCAATCTCAAATTCAGCTTGGGTGTGAAGCCAGGGAAATTAGCGGGGTCCCTGGAATTGTTTGTACCTCTATAGAAATAGTCCTGGGGTGGCACCAGAAGGCACCACCAAGCATTTTTCCCTCTTATTCTCCCCCAGGGGGCTGTGAATATGCTCTTTAGACTCTTGAGTATATATTTTTTTATTATTGTTTTGTTTTTATTTTATTTGTGCTTGTGTGGTGCTGGAGTTGGAACCCAGGGCCTCGTGCATGTTAGGCAAGTACTCTACTACTGAACTATATCCCAGCTCCTAACCTCTGAAGTTTAGACCCCAAATGAAAACACAACAGCATTTTGAGGCTGCGTCTCCGGACTCAGCTGAGTTTTCAGTGGGATAGATGCAATGGAGCAACCGACGGGCTCTGGGGCTGTGGTAAGGCAGGTGGAGGCAGCATAGCTCTTCCAGCTGGGCCTTCCTGACAGCTTCTGTAGGCACCTTCAGTTCCCTTCAGAATCCAGAAGGAAGTGTTGGCCCAGACAGGCTGTCCTGATGCTGTGGTGGTGTTAAATCCCCAAGTATGCAAATTAAGGGCATCAAGGAAAGCCAGGCTGACAGTGCTGTGCATAGTAAGTGAGAAGCACTGGTGGTAATTAAGGAGGCTTTTTGGAAGCTGACCTTTTAACTTTGAATGGATCTGTTGGTTAAAGAGAGAGTTTCTGCTGAGTGCTGTGGCGCATGCCTGGAATCCCCGCAGCCCAGAAGGCTGAGGCAGGAGGATCAAGAGTTCAAAGCCAGTCTCAACAAAAGCAAGGCACTAAGCAACTTAGTGAGACCCTGTCTCTAGATAAAATACAAAATAGGGCTGGGGATGGGGCCCAGTGGTCAAGTGCCACTGAGTTCAATCCCTGGTATCAAAAAAAAAAAAAAAAGAGAGAGAGAGAGAGAGAGAGAATCAGTTTCTGTGGCTGCCTCTGGTTTGGTTGGAATGCATTGGTGGAGGTAGGAGACAATTAAACGTCATGATGGTGACAGACTGGGCAGTGGCATGGGCACAGGAGGTACTGCCCCCTCTGGGTTCATATATGTAGTGAAGGGACACACTAGAGGTGACACTTATACTTCAGTTTTGTGGTTTTTTTAAATAATGTGTGTGTGTGTGTGTGTATCTATTGTTGTTGTTATTTATTTATTCGTTTATGTGGTGATGGGGATTGAACCCACGGCCTCATGAATGCTAGGCAAGTGCTTTACCACTTTCTGTCTCCCCAGCTCTACATTTCAGTTTTTTAATACATTCTGTAACTTCCAAAGAACAAGGGTGTGTGCATGTGTATTTTTAACTATTAAGAGTTTTACAAGTCAACAGAAGTGGTGCTCGATTTAAATTTCTGCTCTTCCCTCTCTGTTGTGTTTGCATTTAAGGGAGTATAGTGGTCATGCTTTCCATTAGGTTTTTCTGTTTGGCCAGGTGTATGTTGAGATCATCGGAGTGCAACATCAAGAAAGAAGCACGGCCTGGGAGCAGGATTCTGGGGGTGAACCTTGGCCATTGGCCCACAGTCCGGCTCCTAATGTGCTCTTGCGCCCTTGGGGTAGAGTCATCTCACCTGCCAACAACAGGTCTGGGCTTGGTGAGCGAGCTCAGTGTCAGCGGTTGCTGATTTATTGAGGAAACCTAGAGTGAGCCTGAATTTCCCATCGCACATCAATTTCTCCTTTCCTTTCTGCTCAATTTGCCTCCGGTTCCTGCTTCCACCGGTGAGGGTGGGTGTTCTACACAGAGGCATCAAGGCGAGCCTTCTGTTCCCTTTAGCTAAACAGCCCCAGCAATTGATTTCCTTGCCATTAGGAAAATGCCTGCATTTTAGGATGCACCACGGTACATGGGTGTTATTTCTCTGCCTCCTCTCCAAGGAAATACATGCTGAAGTAAATTTTGTGCACACCCAGTAGCACTGCTGAAAGCCAGGCTCTCGCCAGCCTTGTCGTGGCAATGATTGCAGGAAGAGAGGAGCAGAATAGGTTTTGCCAGTGCACTTGGCATTGCAGAGGGCTGGCACTGACTTTCCAGCACTATGACAGGCCTGGCTAAGAACCATTTCCTAACAGGCCGTGCTCTCTCCTCCTAGGCGTGGGCTGATGCCTTTCGGAGCAGTCCTGACCTCACCGGTGTTGTGCACATCTATGAGGAGCTGAAGAGGAAGGGGGTCGAATTTCCTATGGCAGACTTGGATGCACTGTCTCCCATCCATACACCCCAGCGGGTAAGCTTCCAGCTGGCATTTTCTAGAAAGATGGACTGTAGAACAGGGGAGCCAAGCCGCTGCCACCACCCTTCTGCCACTGCCTTTGAATTATTCAGCTTGTCATCATGCTTTCTTAAAGCTCCAGGGCATTTCTTTTTAATAACAAGGGGAATGCAGAAGTGAGACAGCTGGTTGACTGGTGATTAAGTGGCAGCAGTGTCCCCCCCTGGTTTTCACACTGACTGTGGAGGAATATAATAGAGGGATCAGTTCAGGCGTTTTCATGGAAATGGCTGCTTGGGCGGAGCCATCCTGTGAGGGTCATTAGCACCTGCTCTGCCAAGGCCTGTAGAAGGTGTTATGGGAATCTGTCCTCTTTCCTGTCAGGACCAGAGCACCTCAGAGTGGTACAGCAGGGTGACTTTACTCTTACTCCAGCAAAGAGCAGTGTTTACTTTTTTCAACTGTGTAAATCAAATGTTTTATTTTCCTTTTTTTTTTTTTTTTGATATGGTGCTAGCAGTTGAACCCAGGGCGTCATGCATGCTAAGCACTCTCTACACCGATCTATACCCCCCCCCAGCCCAATTAGATGGATCTCAAATGTATTTTGAACTATGAGCCTTCAGCATCAGTCTAGAAATCTTTGAATTCCAGCAGCTGTGGGATGCAGAGCCCAGGGAAGGTCTGTGTCTGAGAATCCCACCGACACTCTCAGATGCCAGCAGTGGACGGGGAAGCTCTGCACTTCAGAATTAAGAGCATGCAGATATACAACTGTAATGCCCCAAAAAACATGGAAAGAAGTCACACATGATGCCAGTCATGGTTTCACAGGGAATCTGGTCCTGTTATTGACTGGGAACCAGTTCCTAGCTCAAGGAGAGAGCCTGGAAAGCTCCAGGTCTGGAGAAGCAACAATCATAGCACATTTGGCCTTGCTGGCTCTCTTCTGCCCATGTCTTCAAGGAGGACAGTGTGCTATGTGTGTGTCTCTTGTGAATATATGCACTAATGTTCACAAGGTTATTTGAAATGCCCAGGCCCTACCTCCATGGACAGAACAGTCCATCCCCACATGCTTTGAGGGAAGGCACAAGGCATTATTCTCATTATGATCCCTCCAAACCACTTACTATGCTTAGTGGAATAAACATAACCTGCTTTATTCTTCTAATAATGACACAGAACAGTGTTGTTCCTATAATTACAAAGAACATTCAGTAAATTGCATAATTGCTATTTATATTAGTCTACTTGTAAAGGCCAAAATGTAATCTTATGGTTCCAAATAAAGATTCATGATTAGCAAAACTTAATGACAGCCCTCCTTCCACTTGGATCCCAAGGTGGTCTTAACAATGGAACTATGACCAGAATGCTCATGGAGCATTCTCCACAGCCTCTTGGAGTTACACTGGTTGTCTGCCAGGGACAAGGACAGGAGACCTTGTGAGGAGTGTGGAGGGAGGAGCCACTGGTGGCTTCACTGCCCAGATGGTAAAATCGGGTGGGCTCTGTGAACTCTGATAGAAAGCACAGCCCAGGCTGGGGGAGGTGCCGGGTCTGGCCACACAGGCAGCCCAACAAAACGGAGGACTTTTTTGTTGCCATGCCAGAGTGTCCCAGAAGTAGATCCAGCCTCGACCATGCCCAGGTCCCAGTCGCAGCAGAGGACCAATGCCAGCTCCTATTCCTCGCCTCCTCCTGCTTCCTACTCCGCTCCCCAGGCCCCGGCTCTCAGTGTGACTGGTCCCATCACGGCCAATTCAGAACAGGTACTTGTGTGCTTCTGGGCCATAAACAAGCCAGCTGATGACCCTCCTTCACCTTCCCAGCATTTAGAAGCCTACCCAGGCCAAGGAGTGCCCTGGGTGTGGGGCACAAAGATGGAAGGACCCAAGATCTGGGGGAGATGACTGCAGGACGATCATGATAGAGTATGGTCACACCATGATGAGGAGCAGAGCCCAGTGCTCTGGCGTACCAGGGTTGAGCAGTCCCTGGAAGAGAGCCCAGGAGCTGAGGCAGTGAGGACCCTGGAACAGGCATGGGGCTTTGTCAGGTGAGAGGCCCTGCTCAGGCAGTAGCATCAGTACATGCAAAGCACAAAGCATTGGGAATCATTGGGAAATAGCTGATGTGGGTGTTGGACCCAGGTAGAGGAAGAAATCGTTGCATAAAGTAAGGCCAAAAGCAGAGGAATGCACTTGAGTTGTGAATGAACTTGTCTGTCACACAAAGAGGTTCACGTCAGTCCCATAGGAAATGTCGGCCATTAGAGGGGAAGGTGCTGGTGGGGGCAGAGTCCAAAGTCAGGGAGGTCTCCAGAAGCACTCTGTTTGCTCTATCCCAAACACTGCCCCATTCCCTGGATTACTTCCTGATAAGCTGATGCAGTTTTACCCCAAACCACTATTTTTAGATGCATTGTTTGTTAAGACTGGTCTTCAGATGAATCCATAGAATTTCCATTAAAATTTAAGATTTATGAGTTAAAATTTAAGAATTTCTTAAGCTTTGAAAAATGATTTCAAATGTTTGTACTTCAGAATCCTTATTTCCTCATTGTGACAGGTTGTTATTATGAAACCTCACTGAAATAGGGGAGTCAGGGGATTGTGTGTAGGTGACACCAGTGTTGACTTCAGTGGGGCTTTACTGCTTGTGGGCCTGGGTCACTGAGTGCCACTCCTCCTCTTGACACACATGAGGTCTTCCCTAAAATGGAAGCCCTGGGGCAGAAGGCTTTGGCTCTAGGCGCTGCCTCCATGGGCAGAGCTGTCACTGTGTGCTTTGAGGGAAGGCAGAACGTGATTGAAGTTGAACAATCTCTGAGTCCCTTGGCTCACTGACCTTCAGTGCAGCAGGTACTGGGTCGGGCTTTCCAGTGCCAGAACAGCCAAGAGGATGGTCTGGAGAGAGAGAGAGGGCCCAGGTGCATGGCACCAGTTGCCGCCAGGGAGCATGGAAGCGAGGCAGAAGGCTGGTGCCCAGCCTGACCTAGAGACCCCAAGGCTTCAGTGTGGTCACCAGGTAGCATGCCTGGGCCTCCCTGCCCAGAAACCTCTTCATGGCCAAGGCATTGAAGCCATCCATCAGGCGAGCCAGGCAACAAGAGCCTCTCAGGACTTGGACCATCTCTCTGACGGATTGAGGTCTTCCGTCCTTGTCCCTGTGCTAAGGGTACAGAACTCAACCACCACACAGCCCTGAGAAGTTAAGGGTCTGCTGAGAGAGCCCACTTGCCCAGGAGAGGCTGAAGGAGGCTGGGAGTGGCCATTTCCACCTCAGGGCAGGCAAGAGAGAGCAGAAAAGGGCTGACTGAGGAGAGGAGGTGTCGCTTGATCAGAGTCCCAGTGCAGATGAGCACAGGAGTAGAGCCCACATGTGGGGCAGAGAGTGTACGTGTGTGCCCATTTACTAGATGGGCAGCACAGCAACCCATGAGGTCTGGGGTTAGGCCTTTCCCTAGACTCAGAGAGTTGGGTCCATCTCTGGGTGGTAGAGTCCTAAGCTTGCTGAATCTTTCGGAGCTCCTTCCACTGTCCCGAAAGTTCTCTGTTTAGTGTGTGTGGGTCTTCCATCAGCAATAGATAGGTCTATGGAAATTATTCCAGGATATCTCACTGTGGACAAGGAAGGTCCTTGTGGCTTCCACAGATGTCTCGAAGGGGTTTAGAGAAACTCAGGACTGGAGACCCAGAAGAGGCGGTTTATGTGGTCTACTGTGTCTCTGCTGGAGACCGTGAGGGGCCTCAGCCTAGGGGTGCTAATGGGTGGGAGATTTTTCAAGTTCAGGTTACCAGGTAGGGAGCTGGGTGTGGGGGAATGCCCCCTGTGATTTTTCTCTTGCTCCTCCTCTTATCATTGCCACACTAGAAAAGTGTTCTTAGCACTGGAAGGCCTCCCAGAGAATCGTAGCTTTTAGATGATGACACTCAAGGGGCAGAGCCTGTAACCGTGAGGTCCACAGAGTGGGGCACACCCAGGGTCCTATGGGGAGAGTGTGAGACCGCAAGCTTGGTTCTTCAGTTCTTTCTGCCCCAGTGCCTGTCACTGTACTCTGCTCTTCAGTTAGTGTCATGGGCAGAGAGGCACCTGTGACTGACTGTTGGTGACCAGGGCCTCTGGGACAGCCTTGCTCCCACATTCAGTTCTTCTGAGCTCCCAAGCTGCCGTCCCCTCCCAGGAAGCCAGAGGGAAAAGAGAAGGCAGATCCTAGAGCATACACTCAGAATGACGTGGGTGTCATGGTGGATGGGACCATCCCCACCCTGTGGGGCTGGCTGGTTCGGATCTTCCAAGCGCAGATCACTGACCTCCCCTTGGCGCCTTCCTCCCTGCCACACTACAGATTGCCAGGCTGCGGAGTGAGCTGGACGTTGTCCGGGGAAACACAAAAGTCATGTCGGAGATGTTAACAGAGATGGTCCCTGGGCAGGAAGATTCATCAGACCTGGAGTTGCTGCAGGTGAGGAGAACCCCGTCTTGTGGAGGTGCTGGGCTGAGCACAGGGTCACAGCCTTTGGGGGCAGCACCACTGCTGCACGCTGTGGCAGGACCCCTCTTGGGGACGTCACAACCATGAGTTTGGACAGTTTCGTAGCACTGTTGTCAGGAAGGATTAAGTCCTTGGGGGCTCATAGCCTCATACTATCCTAGGGACAGATAGAGACCAGTACCACTCTGTTTTTTATTTTCCTTAATTGTATGTTGTCCTGATTAGAAAGTGCCAATTGTAGAGTACATGCCCATCAAATGAAAAAGAAAGTCAAGAACAAAATAATTTTCTTTAACCCACACATCCACAAAAACCACTGTTGACTTTTTGTTGTATTTCCTTTCAGGATGTTTGCTGTGTTTATTTTAAATCTAGTTGAGATGATGCTATGTGTCCCAGTCTGTGTGTGCCTTTGCTGCCTGTTGTCAGATCACGAACATTGTGTAGCGGAGCCCCTTCAGCCATGACAGCATGTAGGGCCCTTCCCCCACCCCCACCCTGAGTCAGGAATTCCCGAGACTGGAGTGAACTTGAAGCTCCTGTTCTCTTCCCAAATGCTGAGGAGGCCCAGGCTCACATCATGGTTTCCAAGGAGCTGCTGTACCTGGCCTCCCAACTCTGATCACCCTTCAAAAAAATTTTTTCCAGTAGTGGGGAATCAAATGCAGAGCCTCATGCATGCCAAGAAAGTGCTGTGCCACTGAGCCAAACCCGGAGCCTACACTACAAACCTCAGACATGGAAAGGGCCCTTGAGCAAGCTCGCTTGCCGTCCCATCTTTGGACTAGAAGCAGGAGCCCCTTTTGGATCTATTTCCCAGGCCAACCAGGCCCAAAGCCAGTGACCATACTAGCCTCAGATGACTCTGACATTTGTAGAAAATGGCAGCAACACTGCCCTCAGGAGCAGTGACCTTCTAGAGAGGTGGAGAAAGGATACTGTGAACTACAAATGCCAGGTCTTTATAGCAGGATGCAAGACATGGAAGTAGACAGGTCAGGAGCCAGCCTGACTGGGCAACCTGGTGTGAGTGGCTCTCACTGCACCTGCTGCTTCTGTTTCTGGTTCGTACTCAGTCATCAGCCTTGGCTCCTGGGTGCCACACCTCCCACACTGCTATTGGCACACACTGACTCCCTGGGCAGCTTGACTCTTGTGGCCTTACCCTTTGGGACAGCACATGCCTGGTGGCTTAACCTTGTCCCAGGCTACTTCTTGGAGTGCCCAGTCCCCATTTCCAAACCATCAGCTCCTATGAGGGTGAGGGTAGGTGGAGCCCTGCACTGGGACCAGCTCAGAGCACAGCCCCAGGGCCACAGACAGGCAGGAGCTATAGTCCCTGCTCTGGAAGACTTCACAATAGAAGGACAGCTTTCCTCCGTGTAACCTGGACACCAAGCTGCTCTTGAAGCTAAGAAGCATACCCTTGACCTAGCCCCAGTGAGGAGCTCAAGCAGCCCCTAGTTTCCAGACCTATTCCTGACACCTGACTTGTTCGGCTCAGCGGGATCAACTATCCATGTGTCACACTCCACAGGACTTGCCTCCCTTTAATGCATTGTCATTGGCCTCCATCCCCAGCCTACAGGAAGGCAGCTGCCAGGCATTACCCAGATGCACAGGAATCTGAGGGCCGTTCAGAAACCAAGAGGGCCTCTTGAGGCAGCTTTGTGCTGTGTCAGCGTCGGAATTCCTGCTGACAGGGGGGTTTGCTCTGGACAGAACTGAGCTCCTGGCAGCAGGCGGTGTGTTGAACAAAGCCAAGATGCTTCCAGACAGCCAGAGCAGACCCAGACAGCAGGAATACTCCGTGTGTGTGTGTGTGCGTGCACTCATGTGCATGCTTGTATATGTGTGTGCATGCATGCTTGTATGTGTGTGTGCGTGTGTCTGTGTGTGTGTGTGTCTGTGTGGTTTTTGTTGTTGTTGTTGTTTTTTAAACAAGCCCTCAGCCAAGACAAACAGAACCTAATCTCCTGGCATCAGCTCACAGTTTTCAAAAATAGGTTGCTTCCCATGACGTTTTCTTTCCCTCTGTTTTGTTCCAACTCTGAGTCTCCCAGCCCTCACTGCTGTCGTATAAATCAAACAGAAAAAGACCAATTCTGGGGGCCTGTGGGAGGCTGTCCTTTCGGCATGGGAGATGTCAGAGTGGGCAGGATCGTGTGAACATACTCAGTGCTCCTGGCTGGTGGCCACGTGCCTGACATCCTCCCTCTTCTTCCCTGGCTGTCAGAAGCCAGCAGGCAGGAGCTCCCAAGGGTCGGTGCAGCACGGAACAGTGAGCCTTCCACATGGGAAAATGCCACAGTCTGCTCAGAAAGCCCTGGGATCAGAATCTGTCCCAGACCCCTCAGTCAAGCTGGAGGACATCCAAAGTGCTCAGAGCAGCCGCAGCCAGAGCTCAGAGTGCTGGCCAGGGTCGTGGAAATAAACACATTTGTCACCAGCCCTGATCTCCCCACCAACAAAAGCTGCTCCTGATTCAAGTGTAAATTGATGTCTAGAAAGTAGAGGGAGTGGGAAGAGAGGTCATCGGGAGGGTCAGCCCTGGGGTGCTCTGGTGTGGCCAATCGTAATTGTGGGCAGGTTATATCCTGATTTTTCCTGTGCCTGGCACAGTTCTCTGGCGTACCCCCCTACAGCCCAGCAAGAACAGCAGGGAAGCTGGTGAGCAATTTGCCTGAGGACTCGTGGGCAGGTGGCTGGTATCTAAAGAAAGGCTGAGTCCACTCTGGACCCCTGTTTGGTCAGCTTAGCATGAACCCAAGAAAAAGGGAAGCAAGATGCCTGGAGTGAACACAGCAACGCCTCTCAGGCCGGTTGTTGACCCCTCCACTCCTTGAGCTGAGAGAGACCTTCTGGGCTGTTAGTCCAACTCCACACTTGTGCTCAGGCTTCCTCTCCAGCATTTGTCCTAGTGCCTGCTGTTTGAGGTTTTTTTCCCCCCCACATCCCTAATTACAGGCTGTTCCCACAGACCCTGAAAGCACTTTATTTTTAGATAGAGGTCTTGGTTAGACTTTGGAAATAGCACAAGGTGGAGAGAACATGGTTTACAGATCACTGGGTGCACAAGCTCATCTTCCCACCAATGAGCCAAGTGATACCAGGCAAGTCACCAGCCCTCTCTCCATCTGCTTCTCCCTTGGTGGCCTGAAGTGATTGCATTTACTTACCATGCAGGTGTGTGGCACTGGGCTGGGCTCAGGCAAGTCCTCCACAGGTTGTCACTTCTATGACCATTGTTAGAAAGCTCTTCTGCTTTCTCGAGCTCAAATCTGTTTTTCTGAGGCTTCGACCCTGGTCTGTCCTAGACAACAGAACAAAATGAATTTCTTTCTACATGGTGGGTCCTTGAGTATTACAAGATTGCCATGGGCCCTGCCCACTGCCCAGTCTCTGCTTGGAACAGGTGTGGCTCTTGATAGCTCACCTTATAGATGAGCAGGCAACTCATCAATGTCACAAGTCAGAAATTGTCAAAAGGAGAACTTCCATCATATAAAACCCTTTCCAATCTCCGTGTGGGACTGTTGAGCCACATCCTCTTAATCCTGTGTGTGGACCCTTGAGTGTAGGCCCAAAATGTGAAACAGCATCTGTCCCTGCTAAAGCACATCCCTTTATCTGGAGCTGAGTGCCACTTCCTGGGATCTCGAAAGATCCGATTCCATCATCTGGTGCCCTCTCCCTCTTAATTTAGGCTTTTGAGCTTTGCCTTCAATTAATAATAACTTTTAATTCATCCAATGGTGTAAAAAAAATGGACGCTCTTCAATGGCCATTCATCAGACAACAAAAGAAGCTGTCTCCAAATTTGTTCCTTTAAGTAGCAGATGGTATATCTCTCCTTGCTTCTTGCATCTGATTTCAACAAAGAATAGCCAAAACCATTTTCTCTAGAGAAATCTGGTTTATTCTACATGTTGTGCTTCATTATTTCCCCTTTCTTGTTAACAGACTTTTTTCTCCCTCCCAGTGCCCTTGCAGCAACAGAACAGGCTTTTAGGATCTTCTTCCATGCTTCTGGGAACTGGGAGAGGGTCCAGAGGAAACAACAAGGATGATTAAAAGACTTTTGTGAGGTGGGGCTGAGACTGTCCCTTGAAGAAAAGAAAAAGACCTGAGATTAATTAATTCAACAGAAAAGAGAGGATATTTAATAAGGTCTTCTGATAGATGGAATACTTTTGCTTAAGTGACCAGCTGTCCTCCCTCTCTGTTGAGAACCAGAAATAGGAAGCTGAAGCTGTAATCTGTGACACTGGGAGGATTCCTGTCCCGCTTTCCAGCTCCTGTGTAGTTGAAAGGGTGTCCTGGGCATGCTATGAGCTCTTGGATACCTTAGACCAAGAAGATGTCACTCTGTCTGGTGCTTTAGAGGTGGAGGGACGCGGGGAAGTCTGAAACTGAGCCTGCCATAGGGCTGGCTTGGATGACACTGGAGAGGCCATGTGGGTGGCCATCTGGTGTGGTGGTGACAGAAAATCTTTTTTTTTTTAAGTACTGGGCATGAACCCAGGGGCACTATACCACTGAGCTACACCCCCACACCCCTGACCTTTTTCTGTTTTCTATTTTCATTCGGGTCTTGCTAAATTGCCAAGGTTAACCTTGAATTTGCATCCTCCTGCCTCATCTTCCCCTAGTAGCTGATATTACAGTTGTGCACCACAGTGCCCAGCTTTTCTTCCTTTCTGAAACAGTAACTTAAATGCTTTAAAGCCAAGAATGGTAACTTTCTCTGTACAGAGACCCCTAGAGACCCTGTGGGCCTATCTCTGGGCGAAAGGCTGGGAAAAGCCGTTGGGATGCCCCTCTAGGACGGAAGCCTGTGAGGCTCTGCCAGAGGGGTGAGGACCATCTCTGCTACCACCCCGCAGGAAGTAGTGGGGACAGGGCAGCAGAAGTGAGGCTATAGTGGATGTTTCTGGCACTTAGCATCCATGAAATCTCTACAGTCTATACCTTTGGGTCTCATTCTTCTTCCAAGCTGAGGTCATAATGTTAGTGCCTCAGTAATCCTCTAGCACTTTCCAAACAGTATTTGAAAGTAATGGAACCCTTTTCTCTACAAATAAAATTCTACAGGGAATGACAATGTTTAAAATACATAAAAGCAGAGTTGCCCTGGCTGCCCTAGGGCAATGCAGTGACATTCTCTGGCACTTCCCCCTTGTTACACATGTATGCAGCCCCCTTATTTTATGGAGGGAGAGCATCAGGGCCGTTGATTGCTTATCCACTCATGGCCACTTGCTGCCTGCTGCTTGGTCTCAGTACCCAGCTGGAACGCTGTGGGAGAGAGAGAGATGAGCCCTTGTCTTCTCTCATTCAGCTCTCTTGGTGCTTGAGGGTTTGTAGTCACATTTTAGAGACATTCCCTGAAGCTTGCTGAAGAGTCTGGTTTGGCATCTCTCTGAATCCAGGGGAACACCTCAGGCCTGCTCTTGTCCTGAGACTCCCACAGTTCAGGGTAGTGGTAGGGCTGGCTATCACACGGAGGCTGGAGGCTCTCCCAGAAGCGCTCTGATGTCGTCTGGCTTGGCAGCTGCAGTTAAGGCGTGTTTACAATGCTGTGAGAAAATGATGAGAATCAGTGGCTGGGGGTCCTGGAAAATTCTGAGTGGACAGGGAGATGGATAAATGGGAGACACATGGCACAGGTGACACTGTAAAACATTGAGGGTAGACTACAAGTGGTAGTATGTTTACTTTGCTGTATGTTTGAAGTTTTGAATGATGAGATACTGGGGTGGGGAAACACCCTAACGTCTTGAAGGATGAGTGGAAGTGATGGAAAAGAAAGTAAGAGATATTACAAGCAGCAGGCGGACTTCTCAGCAGCCCCTGAGCTGCATGGTGAGTGCCTGAGGCCACCTGCTGGCTTGGAAAGTCTAAGGGGTTAGAGGTATGTTGGGGCTGGTTTCTGATACCCCAAGCTTCTGGAGAACCTTAAAGCTATTTCCCATAATGTTCCTCCCAACACTTCTCTGACTTGTAGGTCTTATGCCTTATAGTGACAAGTGACGGGCTTTCTTCCTTCCCCTGCCCCAACCAAGGGTAGCCAGGGCTTGTTGCTTTACCCAAGCACCAGACAGGGGCCATGTTTGCCTGCCCTGAGCTTACGTGGTAGGGTCTGCCTTCACTGGAAGACTCCTAGGAATGATTGCCTAAGGCAGGAGTCTTGGGAAAGCCAACACTGGGAGTCTGTTTAGAGAAAAATCTGAAAAGATTCAGATACTGGCTTTCTTTCCCCAGTGACCAAGAGAGTCTGATAGCACTGCCAAGGTCTCGGCTTGGCACCAGAATCACGAGCCACCACACAGCTTCGTAGGTTCAAACAGCAATTCTTTATTCCCGCTCTCACACCGCCTCCACACAGGTCCAGGGGCAATCGCCTTCTGCCGTCTCCCGCACAATTCACCTACTCCACGAGGCTCTCTCCAAATCCCATTTTAATCTCACGAGAACTCAATGGGAACAAGCAGCAGGTACACCCTAATCCCAGCAATAATCTTCAACTTCCAACTTCCCTAAAACCCATTATCTTAAACTGGCAACGCCTTAAACTCAAGGAACCAGTTACTTCCTCAAACCTGATCAGCTCTAAACCCGGATCCGCCTTGGTCCTTGAGCAAGGTCACCTTATTAAAGCATGAATGCAATGTTCCATCAAATGTCCTCTAAGCAGCATGGGGTACGCTTGGCAAGGAAATTTCGATGCGTCATTCCTACTTGGTAATGGCCCTCAGCATAGCACCATTCTGGTTGAGGGTAGAACCAAGACAAACGGCAACATTGCCGTGGTCAGAGAGTCAGGGCTCAGCAAGGTGACCAGATCCAGGGTTGAGGAATCTCCAAGGAAGCTTGTTATCAGTGTGAAACCAAACTCATGAGCACCCAGCTGCACATATCCAGGTTCTTTCTGCCTTGAAAAATAAGACTTTACTCAGGTGATGCTGGGTCGATCCACGTGGTCAGGTCTTCTTCCCCAGCTGTCCCCATTCTTAGGAAAGGAGCCCTGGGACTGAGCACCAGAAGGAGAGAAAGACAAAGCAACCCATTAAGGTCCCCCCTGTTCCTACCTGAAGGGTAGGTCCAGCGTAGGCGTTGTAGCAGTGAAGTCAGAAATGCTGTCTGAGGGCTGGAGGTATAGCTCAGTTGGCAGAGTGCTTGCCTCACATGCACAAGGCCTTGGATTCGATCCCCAGCACCACAAACAAAAAAAAAGAAAAAAGAAAGAAATGTTGCCCGATACCATGGACTGCAGGTGGACTGCGTGTGGGCTGAGGGGATGTGGCCAGCCTGCCTGCCTGCCTGCCTTCCTGGGAGATAGGAAGAATGACATGGAGTCTTGGTCTGGAGTGGGAGGCTGACTAGAACCCTGCAGTGGCAACCCTGAGGCAGGTGCTGTGTTGCCAGGTCCTGGGGAGCCTGCAGAAGGACTGCCTGGGATTCCCCACTTTGCTCATTTGACCACCTCAGTGACCCAATTCAGCAGATGCCCCTTGGACGTCTTCACTGTGCGCGAGTCAGTGCTCAGCGTAAGGACAACCACAGGTGAATACATGACAGCATCCCACTCAAGAAGGTCATGATCTGGTAGGAAGGAGCCCTGGCCCAGGCAGCCAGATGGTGTGACGAAAGCAGGAGCTAAGCAGAGATTGCTTTTGCCTGCTGCAAATGGATCAGTTACTTCTGCCAGACATGTTTTCAAACTGAGGTAATTCTGAGACTGAGCTGCAGGAAGGGAGACTTCATTCCTTAACTCACTGATTCATCAGCTGCCTGCAGAGTCCAGGTAGGTGAGGACGGCATCCTGGCCCTCCCTTCACCCTGTTGGGATTTGGAGCTTTGTCCGCAGGCAGCTCATGCAGTCAGGGAAGTTGAGGAGCCAGCCCGACAGGCCTGGCACTGATCTTATCTGTAGCGTCCTCAGTCTGGCATACAAGAGGGCAGGGGCCTGGAAGGTATTTGAGGGGGCTCCACAAGCAAGTTTAAATGAGAGTGTTAATAAGGTGGCTGTTCTGGGGCAGGGAAGGCTCACAGAAGCCAGGCCATAAAGTACAAGGCTCTGTCCTCAGGGGACATTGCTTCCAAGGGTTGAGAGGCTCCTGTGGTGACTGGTGGTGTGTGATTATCATCTTTGGCCTATGGGAGTTGGTGGAGCTTCCAAGACCTCTACACAGTGACAATCGTGCCACCACACAGCACCTATATGGTCATAAAATATACTTACGCCATTGCTGGTAGTATGAATAAACTGATGTCATCTTTTTTGGAGAACCTCTGACTATTACCAGTCAGTATTCTAAAAGACCATACGTACTACTTCATTCAAAAATTCCCCTCCTGAGGAACTCTGCCTGTGGAAGTGCAGTAAGTGTGTGAACATGTATGTGTGCAAGTATTCACTGCTACATTATTTGGGTTAGCCAAACAAAGAGAGAACACACACAAGTCACATGCCCAACATGGCAGAATGATAAGCTACATTACAGTGCACACACAAAGGATTGAGTCATTCTGTACCCAATGATGAGGGAAATGGGTCTGAAATATTTTGTTGAAGGGAAAAAGCAAGCCACAAAGAATCACATTTTTGCAAGCACATATGATTGTGTTTGTGTGTGTGTATGTGTTTGTGTGTGTGTGTGTGTGTGTGTTTTCCTTCATTGCTGGGGATAGAACCCAGGGCCTTGTTCATGTTAGGCAAGCACTGTACCACTGAGCTACAACCTCAGCCCTTGAGAATTGCATTTTTATATTTTAAAAATGATGTATTCATATTCACACAACGACTGTCTGTACATGTGCACACTTGTTCATCCACTGGAAAAGCACCCGTTTCCTGGGGTGGGAGGGGCAGACGATGAGGAGGGAGCTTTTTCCTTTGCATTCTGCACACGTCTGGTTTTATGAACAAGCATGTACTCCTTCTGTGACTTTTAAGAATCAGTACAAATCTTTTCAAAGGCAATAGAACGTGACAAAAAGCGTTCCCAGCAGGCTCTGCAGAGGTGCCTGTGTTCCCTAGGAGCTGAACAGGACCTGCCGGGCCATGCAGCACCGCATCGTGGAGCTCATCTCCCGCGTGTCCAATGAGGAAGTCACGGAGGAATTGCTGCATGTCAATGATGACCTCAACAATGTCTTCCTCCGCTATGAGAGGTGGGAGCCAGAGTCCTTTTTGTTTTTTTTTTTCTCTTAAAAAGATTGTTGCCATAACAGAGGGATATCTTTGATAAACAAAGGGGAGAGAGACATACACAGACAGAGAGATTAGAGTTGGAAAATACTCATCAGAGATGCTAATTTGTTCCCCTGGATGACAGAGAAAATGCTTCTTGTTCTCCTGGGAACAAGCAGCAGGAAGTTGACGTGCAGAATTCACTGTGCCCTTTATAAGCCTCGGGCTGCTCTGCCTCCCCGCATGACCTGCCTCAGGGAGGACCAGGACTGGGGGGTCTGGGCCTGGAGTTTCTGCACCTGCTCCTTTGATGATCCTTTGAGTTTGAAAAGGATTAAAGGGGAAAAAAAACTCTGCTAAGAAAAAGGATTTCCTCTTTCCCATCTTGTAAAAAGAAAAAGAGCTTTCTTTTTGTAAATGTCAGCGTGTCTAGAGTGTTCCGGAGAAGCAGGCAGGGTGTAAGTGCCAGATTGCTGCTGCTGCTGCTGCTGCTTAAGGAAACACACGCATTCTTTTCAGTTCTTTCTGCAGCCAAATCACTTTTAGGCTTCAAGTAACAAATTTGAAAATTCCTTTCCTTTTCCAAAGACTTCCTCAGGACAAGGTCCAAAACATATTTGGTCAGGTTTCAAGTAGGAGGTGCAGTTCTCATCTCTACATCATGATGGATGCACCTTGGGCTCTCCTGAATGAGCCAGTGGAGGACCATAAAGGACCTCTGTCAGGCCACCCTTCTCCCATTAAAGATCAGGCTCAAGAAGGCAGAGCAGGGCTGGGGTTGTGGCTCAGTGGTAGAATGCTTGCCTAGCATGTGTGAGGCACTGGGTTCGATCCCCGGTACCACATAAAAATAAATAGATTATTAAAGTTACATCCATCTAAAACTAAAAAAAATATTTTAAAAATAAAATAGATAAATAAATAAAAGAAGCAAGACAGTAGCATGAGTTTCCTGGAGACTTGTTCTGGCCCTTCTGTCCACCAGCTGATCATGGCTTACTATGTGGACTGGTCAGGAGGACAAACGGATCTGGTACCCATTGGGGTCAGGGGAACAAATATTGCATTTGCATTACCTCTAGGGGCTCAGAGGGTGATGTGGTGGTTGTCACATTCTTGGGTTTCTTCAACTTCTGATGGTGGCAGTAAGGATAGATGTTCCTGTGCCCATCTAAAAGGTGAAGACTCCTCTGCAGTAGGATTGTGTGGCCACCCAACAGCCCCCTTGTCTACCAATCAAAGAATAGGAGCAGATCCAAGGCATCCTCACTTTTACCCTGAACCCCCCCTTGTCTTGCCACATGGTCTCAGTTTCCCTACGCTAAATGTGCTTGATTTTTTTTTAAGAAATTTGTTCTTTTTTTTTTTTTTTGGTTTTTATTTTATATAGTTGTAGATGGAAATAATACCTTTTATTTTATTTGTTTATTTTTATGTGGTGCCAGGGATCACACCCAGTGCCGTACACATGCTAGACAAGCGCTCTACCACTGAGCCACAACCCGAGCTTGGGTTTTGACCTGTTTGAGTCATTTAAACTCTAGGTAGAATAGAATAACCGGAACTGGTGTGGGCCTTGTCATCTACACCAGTCCCCGTGTTGCAGAGGACTCGGAAGTGCTACCTCAGGCCACTGGCCCTGAGATGCCATCATGGTTAGACTGTAGGTCCCTTGAAGAGAGTGTGAGATAGATAATACCCCATGATTAAGAGTGTTTCAGATATATTAATATCTCTGTTCTCCTTATAGAACTCTACTGGAAAAAAAATTTTTTTTTCCTTAAATCTGCAGTTGATACACACAGCCCAGCCAGATCATTCCTCCTGGGAATTCCTTGTCACCAAGTACTGACCTACCAAGTTGGCAGCAAACATGAAGCAGTGCAGCTCCCTAAATCCCAGTTTCTCAAGTCCCATCTGTAGAAAGTCTCTGGGCTACCTCTTTGCCCACTGTGTTAGGAGCTTTTAAATATGGTGTTGAACAGGACCGATTGTCCCCCCCCACACACATACACACATCCCAGCTGCTCTTGCTGTCCCACCTGGTACGAAGATGACTTGGGTGTGGCAGAAGGGAAATGTTCTGCAAGTGCCCACAGGCAAGCCCCATCTGTGGCCATCTGCTGATGGTGCAGAAGAGACTGGCCCTGGAAAGGCCAGCCCACCCTGCCCTCCTGGCACTCTGGGTGGTTGGCCTAAACCTCCCTACAGCTTCTGGCAAGCCCTTTCACCAGGCCTTGGCTATGGCCCTGTGCCCATGCCTCACTACCTCCTTTCTCCAGAGATGGAGGTGGGGGTAACTGAGCCTCAGGAGCAGGAGTAGAGAGGGGTCTGCAGTTAGGACCTGGCTCTGTAGATGGGCATGCGGCATGATGCCTCTAGGGAAAGTGGTTGACCCCAGGGGCCAGAATCAGGGAACCTATGGGAGAGGCAGAGAAGTTCATCCTCCTGGGAGGTAGGAGCTCCACAAAGAGGAAGATGTATATGTGGAGTCTACTCTGCTGTCCCCAAATGGGACTGACTGGTCCCCTCCCTGGAGCCTCATCCTCTGCTGAGTACCCAGCACTCTTCACAGGACTATGAGCATGGCAGGCCACACATGGCCCTTCCTTCCTTACTTCTCCTTTCCCTTCCTTGTTAGGTTCCAGCGATACAGGTCGGGCCGATCGGTTCAGAATGCCAGCAATGGAGTAAGTGTGCCTTTAGCCGTCCCTGTACTCGTGAGGCTGTCCCCTCACACAGACCTGTCCCAGTTGGGCCTGGCTTCTAGGTTTTCTAACTGGGAATAAAATGTCTGCTTGATGGCAGATGGAGCAGGGCTGGAAGGCACCCTTGAGGAGAGAGTGGCAAGAAAGCCCACGTCCAGAGCTCCCAGGACAGTCACCCTCCTATGACTCAGTACTGCCTCCCTCTGGTTGGGGAACAGGGGAGGCTAGTGTGGGGCTCATTGACAGCCTGGGCCCACTGTGATTCTGAAGGTGGGTGAGGGGGGCCACCTTTCTCCTGTGGTAAAAACACGGGTCCTGAGTTTTTTTTTTCTTCCCCCGGTACTGGGGATTGAGCCCAGGGGCAGTTTACTGCTAAGCTCCATCCCCACTGTTTTGTTTTGTTTTCATTTTTTTTTTTTTTAATTTTTACTTTGAGACACAGTCTCACTGAGTTGCTTAGGGCCTTGCTTAGTTGCTGAGGCTGGCCTTGACCTTGTGATCTTCCTGCCTCAGCTTCCTGTGCCATTGGGTTTACAGGCCTGTACCACTGCATCCAGCTAGGTCCTGGCTTTTACCTTGGCGCTCAGCCCAGGGAATGGAGCCTCACCGCCAACCTCAATGTCCCAACAGGTGCTGAATGAAGTAACTGAAGATAACTTGATAGACCTGGGCCCTGGCTCTCCTGCTGTGGTGAGCCCAGTGGTGGGGAGCACGGCACCCCCATCTTCCCTCTCCTCCCAGCTCGCAGGCTTGGGTGAGTGTTGCACAGCTGTGTAAAGAGGCTGCCTACAGCCGTTTGGCCTCCTTTACAAGCTATGTCTTTCTCTTTGTTGGAAGGCCAGAAGAGAACCTTTTGAAGAATCCAGAAAGATGTATTTCTGAGTCCTAGCCAAAGTGTACCCCTTTCAATTTATAACTTCTTTTCCTAAATTTGAAGTTTAAACCTGTGTTGGAAAGCAAAGTTGAGGAACTTCTACGCTTCAGCATAACTAGGCCAAGGCTGGCAAATTGGTTTCAGTTCATTGACTGCTTGGAACACAGGTTTAATACTAGAGCCACTTCAGGGCCTAAGAGACGGCTGGCTGACTGACTGACGATGTCTGCAGTGGGCTGAGAAGTAGGAGGTGGTGGTGGCACTGACACATTTGCTCTCCTTGAGCTATACATTAGATTAAAGGGTTCTGTTTTCTAAAACTTGCTAGAAACTCCCCTCTTTTCCATAGTAAATGTGTGTATATAACTCTAGATGCTTTGTTTATATGAGACGATAC
Organism: Ictidomys tridecemlineatus; assembly: GCF_052094955.1. Classification (NCBI taxonomy): domain Eukaryota; kingdom Metazoa; phylum Chordata; class Mammalia; order Rodentia; family Sciuridae; genus Ictidomys; species Ictidomys tridecemlineatus. The sequence continues at coordinate 62,995,004 of NC_135479.1, forward strand.
CAATTTATAACAAAGTTATAATATTGACATAATTAATAAGCATAACACTCAAAATTCTTCTACCTTGCTTTTCTGTTTTCTTTTATGGGGAATATTTCTCTACCTTCAATTCATTTCAATTGAATTAAACTTATTTAATGACCTATCACTTGCAGCAGGTCTAGCGTCTCTATATTTCTGTATGTGTAGCCATTCCAATACTTTCTGTATCTGTCTCTATTGTAATAGGTATCTCTGCCTTCAGTCTGTCCAACTATAGTCACCAGATTTAATCCACCAAAATTGATTCTGCTGCCTCCCTTCTTAAAAAGTGTCCATCATTTCCCCAATCACCCTTTACTGGGCATTTGAGGCTTGTTCTGCCCATCTCTCACCTGTCCCCCAGCTTCCTCCCCTACCCCTCTTTCCCACGAGTGCAGACACTTCACAAAGTCTCACCTTCTCCTCCTTCTCCTCCTTCTCCCCCTACTGCAGCCCTGCTCATCCTCTAAGACCCACCCTTACGTTGGTTTTGAGTGCCTCTCACTATCTCAAACCAAGCACTTGGGCTCTCTGTCCCTTTCCCATCTACTGGTTGAGCTTCTCAAGGCCAGGACCAAGTCAGGTCCTATTAGGTCCCCTTGAGATCTGGCTCTTGACCTGTGGGGACCTAAGAAGTACCTGCCAAATGAGTAACTAGTCCAGATCCCTATTGAATAAATAAGGAGCACCCTGAGAAGGGCGCTAGCTGGGCCACTTCAGTCTCGCCACCAGCGGTCTCCCTGCTGTTCATGACACCTCCTTCCTCCTTGAGCAGCCTGGGTGTAAGTGCAGCCCTCCATCCTCCTGCACATGACCTACTGGCAGTGCTAAGAACAGTCCCATCCCCCACAAACCCTTCTCCTGGCCCTCTGGCTTTGAGGCCCCCTCAGGTCCACAGTCCACATGCTGTTCTCATCTGCCTCTTGTTTGTTTTGTTGCCATAGACTTGGGGACAGAGAGCGTCAGTGGCACCCTCAGTTCACTCCAGCAGTGTAACCCTCGTGACGGCTTTGACATGTTTGCCCAGACTAGAGGGAACTCTTTGGCGGAGCAACGCAAGACGTACGTGGGGCCCCTTCCAGTGGCTCTCCAAAGATGTTAGGGGGTGAGGGGGAGCTGACCCAGGCCTGATCACAGGCCAACACAAAGAAGCCTTTTGTGTACCAGATTCGAGACTGCCAGGAACTTTAAAATATGGCCGTGGGGACTTGGCATTCACCGCAGATACTGGTGAATGCCAGCACCCCTCACTCTCTCCGGCCCTTGGGGTTGACTGTAGTGTCATTTCTCCTGTCAGTCACAGAAGTCTACTCTTCTTTCTTGCAGACACCATCTCCCCCAGCTGTCTCAAGGGAAGCCTGGACACAGGAGGGGACAGCCAGGCCGGGACCAAAACGGTTCCTAGCAGGGAGATTTAACTGCCTAAAAAAAGCCATCAGGGCAGAGGCTTCTCCGACAGCAGCTCTGGCAAGAATGAGCCATATGGAATTGGGGGAGTTGGTTCCAAAATAGACAACCCCCTGCATCTCAGGGAGGCAGGGAACATGCTTTGAGCCTTCTTTTTAGCTTAAAGGCAGACTGCTGCTTATAAAATAAGAGCTAATATTGCTTTGTCTCTACCTGGCCCCTCCTGAGGAGTTTTAGAGCACTCTGACATCCTGCCCCTGAGTGAGCTTCAGAGAGGCCCCAGTGTTGTTATTCAGGAGAAGGATGTTGAAATGCACAGTCTTCCAGGTCCCAGAGGAGTTTATGAGCTCACTCTGGAGCTAAGCTTGCTTACTCCAGCTGCAGGGAGTCGGACATGAACCCTCAACCTCTGCCCAAAGCCAGGGTCACACCTGAGGAAGGTGCTGTGAGATGGAGAGTGATTGAAGATCACCGCCCTGCCCCCACGACTCCTGGGGGAACTCACTGTGCCTGTGCTACTTCATCCCCAGGGTCACCTATGAGGACCCCCAGGCTGTCGGAGGACTCGCTTCTGCACTAGACAGTCGGAAACAGAGCTCAGAAGTGGTAGGTCTTCAACTCTGTTTTTCTGTCCAGCCTTCTAGAGAGAAAGTTGACATTTTGGTAAAGCTGGATGATCAATTCAGCAGAAATTGGCTTGTGTAAATAGCAGGGACGCACTGGGGGAGAGACCCGAGGAACCTGTGTGCCACCAGGCAGTGCCTCATTAGTGTTTCCTCGCCCTGTGAAGTGACGCTCCCATTATACTCATGATACTGAAGAGGAAACAGGCCCAGGGAGGTGGTAGATAAGCCAAAGGACACCCAGAGTGCGGGCTGCACATAGCCATCCCCATCCTAGGAATGTCCGACTCCAGAGCCTGTTCCTCCTACTGAGGTGACCCAAATGCTTGGAGTACAGGCCTCTCCCTGCGTGTTTTGGTTCCTGGGTTGGGACATGTGCTGCCAAAATAACGGCCCTTTCGTGGAAGGTAAATACTAATCTAGGCCATCCCTCTGGTGACCACTGGTAGCTACCCTAGACAAGCAGTGCTAGCTCTGGGGAAAGCATTTGAGGTTCAGGAATTAAATGGAGAACTGGAGGGTCAGGAATGTTTGGGAGGGTTTCCCGGAAAGCTCTGGGTTTGGGAGGAGCAGAGCCTGAGACAGCGGAGGCACTTTGAAGTGCAGCATGACATTTGCATGAGCCCTGTAAGATTTCAGATTACTGAAGGGGAAAGGATTTATGTCTAGTGCTTCTCCAGAGATTTTTCTCTTTTGAGCCTGGCTAAGAAATGTGTGTGAATGCATGCCATTTACAGGGAGAGGAAGGAGGAGGGCTCTTGGGACATCTGCCTATAACAGCTGGAACTCCTGTCAGGGTCCCCAGCTGAGCTAAAAGAGGGCAGTGCCCACTCGTCCACTGGACAGCAAGGTTTGCAAAAGGCTCTTTGCTTCTCAAGTGATAGTTCTTAGCCTCCTGCAACCCCTGTCCAAATGGGCCCAGTCAGGCAGCATGGCAGCCGCCTGGCATCTATATTTGTCCCTTAGGGGAAGGAATTCCTCCCAGCTGGTCCAGCCAACTTTATCTGAAGACATGTGTCCCTCTGCACTGGCCACAAGGGGGCGCAGAAGAGCCAGTTGGTTGCCTCAGATTCTCAACACCCTTCCCTCTCACAGAAGCCACCCAACCCTTAAGATACCCCAATCCATGCAGTGGTGGTGGTTCTTTCTCAGTTCCCCTCACATCCTCCTAACCTAATCCAGGCAGGGCACTAGAGAACCAGGCTGGAGGCCTTTTGTCATCCTTCCTGGGTGTGTGTGGGGGTGCCTCCCTGTCTGACCATGCCTGTTTCCTCAGCTCTAGTTCCAGGGCCTGCCCAGTCCATGCCAGCAAGCGTCCTGCACACCCCTGCTTTTAGCAGTTCCCTGGGCCTGAGTCTGAGTCCAGAAGATGGGGGTGACTCCCCACCCTCTTGCCCTTCACCCTCTGGGTGTGCGGGGTTTGGACCGACTCCCTGTTTTCAAAGGTCTTGATGACTCATGCCTTTTCCACGTGGTGGTAGGCAGACTGCTTTTCATGCTTACTGCTCACTGGGGCAAGGCTCAGCCTCAGTGACAAGGCAGCAGGGCACATGTTGGCACTGTGTGTACACACACATCACTGCAGGCTACCTTGTCCCATCCTAGGCCATGCTGTCTTAGAAATAAAAACTGGGCCAAGGGAGAAATGCAGAACACAATGAAGATGGGAAGAATGTTGTGCAGCCTTGCCACCATAAGTAAGACCCCATCATTCAGTGTCTCCCTTTAAATGTTTTTATCATTTAAAAAAGGCAGTAGGGCTCACAGGGATTTTCCAAGTGCCCAGGAGTAGTTGGCATGAGTATTTGTAATCCCGTTGGGATTCATGGCTACTAAACTTTTCTTTTCTCTTCCAGGCAGGTAAGAGGGACATGCCAGAGGTGGGGATTGGGGGTATCAGGTTATATTTCCTTATGTGACAATCAAGTCTGAGCAGTGACTTTCCTGTTTCCATAATATGTACTGTGACTTCTTTATCTGACTTCTTTATTATGGGGCTTGCCGTGACTTTTCTTTCTGGGACTTTTCTGTCCTCGGCCCAGCAGAGAGGGAAAGGTGGGGACTCTGACCTGGAGCCTATAGACAGCTGGCTCATGACCCAAGGAATGGTGAGGAGCCACAACTGAGCCGAGTCCGCTGTCCACCCCAGCCCTTTACCTGTGTAACAGTCGATGCCTTCCTCTTGCCACCTGCAGGCCCCTTGTGATCCAACAGGACAAGGCCATGCTCGCTCCTTCAGACGGGGGTGCCAAATTTCCCCTCCTGTCTTTGTCTAATCTCCTTAGACCACAGACCTCCAGTCCCAGAAGTACCTTCTCTGGTTCTCTGCTGAGGCCCATGTCCCTGGGCCTTCTGGGTCTGTGACAGTAGCAGGAGTGAGGGGAGGGCTTTTCCTTCCTTTGTCTCTGGAGCTCTTGGCAGTATTCATTTTTCCAAGATGAGCACAAGACACCGTGGCCTTTGCTTAGGAGGAGCTGGTTCTGAAGGAGCAGACCTGATGCATCTGGCCCTTCAGAGAAGGCCCTGCTAGAGTTTAGTGCCTGGAAATCTGGCAGGCCTCGATTTGGTGGACTTGTATGCTATAGTTATTTATGTCCTCCAAGTTTCCCCAAAGAACTTGAGACCTCTCACAGAAATGCACCCAGTAGGAACAGAGTGAAAAGAAAAGAAAATGATGGGGAGCTTATATAAAACCAGTTAGGCTGGGTACAGTGGCACATGCCTGTAATCTCAGCAACTCAGGAGGCTGAGGCAGGAGGATAATAAGTTCAAGGCCATCCTCAGCATCTTAGTGAGGCTCCTCTCAAAATAAAAAATGAAAAGTGCTAGGAATGAAGCTCAGTGGTAGAGTGCCCCTGCGTTCAATCTCCAGTACAAAAAAAAAAAATTAAAAATAAATAAACACTGGTCTCATGTAGTAAGAGCTTTTCTGGTGCATGGAGAGAGGGTGACCTCATTTTAGGCCACTTGCCTCAGTGTGACCATTTCACTTCCAATATAGTGGCCAAAGCTCTGGGTCCATGTGGTAGGGCCAGAGGAGAGAAGGTAGAGAAGGAAAGCTGGTTGGCATGGGGAAGGTGCATGGCCACCCCGGGCAACAGGCTGGCCTTTCACCAGGGGAGGGGCCCAGACAGGATCAGCAGGTTCCAGATTGCAGGCAGTGTGGAGTACCTGCCTGAGCATGGCCTTGGGCCAGCAGGAGGCCACAAAGAGCCATGGGTGTGAGCCTGGGCTGTGATGTGTGCACAGCCACCATCCACTCCTTCCCTGAGTGAGTAGGCAATTCCTGCATCAACCTCCAAGGCCATTCCTAGAGATGGGCTGGTCTGGCCTCATTTGCTTCTTTAGGGACAGGCTGAGCCCTGGGTCACATGGGGGCCCAGGCTTCCTAGAAGACCATATCTATTCCATTGTCCAAATTGGGAAGATGGAGCTCATGTGCCCTTGTGCCTACTAATCCTGTAAAAAAGGATACTGCCCTCCCAAACTACCCTGACTATGTCCTTGGCAGCTGGCTGTGGCACCTGCCTCTGCCCTGTCCCCATATAGAGCTCCAGTTTCTGACTTCCCAGAAGCAAACCCAACTAACAGCTAACCTGGTGTCTCACCTGCCTGCCTGCAGTTATTTTTTTCCTTTAAAACAATGTATATTAATTGCTTTGCCTTATTCCACATAGTGTAGAAACTCTGAGTCTTTCGAAACCTTCTGAGTACAAATTCTTTACATGGAAACTTTTTGTACTGTTGAGTTTGACTCGAGGCTTTTCAGACTATTCCTCCCATTCCTTTTGGTTGCAGTGTTGTGGGAAGAGTCTCACAGCTCCTCTGGAAGTAGCACACCTGAGCTGCAGACTTGCTCCTATTGCATTGAAAGTTGGGTGGGTATGTCTCTTTGTGGTCTTGGGACTATGAGAAGCTGCAAAGGAGAGCCTCACCAGGGCCTCTTTCTCCTGGGACTTCAGGTGTAGGGATTTCCAACAAAAAAGTTAGTTAACCATGCCAGATTCATTGCCAGTTGAAAAGAAATGAGCTCTGGCATGAGCCAGGGCTCCCTCCCCTTTCCCCTACCCCTGGGTCCTTGCATCTTTCTGCTTTGCCTGGCTGGTGATCAGCTAGGGATGTCTCCCATTTGCAGGATGCAGCCAGGAAGATGCCCTGGTGTGAATAAATATAAGTCAGAGCAAGTCCAGAAGCAGGTTAGTTAAAAAGAGACTGCTGTTGCAGAAGCCTACCTTGGGATTGGAGCCCTAAAGGCCCCTCCCACTCAGGACAGATGATCAGTAGCCCTGGGAGACCCCCAAACACGACACACCAGAAGTTACAGAGTGCTGACTGTAGCTAAGCAGTTGGGAACACCTCTCCTCCTTCTCTGACTCCTAAAGAAGAGCTGCCTCTTCCTTCAGCTCCAGATGAGAGTCAGCCCACACAGGACAGCCCTCCTGCCCTGGCACCCCAGAGGCCTTTTCTCTTCAGACTCTGAAGACTGGCAGGACTGGCATAAGCAGTGCCTTGGCCCTGCCAGCCCAGCCTGCCAGTCCTCACAGGGGTTAGCTTAACAAAGGTCTTGGTCTCTGTGGGAGGATGTCCTAGGGTAGCTCCTCTGGTTGTTTTTTTTTTTTTTTCCTTTTCTGTATAGTCTTTCCTTCCTCTCTGTCTCCCTTGTTTAGTGCACACTCTTCTTCAGACCCCTTGGATCAGACCAAGAAGATGCTAAAACCATGGCCTTTTAAGAGCTAACAGTCTTCTTAGGGACCTCCTGGGCCAGCCCCCCATTTGGCAGATGAGGATGCTGAGGCCTCCCAGGGACCTGGTGACATGAGTGAAGCCACAGGGCAGAGACACAGAATCCCCTAAGACTTGGTGCAGTGCTTCTTCCCTCGTCATACCCCCCCCCTCCACACACACACACCCCAGCCTTAAGACAGCAGCTTCCTCTCCCTGTCAACCTCTGGAGTTCATATTTTCTTGACAGTATACTGTTTAGTCTGGGGGCGATAGCACCTACAGGACCTTGGCCCTGTTGGAGTACTCGAGCTACTTAGTTTAGATAGCTAATGTTTTGCTTCCAAACACAAAGTCAACCCCTGCCTTACATTAAGTAATCTCATTGATAAACAACACCTGGCCCCTCGGTGCTTCATGCTCTGAGGCCCAGTGCCTTTCACTGTACAGTCATTCCCGATAATCCAACCTCCCTGGATGTCTGAATTAGAAAATAAAAGGTCAATCTGGAACGTAGGAGGTCCTGAGTCATGAGTGTTGAAAACCAAGTACCACCTGGCAGTCACCCTATTTCTCAGGTGAAATAGCTGAGGCCATGCTTTGCCCAAGCCCTTACTTTGACCTCTCCACCCAAACTTCTGAGTCTTCTTAGGACAGAAGAAGCCAGGTATGGTGGCGCATGCATGTAATCCCAGCAACTCTATAGGTTGAGGTAGGAGGATCGCAAATTCAAGGCCAGCCTGAGCAACTTAGTGAGACCCTAAGCAGCTTAGGGAGACCCTGTCTCAAAAACTAAAAAGGGCTAGAGTTGTGGCTCAGTGGTTAAGTGCCCCTGGTTCCATACCTGGTACAAAAAAAAAAAAAAAGAAAAAGAAAAGGCTGAAGAAACAGGTCCAAAGAGTCTCCCCAAGACCAGATACCAGAAAGATCTGCAGCCCAGCTGGGAGCCCAGCCCTACCTGCTGCCCGCACTTTCCTGCTCAGGCTCCTAGGATTTGGTCTGGAGGCCACCATTCTATAGACACAAATCTGACTCCCTCAGACACATCTAGAAAAGGAAACAGCAGGATCTCCATGATCCAGCTTGTGAGGAATTTTTTTTTTTTAAGGGATGAGGAATTTCTCAGATGCCAGCATTTACTTTCTGAGTGTACTGGTTCTCAAAATTAATCCTCAAAGAAAATTGTAACATGACCCAAAGCTCAAGGGATTTATTTATTTTTACGGGTCTAGGAATGGAACCCAGGGCCTCACGCATGCTAGACAGGTGTTGTACCACTGAGCTACACCCTCTGCTCTCTATGTTTTACTAGTAACAACAACAATAACAACAACAACAAAAAATTATAAGAAAAAATATTTTAAGCTCAATGAATTTTTTTTTGCAGTGCTAAGAATTGAACCTAGGGGTACTCTACCACTGCACTATGTCCCTAGCCCTTTTTATTTCTTATTTTGAGACAGGTTCTTGCTGAATTGCTCAGGCTGGCCCCAAACTTGAGATCCTCCTGCCTCAGCCTCCTGACTTGCTGGAATATGGACAAGTGCCACTATACCCAGCTAGGCCCATGACTCTAAATGGCTTTTTCCAAGCTTTGGTAAAACATTGAAAAGTTCAGTGGTAGAATGTTTGCCTAGCTTTAGGTATGAGGTCCTGGGTTCCATTCTCAGCACAAAGAAGGAAGGAAATGAAAAAAAAAGCTCAGTCCATGAAGTCTCAATCTCTTCTAGGTGGATTGAGGCTGGATACATATATAAAAGTGCCTGTGTGTGCTCTGGTAGCTGTTGTAGGTTGATTTTTCTCTTTGGGAAAGCTGCTGACTTGATTGGGGACTTGGCATGGCATGTGTCCTCCCCAAGCCAGGTATTCTGACTTACAGGCATCCAGATCATGAAAATTTGGCATCTCCTGTTCCAGGAACATGTCAAGGCAGAAGGCCTACCAGCCAGCATCACATAGCAGGTGGCACCTGCTGGGCCCTGCTGCTCTTTGATGGGGAAGGTGGGTGCCCATCTTAGGCATTCATGCCCCCACCCCAAGTGAGTAATCACATGTTTTCTGTCCCTAGGATTCATGTCAGGGTGATAAGAATGCCCTGGAATTTTTTCAGTTCAACAATCTGAAGTCCCCAAGTAAGTCTAAGGACCAACATGGCAACATAGAGAGAAACTCCCTACTGTGGTCAGAGGTTAGCTCTGGCCTTTCTGAAGATGCTCATGGGGCTCCCCATGTTGGGTTGAACTTAGGGCATAGCATGACCTGGAGCCAGGGGTCAGCCAGGCTCACTGGGGAAGGGAGTGAAGCACTCTCGTGACACTGCAGACACCTGCTCAGTGTGTATCCAGCCTCCCCAAAAGGCAACCAGTGTCAGCCTCTGGGACTGAAATTATCACATCAAGGCTAGTGATACAAGTTCTTTATTTTTTTCCTTTGCTGTTAGTTTTACACTTGGTTAATGCTGAAGCAGTCTTCCTATTGCTTATTTTAACTTTATTCTAACTCTGGATCATGACATTGGGGTGTAGCCAGCTATAGACATAGTACTGATTTTTTTTTTTCTAAAAAGAGTGAGCTGGCAAATGAGTCCCCTGGAGAGTACAGCCCAGGCCCAGGGAGATAAGGAGGCAGGTCACCCTGATTAAGGGTCATCACCCCACTTGTCTAGGCTGGGAGCCAATGTTTCATGAACGTGGCTTCTAGGGGGTTAAAGGTTACCTTCTTCTTATCACATCATACCTGACAACAGCTTTAATATTTTTAGCCACACATATTTTTCAGAATCTGCCTTTAGTGCCCTTGGCCTGGGTGGCCCAGGCCTACTGACTGCTCAGGCACTTGTGAGGTTTCTTGGGGAGCTCTGTCACCTCCCTGGCACCCTGGCTGCTCTGCTCCCCAGTCCTCAGCAAACTTCTTTTCATTGACTACTGAAGCACAGACAGCCATTGAAAGCTATGAAGAAAGGATGAGACTAAAGGAGGCTGTTGAGTTCAGGGCTGCTATGTGATTTCTTTTCCTCATAAAGAGACACAAAGAAGACTAAAGCTCCATGGTCCCTTTTGTCATCAAAGCTCTGGCTTGGACTGTATTTCCGTTGGTTGCAAAGCATGCCTACCTCTGTCAACCAGGCCGCATCTAGGCTGACGGAGCACACGCCCCCCTGCTCTCCCTTTCCACTCAGGAATGCACCCAGATGCATTCTGCAACACGTTTGGCAGCGTAGACAGCACCCCAGGTGTCTTCTGGGACGGAACTGCCCTGCCCTGCATCCTGCTCCAGTCAGGCCGCCACACACCTCCCTGTGGCATCAGGAACCCACTCCTGGCTCCTCAAGTCACTCCCTGGATCAGGCTTGACCGAGAGCAGTCATTCTCCTGCAGTCACGTCCAGTTAGCTCAGAATCAACCTGCAGCACCAGCACGTTCCTGAGATCACAAGGTGCTCTGCATTCCAAGTCCAAGAGCCCCTATGATTGAAGGGCACACACCCGTAGTCAAAAAGTTATCCATTTCAAGAACGCGTACTGCCACCTTCCCTGCCGCTGGCCCCTGCCAGTTAGCCCTGCTTCTTATAATTTGCCACCTCATTGCTTTCCTCACCTGCCATTTCATATGTGGCTGCCCTGTGCTGCCCGTGCGTGCCATGCCAGTTGTTTTTTTTTTTTTTTTTTCCTCGTGTATGTTTTGGTTTTGTTTGGGGTTGCTTTGACGATTTACTTTGTTCCGGTGTTCTGTCTTCTCTCGCCTGGCTGTGTGGGGCTGCCTGCCCCGCTGCTTGCCGCCTCCATAGATCCCCGTTGCGCAGCCCTCTGTCATGGACGACATTGAGGTGTGGCTCAGGACGGACCTGGTGAGACTCGACTTTTTATTTTGTGTGTGGGGTGTGGCCAGGCAGAGGCTCTTCTGAGGACAGGCCTCAGGGGCTGCGCCACCATCAGGGTGGGTGGAGGAGGGAGGTCAGGGTAGACAGGGGTGCTGTAGCCCCCATTCATCTCAGCTTAGCTTGCTCTCCAACGTAACCTAGGCCAGGGTGGCGCCTACAGCCAGCACCAGGCCTGGGCGGCTGCTGTGACAGGTAGCAGCTCAGGGCACAGTCCTGCAGTGTGGACAGGTCCTCAGCTGGCACACTACCCCACCATGAGAACAGCCGGCTCCCAACAGGCACCTGTCTCCTCCCCAGTTTTTATTTCAATTTCGAAGGTGTGTGCATGCTAAGGGGAGTTTTTTTTTTTTTTAACACTTTTTAGTCGTAGATGGACACAATATCTTTATTTCATATATTTTTATGTGGTGCTGAGGATTGAACCCAGTGCCTCATGCATGCTAGGCAAGCACTCCACCCCTGAACCCCAACCCCAGCCCTGAGGGGAATTTTGAGAGAGTATTGTTTTGTTTTGTTTTGTTTTGGGGATTTTCCTTTTTATTATTATTTTTCATTATTATTTTTATTTTGGCAGTGTTGGGTTGGGATACGTGGCCTTGTACATGCTAAGCATACACTGTACCTCTAAGCTACGCCCCAGCCCTCATTTCTTTTTCTTTTTTCCTTTTTTTTTTTTTTTTTTGTGTGTGTGTGTGTGTGTGTGGTGCTGGGGATTGAACCCAGGGCCTTGGGCATGCAAGGCAAGTACTCTACCCACTGAGCTATATCCCCAGCCCTCTTTTATTTTTTTTCTTAAATTATGAAATATGCACACAGATGAATAGGGTCGTTTTAAAATGACAATCATCCCCCTTCGGGATATCTTCTAGTATTTTGGATTTAAAAACCCCTCCCCCACTTAGGGCTGCACCTGTAGCTCAGGGGTAGAGCACTGGCCTAGCACATGTGAGGCACTAGATTCAATCCTCAGTGCCACATGAAAATAAATAAAATAAAGGTACTGTGTCCCTCTACAGCTAAAAATATATATAAATAAATAAAAGACAAGAACCCCTCCCCCAAAAGCCATTGTCTCCAATCTATGAAACCGAGTGAGAAGCTGAGGTTGTTGTGAATCTGAAAGTGGTAACAGATCCCTCCCTTTGTTCCCTACAAAGCTCTTTGGTCCTCAGCAGCCCTGGGAAGTGCCTTTCCCAGGGTCATGGGCTGGCGGGACTCTGGCAGACCTGGAGACCTTATCTCTTCCTCCTGGCTGTCTCCTTGTTGGGGGATCTTCTCCCCAGAGCAGCATAACCTCTTTGGTGCTTTAATCTCAGGGTCAGCCTGGTGGCCGTGGCTGATGACTCAGCCACCTCCTACAGGAGGACAGCAGGCCTCAGATTGAGGTTCTCACTGCTTCCTCCCTGGGAGGCCAGGCTTTCCAAGACACTGCCAAGGGAGGCAGCCACCCAGGGGCCAGGGGAGGAAGAAGAGGCCCCACAACATCTTTCTGAAGGGGATGCCTGGGAAAGAAATACCTTCCCTCACAGAAGCAAAGAAGGAAGGGCTAAGGCCCTTACAAGGGGGACCCCCCGGGTCCAGAGAGGGGAAGGGACCTGTCCAGCAAGGCTACAGAACAGGTCAGTGGCAGGAATGGGAAAGGACCCAGGCCTCCTAACCCAGGGTGGGGTTCTCACTCTTCATTGGCCTCCTTCCTGATGAGGCCTTAGCATGTGCAGTGTTCCCAGACACAATCAAGTGTGATGTGCTTCCGTTTTCATGTGTGCACAGCCTCCACGGCCCCCTCAAAGCCAGCAGCTGGGATGGACCTGGGCTGTGGGGAGAAGGTTGTGCAGCCCCAGGAGGTTTCAGGACACTTCACAGGGGACAGCCTCCACGGCCACAGCACCTCCTGAGTGCCAGGCCGGGGGCTATCCAGGCTCTGTGCAGCTTCCAGCTGTTGGTATGGACAGGGCCTTCCTAGAACCCCTGCACGGGTACCCTGGCAGCAGGTACCCTGTGTAGAGGGGCACATATGGGGACTCCAGTGCACCTCCTGCTCAGTCTCCTGTGGCCACCCCTGTCTCTCCCCAGAGCCTAAAGGATGTCAGTGGGTGAGGCCTGCCCTTCTTGTCCCAGGCCAGGACCCACCCCGCACCAGTTTTGGATTTTTCTTTCTGGCCCTTCTGGGAAATCGAAACCTACAATTTATTTAGCTTTTTGGTTTTGCTTTTTTTTTTTTTTTTTTTTAATGCTTCTTCAGAAAGAGCAGTATTTTGCTATTATAGAAATCTGGAAACAGGGAAATCAGAAAGTTTCCCTTGGGCTGCCCTGGGCAGTACTCTCCTGGGTTTGGCTACAGGTGGGCAGAGGTGGCTGGGCAGTCAAAGTGGGGACCACCAAGCCCTAATGCTGCTCTCTCTGCTCTTCCCACAGAAGGGCGATGACCTGGAAGAGGGAGTCACAAGTGAAGGTAGGCCCAGCCAGTGGCCTTGCAACCCCCCACCCTCTGTTGTTCCTGCCCCAGGCTTTGGCACAATCACCATGAGCCTCTGTTGTCAGAGTCCCTGTGGGTGCCAGGCCCTGAGCCACTGCCTGCGTGGGGGCTTGGTCCAGTCCAGTCTCATGCAGATGCAGAGAGTGTCATTTTCCCCATCTTTAAGGGAAACAGAGGTCAGGAAGAACATGACTTTCAGAAGGTCACAGGGCTGGTGAACAGTGGGCACACCCACCCTGGGGCACAACCCAGTCCATGCCCCTCTTGCCCCTGCTCTTGTGGTCAGATGGCCCACGCCGAGCACCTCGAAGACCTGCCCTCTGTGCTGGGTAACCCCCTTCCCTAGTGGCTCTTTAGCCCCTTCCTGTTTCTGGTGAGGTAGGGCAGGTGTTCTCTGCCGAGTCTAAGGAGGAGTTCACTGACTCTGCCTGCCCTGCCTCCAGTGCCAATGGAGGTGAGGATTAGAGGGGGTATGCGCTGTTTTCCAACTCACAGGCCTTCACGGAGCCCTCTCCCCATCTTTCCCCACAGTGCAATGCATGTAGCCCTTCCCGCCCCTACTTGTCTTCAGAAGGCAGGGGAGAAACAGGTGAGGGAGTGGGGAGGATCCCTGGGGCTGGTCCCTAGAAGCACCCATGCTCTGGCTGCTCCCCCTACCACCCCCCTCCCCTCCCAACTGGTGGCCCCACAGTTTCGTTCAGGCTGAAGCTGGGAGGCATTGGGGTGCAGGTGGGGAGACACCTACAGGGAGAAGTGGAATGAACTCCAGGGAACAGGTGGGCTATACCCTCCACCAACCCGGGCCCTTGCCTTGGTTTGTATTACAGAATTTGATAAGTTCCTGGAAGAAAGAGCCAAAGCTGCTGAGATGGTTCCTGACCTCCCCTCACCCCCTGTGGAGGCCCCCACCCCAGCCTCAAACCCTTCTGGCCGGAAGAAGCCAGAGCGGTCAGAGGATGCCCTCTTCGCCCTGTGAGCTGTTCTGCAGTTTGCCTCCACCATGGCAGGTTACCGCTTGCTCCCCCAGTGGACCCTGGGCACTGGCCACTCCTCCCTACCCCTGACCCGCTCCTTTGCACACCCGTGTCTCCATGGAAACACCACTGTTTGTTCCCAGGCATTCCCTAGTCAGGGCCAGCTTTCACCACTCTTTCTCCAAGTGGTGGGACAGAGGCTGCAGTGAGGCCCTGCTCCCCGCCTACCAGGCTTCCCTGACTGGCTGGCTGTGTGTTCTCCCAGGAAGAGCCAGTGGCCTGGCCCCAGTGGGGGAGCCCCCATGACACTGTTCCTGAGCAGATCCCATGGACTGTCTCCCCATCACCTGCCCATGGAGAAGAGGGTCAGGCCTCTGCCTGCCACATGTGCCCTGCCTCTGCATGGCCCGGTGGCTTCCCTCAGGCATGCTGCCCCCTCTTCCAGAAAGGGCTTTGTGGCACTGCCTCTGGAAGAACAGGGCTCAGTTGGTTGTACTTACAGGCTCAGTCTCTGTCCTTTGACTGTATGTCACCTTGTGGCACCTTGGCACTTTAGAGTGGGTCTATGGGGCACCCACATGTGGCTTTCATGCCCTTGACCCTCTCTCCATCAGTCACCTGCTGGCCCAGGCCTTGTGCCCCAGATGGCTGAGCAGCTGAGCTTGGCTCTAACTGGCCCCAGAAGGACCTGTGGCTCAAAGTCAGGAGGGCAACATGCAACCTGTACACAATGGCCATGTGGCACGCTGATCAGGTAGCATTACCATGAACCAGACCCCCCCTCCGCATATCCTGCACACTCACACCCACATACTTTGGCTCCGGGGTGTGCAGGAGGCTCTTGTAGGAGGCACTGCTCTGACTGCTTGGAAGTTACGTGGGTTTTCTACACTCCATGCTTGGGGCTCTGGCCTGGCCTGAGTGTCCTCCACACCCTACCTCCAGAGCCATCAGCAGACAGCACTGCACAGTGCCTGGAGGTTCCACATGACCCAGTGGCCAGAATAACATGAAGGTCCCTGGCATGGGCCTTGGCCTCCTCCCCAAGCTGTCCTGACAGGCTGACTTCCTCCCACTGCACATGTCCCCCCAGCCACTAATTTGCAGTCTCTCCCAAACAGACCTTGAAAGCTGTCAGCCTGGGGCTAAGAAAATGGGGGCTGGTGACACCTGCTCCTGTCCTTGCTGGCGTGTCTCTTGGCCATGAACTCACAGCGCTACCCAAGCCCTGGTCCTGCTGACAACCTTTCCTTCCCATTTGACAGGATGGCCCAGAGGATGCACCTGTCACCGCCAGAGCACCAGCCCCAGCAGGGAAAGGAAGCCAGCTGCACAGGCACAGGGACAGTGACCAGGCTCTGGGAAGCATTTAGGGCCAGGTCTGCAGTAAGGGCCCTGCTGAGGAGTAGCAGGAACAGCCCCACCCCAGAACCCCATGCTCAGCCTAGTTCTGTGGAGACACCCAGGAAGCCCCTCCTCAGAGCTCCCAGCCCTCTCCTCCTTGGAGCCCATGTCCCTCTTTCACTCTCTGCTCCCTGGCCGTTGGTCAGCACACGCCCCTCGCAGCACCTCTCAAGGGCAGAGCTCCTGAGGCCTGCTTAGGTATAAAACTTCAAAAGGAGGCTGGCTTGAGTCAAGCTGAAGAGAAGGTAACTGGGGTGGCCCAGAGGTCTCAGCTCTTTGGAATAGTCTGGGGGTCAGAGCCCACCTTGGCCAGCCTGCCGGAGCCACAGGTGATGGCAGCCAGGTCCAGCAGCCTCCTGCCTTGAGGAGGGTGCAGAGAGAAAGAGGGAACTCTTTTTGAAGTGAGTGAGACTGAGATAAATGACATCCTGGGGTCCCCAGCAAAGTCCTATGTCCAAAGCTGTCCCCCAAATCCAGCTCCAGCTGGTTGGTACAGGTTGGAGAGGTTTGGCAGCCCTATGGCAGCAGCTGGTGAAGGACCCCTGTGGGCCAGCAGGAGTCCTCTAGTGTGCAGACAAAGGTCCCCTGCCTTTGTGGCCTGGAGCTGGTGACTCAGAGATCTCCTGCTCCTACATCCTGTCAGGAGGCAGAGGGGACACAGGCCTGAGGCCTGCCCTGGGAGCATGTACAGGCAGGTGCCCTGAAGGACGCACTGCTCAGCTCTTGCAGGGGTGTTATCTGAGACCTCTGGCTCCCACTTACCCCTGCCATCTGGGGAGCACAGTCCTGAGGTCACCTGCTTAGGGCAGGGAGCAGAGCCCTGGTGGTGGGAACGCTGGACCCTGGCAAGCCACCAGCCTCCAGAAGTGTTAGAAATCACAGATACAGTATGTACTTAATTACACTAAATTATTGCTGGGATTCCTCATAAGCACTAATTATATCTGATTATAGGTTAAAATATTTATTTTGTCAAAATATTTTCTTGGGGACGTGTTTAACCTTTTTTGTGCTCATTGTGTGCTGAGATGTGAAGACTAACTGTTTCCTCCTGCCTACCTTTTTGGCCAGCGGACAACAGTAAATGGCACTATATGCAGTTTGACCCCCATGTGGCAGGCTCTGGCCTGCCTGCTGCAGAGTGGTCCCTGCCCAGGCACACAGCAGCTGGACTGTGGCCAGACTGAGAATGACCAATAGTCGTGGGACACGGGGTTTCAGAAGTGAAAGGGCTTGTTGTCAGCCCAGGTCAGAGGGAAAAATGATTGTCTATGTCTGTCCTCCCGTCTGTCTGTCAGCCCCTCTGTGAGTGACCGTGCCTTGGCTCACTGTCCTTCCTCCTCTCCCACCCATGGTCTTGGGGCCTGTGCTGTTACTGCAGCCCCTTAGGAGGTGAGAATTGGGCACTCCGTGGTGTTCTCAGCTCAGAGTGATGGCCAGGGCTCTGCAGGCCCGGCTGTAGTGCTCCTGTCCTTCCTCCCTTCCTGCCTTCCTCCATACCCCATTCCTGTCCCTCCTTCCTGTCACTGCAAATGCCCCTCCAACTGGAGCCCAGGGTGGTTCTGGATGGTTCAGGGTGGGCCATGGGCCTCCTAAGAGCCAGGTCAACCCCCTGGCAGCTGGGGAAGAGCCCTAGGGAGAAGTGCTGGCTCTTAGCCTCTTGCACTACCAGGTGGGGCCTGCGAGACTCCATGGTCTGTTGTCAGCCTGCTGATGAGACATCTGGGCTCCTCCTCCTGCTCAGCCACACAGGGAAACAGCCACTCTCCCTCACCCAAGGAATGTTCCCACCCCAAAGATGCTCGGGCCCTGTAGTACCTGCCTTTCCCAGGCCCGTCTCCAGCCCTGCTGTCCATGGGGATCCAGGCCAGGCTCCCCTGTGGCCACCAGACTCCGGAGCAGCTGTCAACCACTGCATCATGACTGATTTTGTCACAGTGTCCCAAATCTCCAGGTTCTCCTGGAGAATGGGGGATGGATCTTTATTTCCTGAAGTTTGCACTTAATTTGTGACTGTTTCAGAAGAGGAATGTGTTGAGTCCTTTGTCCCCTCGTTCCAGAAGTCTGGTGTTCTTGTCACTGTCCTGTGTTTCTGTGGGCAGAGCTGGTTCTGGAGGGCGGGTCAGTGATCGAAAGTCTCAGAGGGACACTGGAGCATCCACCTGCCCCACTGGCTCTCCTTCCAGATACCATCTCTCTAGTTTGGGTTCTTGCATGTAAAGTAATCCACAATAAATAAATACTTGAACAAACTGTTCCTGGGTGGCCTCTGTGGCGTTTGCTCTGACTGTTTGGGGGGCCTGCCAGGTCAGACCACTTGCCTTTCATCAGGGGCTGCCTCAGGGCTGTGCTGGGGTAGCCGCCAGGAATGCCCTGTCCCTCTCCCTGCTGCCCAGCTGCCAGGCCACGAAAATCCCTAAGCACTAAGCACAGATAGCCACTGATGGTAGCAGCCACAAGGCCGTCACAGCCTGCCTGAGAACTCTAGGGTCAGGTGCTATAGGTCTTTCTGTGTCTTACTTCAGGTCCCAGAGTTGCACAGGGAGGCCAGTCACCCCTGCCCAGAGCAAGCAGGCTGGAGGCACACCCTGAGCCCACCTCAGCTGGGCTCCACTTTTGGTCAGGTATCAGAATCTTCGGCAGAGCCTATGCCCAGCACTGAATTGAAGAGCCACTGCTCCAAGGCAGACAGATCTTTCTTCCCCTCACCTTTTAATAACAGCTTTATTGAGATAAAACTGACATTACCAGCTAAGTGCACTGTTTACTTGGAAGGCTGAGGTAGGAGAATCACAAGTTTGAGACTAGCCTCTGCACCTGAGCAAGACCATCTTTTGAAACATAAAAATAAATAAATAAAAGGGCTGGGGGATGTAGTTCAGCAGTAGAGAACCCCTGGGTTCAACCCCTAGTTCCATAAAAAATACCTAAAATTAAAAATCATCACTCACTATTTACCCACTTAAAGTGTACAATTGAGTAGTTTAGGGTATGGGCACAGGTCACAGGGTTGTACGGCCATCACCACAGTCATGCACTATGGCCCTGAAAGAGGGCTGAGCAGTGTCCCTGCCTGTGGAGAGCAAGTCAGACCTGAGACACTACCCTGGACTTGCCAGGATACCCGGTCAACTCATGCTTTCAGCCAATGTCCCTGATAGCCTGTTCTTTGCCAGGTTGGTGCTGAAGGGGAGGGAGGCAAAGGGAGGGTGGCTCCAGTCCTGCCCTTGGGGAGCTGGGTTCCCAGAATCAAGGACAATCTGCAGCTCAGAAGCCCTAGAGTCCTCTCCCAGGGTCTGCAGGGAGGTAAGGCTCTGCCGTCTGGGAGTAGCTGAGCCCCAGAACACTCAGCTGCCAAAGGGCTGCTTCAGTCCGTAGGCCAACAGCAAGAAGGGGAGGGCACTCATGCAACTGACTCTGCTGACCAGCCTCCTGGGAGGGACTCCATGATCCCTGGTGAGCATTCACTAAAGTGCATTTCCCCAAATACAGTAGTAGCTATTCCTAAAAAAAAAAAGAGGGGCAGCAGCACACGTGGCTCAGGAGGCTGAGACAAGAGGATCATGGGTTCAATGCCACCCTCAGCACCTTAGCGAGGCACTTTGCAACTCATAGAGATCCTGTCTGTATATAAAATATGAAAGAGGGCTGAGGATGTGGATCAGTGGTAAAACACCCCTGGATTCAATCTTCAATGCCAAAAATAAAAGGGGGGGGAGGCGGTTGTGTGGAAATGTTAAAGTTTAGCAGCATTAGGAATTCTTTGTCCATGATGAAGGGAGTTTGCAAGCCAAATTTCTCAGAAATTAAATATGGGATCTTTTTTGGTCGTGGCAGAAATTACTTAATTAGAAAGAGAAATTTACTGGTTTAAGTAACTGAATATCAGCTTCAGGAATAGCTGAATCCAGGTGCTTATGGATTTGATCAGGAATCTGCTTCTCTGTGTGTCTTGGCTCTCCTTTCTCTGGGTTGGCTCTTCTCTGTGGCTGACTATAGGCTGCCTGCAGCTCGAGGCGGACATCCTACTGGCAGAAGATGCTTCTTTCTCAATAGTTCCCATAAAAGTCCAAGAACTGACCCTGAAAATCAGGTTGTTAGCAGAAAAAGGATGAAATCTGGGTAGGCGTGAACAATAGATGGTCACTGTGGTGTCAATGGAGAGGGCCAGAGGCGGGAGTGATTGATGTTCCTGGGGACACAGGCTTGGACAGAGACAAACTTCTGGACTCATCTCTCAGTGCTCCCTCCTCAGTCCTCAGTTACTTCCAGTCATGTCATTGGAGCCCTGAGAGGACAGGAGCTGCTTTCCAACTATAGATTCCCTCTCCAGAAATCTGGAAGGGAGCAGTGCAGGTGCACTGGTATCCTGCAGTAGCTCATGGCCATCTGCCCACTCATCTCTGCCTGAGCACCTGAGAAGGGAATCCTTGCCATTCACCTCTTTTCCAAGGAAAGAGTCTTTGACTGGAAGGAATGGCACATGCCTGTAATCCCCAGCCACTCAGGAGGCTAAGGCAGGAGGATCTCAAATTTGAGGCTAGCTTGGACAACTTAGCAAGACCCTGTCTCAAAAACTAAAAAAGGGCTGGGGATGCAGCTCAGTGGTAGAGTGCCTCTGGACACTCCAGTACTCCAAGAAAAGAAAAAGTCCTTAGAAGGGAAACAGAACCCAGACATGTTGGATAGGCATGACTCACCCAGAAAGTCTATCCAGGTATTTCAGAGGGAACCCTGTTGGAGCTTTCTGGGTGACCCACAAATGCCCTGTCTAGGGCCTCTGAGGCCATGCCCTCATCATCTCAGGAAGCAAAACCTCTACTTTCTTCACCAGGGAGTCAGTCTGGGATATTTCTGGAAGAGGAGTGGACTCCATGTCTGGGGCCATCTCCTCCCCACTCTAAGGCTGCTACTCTAAAGGCAGCTTGCCTGGGGTGCTGGGTAAATCACTGTTCCTCTCTGATCTTCACTATCCTGTCTGTAAAATGGGATTGTGGGCAAGAAATTCAGTGCCTACTTTCATTTATAAATGAGAAAGTGGGCTGGGTATGACACCAGGAAGTGGTAGGGACCATGGGAAAAGAGCTGGCTCATGAGGCAGCTAACTGTCAAGTCCAAGGTTGACCCACAGTTCCACTAAAGAATGGGCAGCAATCCAGCTACGAGGTGAAATTTCCTTCTTTTGACAATTCAAAGTCATAACCCACTTATGACTGTATTTGGCTGATGGGGGTCAGATGATGCCTGAGATCCTGTGCCTTCCTGCCACCAACTAGACCCACACTATTCTGTGACTCCCCTTCAATATGCACTTGGCCTTTCCCCAAACAGCCAGGTAGCCCCAAGGGATAGGGATCCCATCCCTCATCCTCTCAGTCTGTGAACCTCACCCTCACTGTGCAATAGGCTTTGGGGCTCAACCAGCTCTTTTGTGGCTCTATCAAGTGGCTAGAAGTGCCCACCAACAGTCCAAGCCTCCATGGGTAAAGGTGGCCGTGGAGGCTGAGAGGACTAGAAATCATTTGTCCAGCTCACTGCAGAGGCCAACTGGAATGAGGCCACATCTAGGACCAGAATCATCCATGTCATGGTCATCTGTCTCTATGATATACAGATGGAGAGATGGAAGGAGGAGAACTCTGGTCTCTCTTCTCATTGCCTAGAGATGGGGACGTAACCCAGGTACATCCTAGTTCAGCTCCTGCAGCAATCAATTAATAGGGCCAGGCAGAGTGGCAAGGGCTGAAGGAGCAGTCTTACTAGCCTAGTAAACCCTCAAAGGTGTGGGCCCCTCCAAATTGAACCTGCTGCAGGCACCTGGGGCATGGTTCCGCACCACTGACCCTATGGGCTCTGCCCACGCTGAATACCTGGCAGGTGCCCCAAAGGATTGGGAACCCATAGCAGCTGCCTTCCAGTTTGTACGACCTCGGGGACCAAGTGGGTCCCAGTTGATAAAACCAAGGTCAGGCAAGGGATCGGACTGGGTTACCTAGGAGGAACCCCAGGCTCCCTGAGCGCCCGCACAGTCCCAATAGCAAAAGGCCACCGGGGCGGTCCCGGGTCAGCTCGCTGACCAAGATGCGCACCTGGCTTCAGTGCCAGCCAGGTGTCAGGCGGAGAGCGCCCAGCCCGCCAGCGCCGGCCCTTCCCCGCCCCCGGGTCCAATGCGCACGGCGCATGTGACCCAGGGCCCGGCTCCCGGGAGGACGCGCTGACGCCGCGTCACCCCATTCCGGGCCGAGCGCCCCATTGGTTGCGGCGGCCCGCGGGGGCGGGGCTCGTCTGGCTCCGCGCCCCGACTCCCTGGTCTGCAGCCGCTGACCTGCCCTGGCAGCGTGTGCGTCAAGCCTGGCTTTCTGACTATCCCCGGCCCTGGCAAAATCAGGGCAACAGCGCTGGGAGGCCCTGGGCTGGTCGCTTCAATTCCTTGAGCCTCAGTTACCTCATCTGTAAAATGGGATGGGGACAATCCTCTTCAGGATGTTGGGAGGAAAGAACGGGTTAATATAAGGAATGTATATGCACATCATAAGTATGCTCAATGGCTCAGTGATTATAGACAGTGGCCAAACCTGCCAACTGAGATCACTTGTCCACCAGACTGAGATCCTGCCCACTCCTGGGTACACCAGGACAGAAAGGTTTGTGCCCTAAGCGCCAAGGCTCAGAACTCTCCAGCCAAGAATGGCCTGAGGGTCCTATTTAGAAGTCTAGGGATCCTTGGGGAGAAACCACCCAGACAAGCAGATTCCCCTGAAGAACTGGAGCCTTTAGCCTGACTCTCGTGTTGCTGGTTGCCTGGGTGATCCTAGGCTATGGGGCAAAGATTTGTTTTGGTGGCAAAGACTCCCTCACCCTCTACAGGGGGCTTCAGCCAAGTTTCTGTTTCAACTAGCTTTTCTAGTCTGGGGTGCAGGTTTTATGTTGACCTTGACTTACTTTTTCCCCTCTCTTGAATTCCTGTAATTTTGAAGTCCATATTTATTGAGCTGTGCACTTCACATATGTGCTAAACTCGTTACAAGAATAGTGAATTGAGAACATTGAAAGCAGATTTGTTGCAATCGATGCACTCATGCAATCGATGACTCCAAAACCTTAGCTGCTTTGGCAAAGTGACAAATCTAAGCTAAAGACTCAGGAAAGTGAAGTGATCCCAGGTCATATAGCAAGCAGGTGAAAAACCAGATCAGCTGAGTGAATAAGGTGGTCCTGAACTTTACCCAGTACCCCCTACTCCCACCTTTTGGGAAGAATATTTGCATTTGCGGGAAGTTACCAAAGGAGAGAGGCGAGTGGAAGGGTGGACTGAAAAGCCAACTGTGTTCCCTGTGTTCCCTAGCAGAGGCTCATCTTGAGAAGGGCTACTTGTAGATGTGGTTTGGAGACCCCCATGGCTCCTGGCCATCCTGTTCTGGGTAATTTTCCATAGCAGCCACTTCCAGGAAAGGAACAAAGAGGATTGTGCATCCAGGCTGAGCCCCAGGGACTTGGGCCTCTCTGGCCACTCTTGGCCTACCCACCCCACCCCCTTCTAAAGTATAGCACTAATTTTACTCCCGGAGGGGGTTGGCGAGACAGGCTATATCTGGGGTTGGCACAGCAATAGTCAGGATGGCTGTCTCATTGAGGCCTGGGGCTCCAAGCCCTTATTCTCCATGACTATTCCCTAATAAGTTACCCTCACGGTTGCAAACCTCTGGAGGCTCACTTTCAGATACCTGAATTTCAGTTCTGGTTTATTTCAGTCTACCTCCTAGGGACCCCTTCCTCTCTCCTGCCTGGCCTGGCTCAGTCCCTGTCATAGGGCCCAGGGTTCACTTCCAGCCTTCTCCTCCACCAGGAGAACCTGCCCAGCCTGTCATGGTCCAGGATAACTGGGCTTAGGTCTAACACATAGTCCATTTCTTCCTCATGGTAGATCCCAGAAACATGCACCAAATTTGTAGTCAGACAATCCTGCAGGGTCCAACTTTGCTGCTCCCTAAGTAGCTGTGTGACCTTGGGCTGGTCACTTTCTCTAGGTCATCTGGGTACTGGCTTTTTCCTTCAGAAGCTGCTGGCCCTCAAGCCCAACTCCCTCTCCTGCCTCCATGGCTGGATCTGGTAGGAAACCAGATTAAGACAAGATGAGAAATTCTAGCCTCTACTAGGCTCTCCCTTTGATCACTCCCTTTCTCTGGAGGCCAGTCTTCTGGTTCCTATGCTGATCTCACAGGCTGTGTCCTCCTCCACATCATCCCTAACCTCCCAGCCAGCCCATGGAGAGGCATCATGAGATCCCTGTTAGGAGGAAAGCAGAGGCACATAGTGGTGACGTAATTGGCCTGAAGCCACAAAGCAGGTCTGGAAGAGCCATGACTCGTACCTCAGATTAGAGTCTGTCTTGTTCTCAAGAGTCAAATCCAGAAAGTGAGGTTTGTAGGGTCTCCCTTGCCCTCCGCAGTCCAGAGACCTCTGGGCTCTGTCCTGGGGCTCCCACTCAGCCTTTTCATTAGGTGCTAGAGGAACTGAGGCCCAGGCTAGGGTCTGCTCTGGAAATGGGCAAGTCTGCCAAAGGCTGCTGGGCTTGAGGCTGGATATACTGAATGACTGGGAGGCACTCTGAGAACAGTTTATAGGGCAGTCCGGGGAGCAGGGGGGGTTCACCCTGCTCTCCCCAGGGGGCGAGGCCGTTACTGTTAGGGGCGGGGCCTCTCGCTAGCCCCGCCCCAGCCTCGCCCGCCCAGCGGAGCTGCTGCCGGGGGAACCCAGTTTCCGAGGAACTTTTCAAGGCCTCCGGGCCACCACCGAGGACAGGGCGGGACGCGAGAGCGCGGCGCTCCCAGGGACCGGCCAAGTGAGGCGGCAGGCCCCGGCGGGCCGCCCGGAGGAGGCAGCTGCGCCATGGACGGGCCATCTTTCGGCGAGACGGCTCTGGAGCAGGCTCTGGCCGAGCTATGCGAGCTGGACACGACACTGCTGACCGACATGGAAGGTTCGTTAGGACAGGGGGAAGCACGGGCGGCACTCGGGCCTTGTTTTCCCGGCCCTCGCGGGGCGCTGCGGAGCGGGCGGCGGCTCGGTGCTGCTGTGCACGCGGGGCTCTCTAACGTCTCTGGGCTGCGCTGTGGGCCTTGGGGTCCCGCCTTTCCGGCGTCCGCCATTGGTGTCTCGCGCAGCGCGTTGGGGTGCGGGCCCTCGGGGGCCGCACCTCGCTGGGTCCCTTGGCGACTCGGGTCGGGGCACGTGCGTCTCTAGGTGTCCGGGGCTCTGTACCGCGTCCCCAGTCCGGCGGCGGCGGAGGCTAGAGCTTGGGACCCGGGCGTCGCCGAAGCTCCGCCCCCGCCGTGACATCAGCGGGGGTTACTCACGGTCATTCCCTCCGGCCGAGAGTTCAGCTCGGCCCTGGAGCTCCTGCGCATGCGCACGGTGCTGTCTCTTGCCCCCCCCCCCCCCCCCCCCCCCCCCCGTACACCAGGTGTAGGGTCGCATTGGCTTCCGTGCAAATTATTGAGCATCTACAGAATACCGTCCCGGCCTAGGCACTGAGGGCTCACAGATCCAGGCTCTCCCTCTTATTGGGGAGTACAAGAGTTCCCAAGGAAACCCACAGACCGGTATTTAGTTGCGCTTCGGTGGGGCAGGGATGTGGCTACTTTGGGTCCAGCGGTCTGGAGAGGTCTCTTCCGACTGATTTGAGCCCTGGGACCAATGAGGAAGAATGTTTTCAGGACAAGGCCAGGGCCCTGGGGAAGGACCTAAGTTTGAAGGTTAGTGGAGGGCTCTCCTACAGGGAATGACCTGGCCCATTGAGGACCAGAGCAGAGCAGTGGTGCCCACTTGCACCCATTTTTAAATTTTTTTCAGTGCTGGAACGAACTCAGGTTGTCCCCCCATGCCAGGCCAGGGCTCTATCACTGAGTCACACTCCAGCCTCTTAAACTGCATAAACCACTCTGGTGGTTATATCTAACGGTGGCAGCAGGTGCCAGTTAGGAGGCTGTGGCTTCCACTTTCTAGATGGTGAAAAGTGAATCCCTCCGGGAGATTATCCTTCACGGTTGCTGTGCAGGAGTTTTAGAAACACCAGCTACTTGGCACTTCATTGCCGGGGAAGTTGAGACAAAAAGCACAAGCTGCCTGAATTCTCACAACCTGGATGGACTTGTCCATGGAGACTGTGGCCACCCTGGGGTTGGCAAAACCAACCCAACTAAGCCACCCCAAATCCTGCCTTACTGACTCAGCTAGCAGTTCTGTAGCTCTGGGCCCATTGGGAACAGCCCTAGAGTACCAGTATGTGGGCATTGGGGTCCAGACTTGAGCCTGAAGACTACTTACTTCCTTTGCTATCTTGCACAAACCCTCTCACCTGCTAAGCCTCAGTTTCTCCTTCCAGAAAAATGAAGATGCAAACGCTTCCTTCACAAGGGAGCTAATGCTGAGGGGTGTTCAGGCCTCTGGTCCGTCACAAAGGCCTCTACCTTTCCCACTGACTCGTGGACAGAGCCATGGTTGACTGAAGTAGGAGGATTGCAAGTTCAAAACCAGCTTCAGCAACGTAACAAGGCTCTGAGGAACGCAGCGAGACCCTGTCTCTGAATAAAATATAAAAAAGGGCAGGCTCAATAGTTAAGCGCCCTGTATTCAATCCCTAGTACCAAAAAGAATAAAAAATAGGTAAAGAAACATCACTGGTGTGAGCAGCCATTGTAGATGACAAACAGGGCCCTTGAGCACCTCTTGATGGGATGGGGGCCCAAGTCTTCCCACTCTAGCAGTTGAGTTCTCAGTTTGCATTCACATTTTCTGTTTTTTCATTGTAGAAAAATTTGGAAGCACAGGTGAGCAAAAATAAAATCTCTCCCAAACACACCACCCAGAGATAAACTGCTTACTGCCTGTATGTGTGTTAAGATGGCTGCAAACTCTTCATCCATTTTTTAAAAACTTTATCGAGGTATAATTTACATATCATAAAAAGCAAAGAAAAAATAATAATTTATGTGCCGTTTTAGATGCATCAAGTGATTTTTAGTAAATTTACTGAGTTGTATGACCATCAGTAGTTGTAGAGTATTTTCATCATGCAGGTAAGATCTGTTGTGCATGTTTGTATTTCCCCCTCATTCTTCTCCCCAGCTGCAGACAACCATGACTCTCTCTATAATATTTATTTATTTATTTATTTTAGGTTTTAGGTGACCACAATATCTTTATTTTACATTTATGTGGTGCTGAGGATCGAACTCAGTGCCTCATGCAAGCCAGGCGAGCACTCTACCACTGAGCCACAACCTCAGCCCATATATATATATATATATATATACATATTTTTTTAAAATAAATTAGAATAGAATCCATTGGTCACAGCGGATTGGAAGCCTCTTGGCTCACATCAATGGCCAGAGAACAGTCAAGTTCCCTCATTTATCTGCGGGATCCCTTGTTGATGGACATCTAGATTCTGGATTGTTTTGTTCCATAAACTGTGCTGCACCCTGAGGCCAATCTTGCCCAGATCCATAGGATGATAGGATGAGACTCTGGGAGAACTGCTGGTTATAGGCCTGAATGGTGCTTTCCAAACTTCTACCAGGCTTAGAACTGGTGTAGAGAGAGGTGGGTTGGGGAGTGTTAAGCCCAGGTGTCCTGAGGCATGAATGAGAAGCTTTTGGAGTCCCAGGAGGAGAGTCCCACTGCCTCCAGCAGTGCAGGGAGGCAAGGGAGTGGGGTGTGTTGACTTGTGTGCTAGAAGTTTCCTCTTGTGGCTGGGCTGGAGGATCTTATGGACTGAGTACTTATTGCATGCCTGGCTCTGTGTTGATGATCTCATTGAATCCTCTCAACAGCCCCAATTGGGTAAACTTAGGATCTTTATCTTCCAGATGAAGGTCTTGAGGAACAGAGAGGGTAAAATAACTTGCCCAAGGTCACACAGGCACAGCAGAGCCAGGATTCAGCCCCAGGCTTTGGGCTCCAGAGCTCCTGAGTTTCAACTGCTGGGCTCCTAAAACAGAGTGGCCAGTTGGGGAATGTGCTCTACATTTTTTTCTGCGGTCCTGGGAGTGGGTCATAGAGGGGCTTGGAGTGGCTTTTGAGCCAAGAGACTGAAAACTGGCACGAGGGAGCCAGCTGAGGGCCTTGAGCCTCACCCAGCCCTGCCACCTGCCTCTGCCAAACCCTCTGTCATGTGAGTGGATTTGGGGGTGGGGCTGCCACCTGATGGTGTGCTCTGGGTCTAAGCCCAGCCACTGCACCCTGACCTCAGGTGAGCTCCACCTTCTCCCTTCCTTGCTCCCCGCTTGGGGTCCCTGGTGGCTAGGGAAAGAGAAGGAAGGAGAGCAGCCCTTACACATGTTGAGGATTATTATTAAGCCTGTGGCAGGCTTCACCTCCCTGCTGAGGACTAATTTATCAGATCTTGCACAAGTTTAAAAGTGCAGAGGAGTTGAATGGAGACAGAATTGTGATTGGGGGCCAGGAAGGGGAACTAGGCCCAGCTGAGGAGTCTGAGGAGTCATTCTGGGGGCTGTGGGCAGCCCAGAGTCTTTGGTGAGACTCCTTCACTCTCTTGTCTGGATACCTTTATGTCTGCCCTATCCCTCAGACCCCAGATATCTGCCAAGCTCTGATCAAGTGTGGCCTCCTGGTAGACCCTCCTGGGTCTCATCTCAGCCCTCCCACCCCAGTGCCACCTCACCCCAAGTGAGCAGAGCTCTCCTTGGCCTGATGTCCCTCCCTCTGTGTCCAACCCCACCTCTGGGGAGCCTTGTTTCTAGCCTGTGTTTGACTGCTTTCTGGATCTAGACCCACCCTGGTGGAGAGGGCACACTGGAGGCCCTCTACTGCCCACACCTCTCCCCAGGGTATCTCAACTTTCTTTCTAGTCCCACCAAGCACTGGCACTCCTTAGGAAACAACTCTAGGCTGCTTACTGCCCAGCTCTGGGCATAAATGTCCCCAGTGCCTCTCCAATAATGTTCTGCTGTCTCAACATGGCATTCAAGATGTGCAAGATTTGCCAAGCCTGCCTCCCCGCCCCTCCTGTGACTTTGCCCACCTATTCAGAACCCACCTCTCAGGCCCACCCCTTCTCCCTCACCTCCATGTGCAGAGCCCTCAGGAGGAGAGCCTGGGAGGGGCGCTCTCTTCCCTTGCCTGTTTCTGCCTCTTGGTATCTGATCTACCTTTAATCCCAACATGGCCGTGAACTGCTTTCTCTAGGGAAAGTATCCTGTCTTTCTGAACCACAGGGGCCTCCTTTGAAAAACAGGAAATGGTGGCTATCAAGTTTGCTGTCTCTCAGTCCCTGAGAGTTCAGTCCTAATTCCTCTGCAGCTGCAGGGCTGGGGGAGTGCAGAGGACTGTGCTGGGAATGGGCCCAAGGAGGCAGGTGGCCAGTGACTGGGAGTTACCTCTTGCCCGACAGTTACTTAGCTGAACACAAACATCTCGAGTGACCTGGTCAGACCTGGTGAGCTCCAAGCAGGGGTTGCTGCCAGGTAGAGGCCTGAGATTTGGACTTTGCCTGCTGACGGGTATAGCCTGGGTTGGAAGTGTCTCTGGCCTTGTCTCCTGCCAGCCATATGCCCTGCATATGTGCTTTTTGACCCTGGGACTGGCAGGGACTTCACAGTCCTATCATCCTATGAGCCCTGCATCCGACATATCCCATAGAGGTAGTTGGGGGTAGTGGGGACTTCTAAAACATGTCAGGGGCTCCTGGCAAGAGGGCAGGGAGCCTTAGAGCTGGCTCCAAGTGTGGAGCCCTCTGGGTTCAAGGCTTGTTAGCAGTGGGGGGGGGGGCAGTGCTGTCTCCAATCTCAAAATTTTGTGACTTGGAGATTTTCCCCTAGATTTTCCCCTCCCGACTGACCTCCCCCACAAGCTTTCTCCCAACTGACCTCCCCCACAAGCTTTCTCCCAACAAACCTTGCACCTCCAAGTTGTTCCTACCAGGCTCCGGATGGAGCCCAAAGCTCTTCAAGTCCATCCTGCTATGTGACCTTGAGCAAGAGCCTTGACTAAGGTTCTTATCTCTGACCTTTATGTTCAAGGGGAAGAGTACTAGAACAAATTTCCTGGACTTGTGAGGATCAGATGTGCTAATTTAGGTCAAAAGCATAAGTAGGGCGTGACACATAGTAGGCCCTCAACAGTGCCAGTTACTGTTGTTATTACCACCGTATAGAACACTTACTGGGGACTTTGATATATTTAGCTCAACAAATGTTAGCAACAGTTCTCCAAGGAGCCTGTGCTAGAAGTTTCCAGAATGTTCCAGGCTATGGTTCCAGTTCTGAGCACTGGCCGTGGGTTGGTCCTGGCTCTCTGCATGAGACAGTCTATTAGGCGTCCCCTACTACCAAGCGGGGGACAAGCACCCCGTCCTTATCCATTGAGAGTGGAAGGAGATGGTGTCCCTGTGCATTGTGCAGGTGGGGATTCACTCCCAGCCCCTCCAGTTGCCAGCCTTGTGTGACTCAGGCCCAGTGGCAGCTGACCGGGAGTGGGGGGGATGTGCCACCAATCGATCCGGAGGCCAAGCCCCTAGATTGCTTCCCTGGAGGGCCAGCTGGGGAGGCTGAGGAAGCTCACTTCCTGTTGTGGGAAGTGGAGCAGATGTTTCTCCATCTCCCACCACAGTTGTTAGTTTCCTGGTTAAGTCACATTAAGTTGGCCTTGGAAATGCAAATGAAGTGCCTTTCAGGTTTCAGTCACACCATTCTGGTACTGAGCAGATCACCTAAAAGTACATTAAAAACAATAAAACCTAGTGCTGGTGATGCTGAGTAAATAGATGACACTGCAGACATGGTTGTAAAGGGATTTATCTTTCCTGGAAAGCAAAATGACTCTAAAATGACACATGCTGTCTTTGCTTCAGGTTTAAAACAACCCAAAAGGGAGAGGAAACATTATAAGAAAGGCACAGCATTGCTATTGAGTCTAGGAATAATAATAAGGGACAGTTTGTGGGGTGGTCCCTTGAGTTTCAGTTTCTGGAATGATAAGAATGTGTACTGCACCCCGCCCTCGATTGAGACCAACTGTCAGAACTGGTGCTGAGTGACATCTTGCTTAATCACCATATTACAGCTTATATTAAGGATCTCTGGTGTAGGTCAGGGACGAGCCCCTGGGGAAAGTGGACGGGTAACAGTTTTACAGGACAATATGGCCAGGTCCAGTGGAGGGGAGATTCTGAGGCGACATCCAAGTATGTTTTGAGGGAATTGGAATTTGCCAGGTGGACAGAGAATAATGGGAAGGGCATTCCTGGCAGAGGGGACCGCCTGGGCACATGTACAGTGGCATTAAGGAACCAGATGGGTTCAGAAAGCAGGCAGGGGGAACGAGGCTCTGCCGGAGCCGGACTGCAGACCACGCAAACCCAACAGGTGTTCCTACTGTGCTCAGGCCTGCTGGGGAAGGCTGGGGTCACAGAACTGGTTCCCATATTGGCTCTGCTGCCTCGAGGGAGCACAACAGAAACCTGGCTCCGAATTTGGCAGGGGGAGGGGCGGGCACATTGGGCCCTGGGAGTGGGGAGTGATTAGGAAGGCCTCAGGGAGGAGACCCATAAAGAGCTCTGTGTTGTTCCCCTGGGTTCTTGCACTGTGCACACACTTCCCAAGCTGGGACCAATGACAAGGCAGCTTGGGACAGAATCAAGCTGGAGCTGAGGTTCACTCCTGGCCCTGGCAGGCTAGGGCTGCAGAGTAGGCCTTGGGCTCAGCAGATCTGGGTTGAAGTCCCAGATCCCACCTTGGCAGTAGAGGGACCCCAGGCACCGAGTCTCTGAGCCTTGGTTTCCGTATCCATCAAGAGGGCCTGTGACCAGGTGCACCAGGGCTCATCCCATTCCAAGAAGAACAGGCGCACACTTGTGCCCTCGGGGCATCTGTGAGCACACAAAGGGCAGCCTGTCCCCCTGTTGCATACATGACCAGCCAGAGGGTGCCAGCACCTGCTGATCTCAATGATCAGAAGGATCAAGGAGGGGCTGGTGGGAGCCCAGGGATTCTGGGCAGTTCAGGCAGGTGAAGCTGGTGCTCCCTGGAGTGATGGGCAAGTGCCATTTCCTCCCCAGCCCTGCAACCTCCATCGCCAGGCAGAGATGGCGTGCTCCAGGGTCCCGGGAGCCACCCACCCTGTGTCCTCCCCTGAAGGTGGTGCCCCACGGACTGACACCATTTACACCATTTACCCTTCACAGAACCTTTGATCTGCATTGCATGGGACCATTTGCAAATCTCTAAGAATCAGTGTCTACGGCCCAGATTACAGAGCCAGACAATCCTGGGCTGGAATCCCGACTCCAGGGCCGCCTCTCCTGCCCACCACTCCCTTCACTGCAGCCATCCCATCAAGCTCGTGCCCACCTCAGGACCTTTACACGTGCTCTTTCTTTTCTCCAGGATGTCCTTCCTCCCTTCTGGCCTGGTTTCACTCAGGTTCCACTCAGATACTCAGGCAGGCCTGGGCTGACCACCTCATTTACATGTCTGGGGTTCAGGGACTTGTGTGGGTTGGACAGATGGTAGACTTCTGTGATAGTCAGAGGTGGGCTCTCTGCAGGTTCATGGATTAATTCACAGCATGAATAGGCCAGAGGCGTTAAAGCCTGTTCCTCCTTGGCCTTCAGAGGGAACTTGGAGGTAGAGCCAGGAGGGGGTTCAGGTTTCCTGTTGGATCTTTTGAACTGTACCGTTACAAGCCAACTTCCTGTTGGAGCTTGATAGAATCTGGGCAGGAGAGGAGGAGGGGAAAAGGAGGGCTCAGCCTTGGGGAGGGGCTTCACAAGCCTGGAAGATGGAGGATTCAGAGAGCATCTGGACCCACTGAGGCCTAGAACTGGGCCATCCCCCTTTCCCTCAGTTCCGAGAGTGTATAGAGACCAAAAGTGCTTCTCAGTGGCCATGGGCAGCCCAGAGCTCAGCTCCCCAGCAGCAGATGGTCCACAGTTTGGGCACCCTGGGTGTGCCTTTTGAGACTTAACTGTCCCACTCCTAGGGAACTGGGACTTAACTGTCCTGCTGACCTGGGGTGAGACAAAAGAGGTACTCCCTTTAATGGGACACGTAGGTGCTCCACTTGCCTCACCCTAGTCTAGCCCTGTTAATTCCCCAGAAAAAAAATTGTTACGGAGCCTAGACTTGAATATTGCAAGGGTCAGACACTACTTGACTTTCCAGTTCTAGAGATTCCAGTTGGTGCAGAGGAAACCTCTGTTGAGGCCTTATTGGGTGGTGGGTGCTTTGCACACTTTGCTTTCCCAGAATCCTCATCCCTGGAGATTTGAAGAGTGGAGACTGGGCCTAGAGACTCAGAGAAGGGGAGTGACTTGCCTCAGGACACACAGCAAGTAGGGGCTGAAGGAAGAGCAGGCCCTGGCATATGGCTCCAGATCCCTGGATTGGCTACATCTTTAGGGGGAAGCTATGGGACCGGATCTCAAGTTTCCATCCTACTCTTAACTCTGGCCATCAGCATCTGCAGAAATGGGCCAGCAAATCTGGCTCCAGGGAAGAATGAGGTGGGATCTAACCAGGCCACAAGTTCCAGGGGATGGCTGTACCTTTACAAGCCACCAGGTGCCTGAGGGAACCCAGACTCTGCCCTGATCCTGTAGCTTAGCTGAAGCTGTGCCCTTGGCTTGAAGACCAGCCCTTTGTGCCAGGGTCGCATTCTTCCTCTTGGGAGCCTTCCCTGATTCCTGTGCCTCAGGGGGTCAGTGAGCAACTGTCCTCTCCCTCCTTCCTCCTCAGTCCAGATAGGATGGGGGGACAGAGCAGGGAGGTGGCAGAAATAAGAAAGAAAAAAGGTGGAGAGGACGGGACTCTGGTGGCTCTAGTCCTCTGTCTCGGGTGAGTTTCAGATGGGCATCTACCTGCGGGTCCTGCCACATTCTAGGATTTGAAACTGGGGAACAAAGTCATGAAGAGACGGAGCCTGGGTAGTCTACTTTGGGGAGACTCCTGCCTGGAACCCAGCCCCCTGTGTCCTGCTGTGCCAGGACTCTTCTAGACTTGTTCACCTGAGCTCAGGGCCTTTTCTAAAAGCAATGCTTTGTTTTTGTTGGAGGGTGGGGGGTTGGCAGTGGAGCATGTGAGCACCCACAGGCTGACCAGAGAGGGAGGTAGAGGTGCCAGAAAAGACTTTTGTTGTCCTTGGAACCCGAGGCCATGAAGGAAGAACCTGGGAAAGTGGTGGGGGCAAGGTGTATGTGAAAGAAACATGGCTGCATTTTCCATTTTCTCCTGAAGAGAGATCAGGGGCCCCAAGAGACCCCAGCACCCCAACTGCTGAGACACTGGGCTGACCTGCCCAGGATTCCGCCCTCACACGTTGCAGCAGAATGGGGACTATCCTTGCAATTTGAGGCTGTCGGCTGCTAGCCAAGCTCTGGTCATTTGTCTGAGTGGTGTTGAACTTTTACCTTTGACAGAAGGGGAGACAGGCTTAGGTACCACCCTGCTACAAACCCTCAGAGCCTGTCACCACTGCCTTTCTCACAAAGGGTCTCAGGGACTGGGTCCTGGTCTCCTAGGCCTATATGATGGTGAGTCAGTCAGTTTTGATAACTACTGGGATCTGAGACCCACAAGTTTGTGGTGTGCAGACATCACTGACTGCAGAGCTGGGAGTCAGTAGACGCTGGATTGTCAAATTTGGGGCAGGCGGTTCCCTTGCTTATTCTAAGCTGCAGTTTTCCCTAGGTGATCTGGATTGGGGTCGTTAGACCCTTCCTTGAGGTGAGGGTTAGCCCCACACTGGGGCTGCCCCTGAAGGGAGAGGTCCCTGTATCCACTGTGGGCAACATCTGGGAGCCCTTGGCCTTAATTCTCTGTCTTACTTTTGCCCTTCAAACCGGGAGATAAGCTTGTCCCATTTCCCGGGGTAGTAAACTGAGGCTTGAGCGGTCCAGGCTCGCTCTGGGTGAGCTAGCAATTTGTAACCACAGAGCTCGGGACGTTGCATCCCTGCCGGGTCCTCCCTTGCCCGACCCCCAGCTCCGCGGCACTTCTCGGAAGTGATAATGGGAGGAGCGGGGAGCTGGCGAGGGGGATGACCGCTAGTAACCCCGGCGGACGCTGGCGCCGAGCGGGTTAAAGGCGGACGCCCGCGAGTAACCTCGGCCCCATTCAGCGCCGTGGGGAGAAACCCGAGCCCAGCCGCCGTCGGGGTGGGGCGGGGCCCTAGTGAGGCGGCGGCACTGCTGCTGATTGGTCGCGCGCGCTCACCCCATGCCCGGCCCGCGGCCCCGAGGAGGGCGGGGCTGGAGGCGGGGCCTCTTTGAGGGGCGGGGCCTGAGGGGCGGTCGGGGCGGGGCTCTCTGAGGCGCTCAGCCGGCTTTAAAACTCCGCGGAGCCTTGACAGGTGAAGTCGTCGCGGGGACGACGCGGTCAGAGCCAACCGCCTGGACGCCCCGAGGGGGCGGGGGGCGCGCGCTACGGAGCCATGGATTGCACGTTCGAAGGTATTTGTTGGAAGACCTCCGCTTCCTTTATCACATTGCCTCTGGCCTCCGCTGCCGGTCACCGTCGCGGGTTCTCACAGAGGGGGCGTGGAGGCCCCTTCCTCAGGGAGAGGGCGCACCAGTTCCCGGCTCACCCGGGGAAGTTGGTAGACCATCCTCCAACCCCGTGAGTCCCCTCTGCAGCCCGAGGAGTGGGTTTGCTCAGAGACGCAACAGCAGAACGGTTACACTAGTGGGGTTTAAGTGGCTTTTCCCACATCTCCTCTGGGCAGAGTCAGGAAGAGGCAAGGGGTAGGGCCAGTTGTCTTTTCTGCCAGGCAGTCCCACTATAAAAGCAAATGCTGTCTGTCCAGACTTCTTCCTCCTCGTACAGACTTGTTGGGTCGCCCTGCTTCTTGCGAGGAGTAGAAAGTGGGAGTCCTAGACTGTCTACATTGTCGATTTCTATTTGGGGAGACTGTTTCCCCATCTATAAAGAGGGTCTCACCTGAAGGGCTAAGGAGGGGGAGTCCTGCAATGAGAAATACAGTATGACTTTATGATCTGCATAAATCTGAAGGGCCCACAAAGTGTTTGCCATGCCCTCTTTCTCTGTTGATGGCCTTAGACAGGTCCCCTCTTGGAGTGATGTTCTTGCCTTAGCATCTGTGGGTAGGCAATGTTGTCTCCACTCTGCTGAGCAAAGCTTCAGGTAGTGCTGCCAAAAAGGGTTTAATCCTTTCTGTTGTACAGATGAGGAAACTGAGATGCAGTGAGAGGAGGGGAGTAGCCCAAGCCCTAACCAAGTGGTAGGCAGGTGGTCAGCAGAGCTGATAGGCAGGGATGAAGCTCAGGGTAGGGGACTTGAGAATACTGTAGGACCCTGTGATTGTGCTTATGGATCCCAAAGAACCCTTTGATCCAGTATGTGGCCTCCCTGAGTGGGTTAGAGGGCCCTGGGCTGAGCCAGTAAGGCTGCTAGTCGCCAGCTCGGGAAGAGGGCCCTTGGCCAGGTTGGGACTGAGGCAGGGAGTATGTCCCAGTCTGTACGAGGAGGAAGAAGTCTGGACAGACAGCATTTGCTTTTATAGAGGGGAAACCAAAGCCCTGAATGGCCAGACCTGGGTCCCGAGGCCACTTGGCTGCAGCAGGGCCTGGGTTTGTGCCCAGAACACACAAAGACACACTGGTTGGCTATGTGGCCAGCAGCTGGCTCAGGCCCAAGTCTCTGTCAGTTCAGTGGAGGAATGGGTTAGTGATAACAGCTTCCTTCTTTGGTGCAGCAGGGAAAGGTGCAGAGGTTTGGCATTTTGTGAACCTGGGTTTGAATCCCCTGCATGCTCTTGGAATGCTTGTGGCCCTTATTGAACTCGGTGTCATTTTTTGCTTCCAAGATAGGTGGGCTAAACTTCTGAGTAGGGGTAGAGGCCTTGGGGTCAGGTTGGTCTGGATTTAGTTTTGTTAGACTAGTAACTCTACTGTTCAGTTTCTTCATCTTTAGAAGGGAGCACCACATTCTGTGCAGTACTTTCTTGCAGCTGAATGTCAGGGGGATTATGAGTGCAGTTTAGCCCCATCAATGTGGGTGGTCCCAGTGTGGACCTGGATCTTGATTCAGGCCTACCCTTCTGGCCATTTCTGGACTCTTCTTAGCATGGGCGAGAACCCTGCTCTGACCTGGGCTTCTCTTGGAGGTCTGCCCTCTTGATTGGCCCTCTCTGGAGATCCTAGGCTGTCCCAGGAGGAGTAGGCCATGACTGCACAGCTGGGTCTGAGCACAGGCCATCTCGCCACCTCCTCAGGGGCTCCTTTCTCAGCACCTATATATTCCCCATGCAAATTGAGAAGATGGGTGTCATCACTTAACCCTCAATAGTCTCAAATTCTGTGTCTAGAGGACCCTGCTGGGCAGCTTTGAGGAAAGAGTCCAGAAATGGCCAGTAGGTGGGAATGGGGCCCACTGCACCTATATGAAGACCCTCTCTATCCTGTACCCACTTGCCTTCTACCTCTGAGTCCTATGGCCAGGTACCTTCCAAGAAGTGGATCTGCTAGGACTCTTCACCAAGCTAGGTCCTGGAGTGTGTGGTAATGGAGGACTGCCTGGAAGGACAGGAGAGGCTGTCTGGAAAGGCTTGTCACCTGCTAGGCAATCACTTGGTGCCACTTCAAATCACATTGTAGATGTGCAAGAATGTAGGGATTCAGAGGTGGCTGTTCCACGGAGATAGGAATGAAAGTTTACCGCGGTCTACATCAACCTATAGGAGCTTGGGGGTGTAGCAGTTCTTAGCCTGTGCCAGGTCCAGGGTTCAGTTCCCAGCACTAAGCCAAATAACACAAACAAGACCCCCTCTAAAATACAGGCCATCCCTGGCTCCCCAGAAAGTTGTTTGGTTCTGGGCAAGTTTTTTTTTTTTTTTTTTTTTTTTCCCCAGATAGGGTCTGGCTGTGTTGCCCAGATTGGCATCAAAATTCCTGGGCTCATGGGATCCTCTTGCCTCAACATTCCAAATAACTGGGATTACGGGCATGTGCCACCACACTTGGCTTAGGCAGGGATTTTTGTCTTGTTCACAGTGCCTGTCATGGGGTAGGCACTAGGTACCTGCTTATTGAATGATGAATGAATGGATGAATGAATGAATGAATGAACAAGCGTGGGCCCACGGTGTGCGATGGACTGAGTGTGTTGTCAGACGATCAGGCAAACATGGGGCTGTGGTAGGAGGTCAGACCCTGAAATGCGTAATCTCAGACCTGACCCCAGCTCAATCCAGACGAGTGGTGGGGCAGGGTAGGGAGCCTCGTGGTGTCTACCCTGTCCAGTGTTATTAGGGCTGTTGGACACACATGCTGGATCAGATGTCGCTGAACACGTGTCTGAGAGATGGCTGTTTGTCTGAGAGTGCTGCCTTGTGTAGGTGGCTCCTGTTGCTGTGGATTTACCCCCACACGAACAGCTGTGGGTGATCAGGGAGCAGACAAACAGGCCCTGCTCAGGTCCAGTCTCCACTCATACGCTCTTCTCTCTTCCCCAGACATGCTCCAGCTCATCAACAACCAAGACAGCGACTTCCCTGGCCTGTTTGATCCACCCTATGCTGGGGGTGGGGCAGGGGACACAGAGCCTGCCAGCCCCAGTGCCAGTTCCCCAGGCAGCTTGTCTCCGTCTCCTGCCTCACTGAGCTCCCCTTTGGAAGCCTTCCTGGGGGACCCTAAGGCGGCATCCCCACCTTTGTCCCCTCCCCAGTCTGCACCCACCCCCTTGAACATGTACCCATCTGTGTCCCCCTTCTCCCCTGGTCCTGGTATCAAAGAAGAGCCAGTGCCACTAACCATCCTGCAGCCCCCTACCCCACAACCCCTGTCGGGGACTCTCCTGCCCCAGAGTTTTGCATCCTCAGCCCCCCCACAGTTCAACTCAGCCCCTGTGTTGGGTTACTCCAACCTTCCTGGAAGCTTCTCAGCAGGTAAGAGGGGTGTATGGAGGGAGGGGACATTGGGGACAAGGCTGCTAGGAACACAGGAAGAAGTGTCAGTCGTGGTCCTAGTGGAGGAACTTGCAGGTTCTAGAAGTTGAGTGTCCACTGTGCGGGCTGGGTCGCCCCATTGCTAGCGGCATTTCTCTGTCCTAGGTGCCGGGTGGAGTACCGCCTCCCACCAGAGGCCTGGCTGGCACATTTGCATCAGATCCTAGGCAGGGCCTGTCCCGATAGAAAATATGGGAATATTCCAGATAGAGACCATGACTCATTTGGGGCCATACGATGGCAGAGCTGAAGAGCAGGTTGAAAGTGGGTGAGGGCAGCCTTTGCCCGCAGCCCCAGGCTTTGTCTCTGCAGGGACCCCTCCTGGGAGCACCCAGCAGCCGCTGCCTGGCCTGCCACTGGCTTCCCCGCCAGGGGTCCCACCTGTCTCCTTGCATAGCCAGGTCCAGAGTGCGGCCCCCCAGCAGCTGCTGACAGCCACAGCGGCCCCTGGAACGACCACTGTAACTTCACAGATCCAGCAGGTCCCGGTGAGGGGGTCTGGCCAAGCTGTGGGAAGGTGGTGGCCCTCGGCCCCTACACACAGCTTATGGCCCAGGCCTCTGCCACCCCAGGTCCTGCTGCAGCCCCACTTCATCAAGGCAGACTCCCTGCTCCTGACCACCATGAAGACCGATGTGGGGGCCACTGTGAAGGCTGCGGGTATCAGCTCCCTGGCCCCCGGCACAGCTGTACAGACAGCGCCCTTGCAGGTGGGCAGTCTGGACTGGGCAGAGGCTGCGAGGGGTGGGGGGTGGGGTGGGGGGAGCCTGTGCACATGCATGTCCTCCTGGTAACCTGTGTCTGGCCCTGCAGACCCTGGTGAGTGGCGGAACCATCCTGGCCACAGTCCCACTGGTTGTGGACACTGACAAGCTGCCCATCAACCGGTTGGCAGCCGGCAGCAAGGCTGCGGGCTCAGCCCAGAGCCGTGGCGAGAAGCGCACAGCCCACAATGCCATCGAGAAGCGCTACCGCTCTTCCATCAACGACAAGATAGTGGAGCTCAAGGACCTGGTGGTGGGCCCCGAGGCAAAGGTGCGAGCAGAGCCTGCAGAGGTTCAGGCTGGGCAACCAGAACCCTATCTACTCATTCCACTTTACTGAGGGCCTTTGAGATAAAGTGCATGGGAGGGTATACTCCGCCTGGTTGTGTAGCAGTGAACAAGAGGGACAGAAATCCTACCCAAAGGAACTGACATTCTAATAGGGAGACAGACATTTACCAGAATAGGTAAGTCAGTGTTCGAGGACCCCACATGGTGCCAGGAAAGAAAATAGGGCAGGAAGAAAATGGTAAGAATTGCAAATCTAAATTGGGTGATCAGAGAAGACCTTGGTAAGGTGATACATGAGCAAAGACCTGCGGTATGTGTTTTAGATATTAATCCTTATTTCTGCCTGAGAGGTAGAGGTAGGTGCTATTGGGGAATATTTGCACAGGAACATTTTGGGCAGAAGGAATAAGTGCAGAGGTCCTGAGGCAGCTGTGTGGCAAAGTAACTGTGTGCTCCCTTGCTAGGTGCCCGCAGCCAGACCTGACTAGCCAACTGTTTTCTCTCTCTTGCCCCCTAAAGCTGAATAAGTCTGCTGTCTTGCGCAAGGCCATCGACTACATCCGCTTCTTACAACACAGCAACCAGAAACTCAAGCAGGAGAACCTAAGTCTGCGAACTGCTGCCCACAAGAGCAGTGAGTCCTGGCCTCCCCTCCCCTGCCTCTGGCCACACCCTGCCCAGGCTCTGGCCCTGCCTCCAGTAGGCCGGACATCCCTCAGCCCTGGCCCTACTTTCAGTTAGAACCTGGGCCATACCCCACCCCACCCCACCCTACCCCACCCTAGGGCCCTGTGCTCTGATGAGACATGTTTGGTGTTCACCCCAGCTCTGTTCTTTCTGGCCAGCAGAATCACTAAAGGATCTGGTGTCCACTTGCAGCAGTAAAGGAAACACAGATGTGCCCATGGAGGGTGTGAAGACTGAGCTGGTGGACACACTGACCCCACCACCTTCAGATGCCGGCTCACCCTCCCAGAGCAGCCCCTTGTCCCTTGGCAGCCGGGGTAGTGGCAGTGGTGGCAGCAGCAGTGACTCGGAGCCTGACAGCCCAGTCTTTGAGGACAGCCAGGTTGGGTCCTGCAACACTGCCCCTTGTCCTCTCCCAGGGATCTCTTCTGAGTCCTAGGATTGGATCAGGGAGAGGCCCCTAAAGGAGTTGACCTGCCAGTTCATAGACAGAAAAACAGGCCCAGAGCCCTGCGGGGCCCCGACTCCTCCTGTAGCCCTGTGTTCCCCGGGGGCTGTCCAGCTGCGTCCTCACCTCCTGCCCTCCACCTCCAGGTGAAGCCAGAACAGCTGTCATCTCCCCACAGCCTGGGCATGCTGGACCGCTCCCGCCTGGCCCTGTGCACACTTGTCTTCCTTTGTCTGTCCTGTAACCCCCTGGCCTCCCTGCTGGGTGGCTGGACGCTTCCTGGCCCCTCAGATCCTGTGGGTATCCACCACAGTTCTGGGCGCAGCATGCTGGGCACTGAGGGCAGAGGTAGGACAGGCCAGCCCGGGGATATTTGGGAGGGACTTTTGGGTGGTAGACCCGTGGCTGTGGACTGGGGGCTGTGGATTCCCTGGGAGCCCAGCCCTTCCTTCTGTCCACAGATGGCCCTGAC
This sequence comes from Ictidomys tridecemlineatus, assembly GCF_052094955.1. Lineage (NCBI taxonomy): Eukaryota > Metazoa > Chordata > Mammalia > Rodentia > Sciuridae > Ictidomys > Ictidomys tridecemlineatus. The sequence goes on from NC_135479.1 coordinate 63,036,155, forward strand.
TGGGCCCAGTGGCTGCTGCCCCCTGTGGTCTGGCTGGTCAATGGGCTAGTGGTGCTGGCTTTCTTGGCATTTCTCTTTGTCTGTGGGGAGCCGGTGACACGGCCCCACTCCGCCCCTGCTGTGAACTTCTGGAGACATCGCAAGCAGGCTGACCTGGACCTGGCCCGGGTAAGGGACTAGCCGGGGAGAGAGTGGGCAGGGCAGCATCAGGGCCTGCAGTCCAGGAGGTGCTGAGCAAGCCCCTGGCTCCCTGCTTTCTGTGTGCACCATGAATCTGCCCCGTTCTTCACTCTTGCTCTCCCCCAGACTTTCACTGACTCCTAGACAGAATGAGACCCTCGGAGGCCACATCATTTCTCACCTGGAAATTCCTTGTTCCCAGGGGGACTTCGCCCAGGCTGCTCAGCAGCTATGGCTGGCCTTGCAGGCGCTGGGCAGGCCCCTGCCCACCTCCCACCTGGACCTGGCCTGCAGCCTGCTCTGGAACCTCATTCGCCACCTGCTGCAGCGACTCTGGGTGGGCCGCTGGCTGGCCGGCCATGCTGGGGGCCTGAGAAGGGACTGTACCCTGAGGGCAGACGCACGCACCAGCGCCCGAGATGCAGCCCTCGTCTACCATAAGCTGCACCAGCTGCACACCATGGGTATGACTGGGCGTGGAGCTGGGCAGAGGGGCGCCACCGTGCTGCCTCACGTGGCCTCCTGGCCTCATGCCCCACCTGCTTTCCAGGGAAGTACACGGGTGGGCACCTGGCTGCCACCAACCTGGCACTGAGTGCTCTGAACCTGGCAGAGTGTGCGGGGGATGCCGTGTCCATGGCAACGCTGGCGGAGATCTATGTGGCAGCTGCCCTGAGGGTCAAGACCAGTCTGCCAAGGGCCCTGCACTTTCTGACAGTGAGTGGGTGGTGGGCTGGTGGGGATGGGGCTGGGGGCTTGTCTTTGCAGCTCTTTCCCGTGGTTCCTGGGCATGGGGCTGCACAGAAGTTGGCAGCTGGTTACGAGGTGGGCTCTAGGCCCAGCTGGGGTCTCAACAGGGGTCTGGGTTTGAGTCCCTGCCTGGCGCCAGTGTGACAGCCCAGCTCCCCTCCCCCACAGCGCTTCTTCCTGAGTAGCGCCCGCCAGGCCTGCCTGGCACACAGTGGCTCAGTGCCTCTTGCCATGCAGTGGCTCTGCCACCCCGTGGGCCACCGTTTCTTCGTGGATGGGGACTGGGCCGTGCGCAGTGCCCCGCGGGAAAGCCTGTACAGCTTGGCCGGGAACCCAGGTGCTCTCTCACCCCTGCCCCTGTCCCTCATCCTGTGCCTTGTCCCCCATTCCTGTCCTTCATTATCCCCTGCATCTCTGGATATCCTCCCCCCAGATTACCCTCCCGTGTGGGTCGTAACTACAGGGCTGTGGGGACTCAAGGCCTGGCTGGTCCTCTGTTCCACTTGAGGCTCTTCAGAAGCAACCTATAGGCCAGAGGGATGACAGTTGATTTGAGAGGCGACCCCGGGCCACCTCGGGCCACCTCATTGTGGAGTGAGGAAGTGAGACAGGGAAGGGGTGGCGCCTTTGAAGCCAGTGTGCAGGGGCTAGGCCGTTTTCCACCTGCCTATGGCAAGGGCTGCTCCTAGGACCAAAGCTGGCACTTGCAATGGGAACGGGATGGTCCCTGCCCATTCAGGAAGAAGGCCTTGGTGGATGTAAAGTGGGGGGTGGGCTCCTCCTCACTCACCCCCTCTTACCCACAGTGGACCCCCTGGCCCAGGTGACACAGCTGTTCCGTGAACATCTCCTGGAGCGTGCACTGAACTCTGTGGCCCAGCCCAGCCCCAACCCCAGCCCCGGGTCAGCTGATGGGGACAGGTAAGTGTCCCTGTGCCTCCAGATACCACCAACATGTAGTCCGGGAACGACCCTGTCTAGGGATCTGTGTGGATTACCAGAGCTGGGACTTTTGTCCACTTGCTGGGTGCCCCCCCGAGCCTGTGTTGGTCTCGTTTTCCCCACCAGCCAGGCAGAATGTGGCCCTTGGTAGAGCCATGGGGTCAGGCTGTCCCCAGGTAGGCATGTAGGACCAGCTCTCCCACAGGACTCCCAGGACCCCTGCCATCTGTTCTAACAGCCAGTCCTCTCCTGCCACAGGGAATTCTCAGATGCCCTTGGATACCTGCAGCTGCTGACCAGTTGTTCTGATGCTGCTGGGGCTCCTGCATGCAGCTTCTCCATCAGCTCTAGCATGGCCGCCACCACCGGTGAGCCTGAGACCCTGAGACCCCTGCCCCGGGCTTCCTGCTCAGCCCAGACACTGTGGCTGAAGGTTCAGGGCACCCCTCCATCCTCTGCAGGCACAGACCCTGTGGCCAAGTGGTGGGGCTCACTGACGGCGGTGGTGATTCACTGGCTGCGGCGGGATGAGGAGGCAGCTGAGCGGCTCTACCCCTTGGTGGAGCACCTGCCCCGTGCCCTGCAGGAGACGGAGTATGTGCCCGGCCAGATTCTCCCTGCCCTGCCCCCACTCCCACCCTCCCGGCCCCTCAGCACTGTACTTGCACCCGCCTTTGCTCTGTGTGGTCAGGGTCACCGTGCTTTCTTTCCCCAAAGTCCAGAATCAGGGCAGATGGGTGGGCATTCACTGACTGGCACTCTTCTGCTGTGGCCCCCACAGGAAACCCCTGCCCAAGGCGGCCCTGCACTCCTTCAAGGCTGCCCGGGCTGTGTTGGGTCGTGGAAAGGCAGAGTCTGGCCCAGCCAGCCTGGCCATCTGTGAGAAAGCCAGCGGGTACCTGAGGGACAGCCTGGCCACCACACCAACTGGCAGCTCCATTGACAAGGTGAGGGGTAGGCTGGAGGCCTGCCGGTCTGGGTCACTGCCTTCTCCTCCCTAGTCATTTGGGGTTCGCCCAAGGAGCTCAGGACTGGGGGCCTTGGAGACTTTGCTTTGGGCTACAGTTTAAGTCCAGGGAAGAGTGACTCTCCCTGTCTGGGCTGAATCCTCATGCCCAGGAGGGGTGTGGGCAGCCTGGCCGGGCTCCCTGGAGGGCTGCTCCTGGGGTGGATGGTGACCTGGGGGCCTGGAGAGGCCGCTGGCCTGTGTGCATTGCTGCTGCATTGCTGCTGCATTGCACGCGTGTGGCGGGTGCAGTGCCTCAGCAGTGCAGCCTGGAGCCGGCAGCCTCCCTCCCAGAGCTGGAGGGGCCTCATGACCCTGCCTGCCCTACCTGCCACCCCCAGGCCATGCAGCTGCTCCTGTGTGACCTGCTCCTCGTGGTCCGCACTAGCCTGTGGAGGCAGCAGCAGCCCCCAACGTCAGCACAGGTGGCTCAGGGTGCCAGCAGCGGCCCCCAGGCCTCTGCCCTCGAGCTACGTGGCTTCCAACGGGACCTGAGCGGCCTGAGGTGTCTGGCACAGAGCTTCCGTCCTGCCATGAGGAGGGTGAGTCCTGTGGGCCCCCCACCTCACAGTGAGGACCTGAAGCAACAGTTGCCTGGAGGGAGAGAGCAGGGACGGAACTTCATCTCTGCTGCCCCTCCCAGGTGTTCTTACACGAGGCCACAGCCCGGCTGATGGCAGGGGCCAGCCCTACCCGGACACACCAACTCTTGGACCGCAGTCTGAGGCGGCGGGCAGGTCCTGGTGGCAAAGGTGAGGGTGGCTGACCTTACAGAGATGTGGGGGCTCTGGCTCAGCATGCAGCCTTCTCCACTATCCCTTTCCTCGCCCAGGTGGGAGGGCTCAGATGGGTGTGCCGGATACTGGGGATGACTGCACATGGGCGGGCGTGAGAGTGTGTGTGTGTGGGGGGGGGGCGTGGAGCTAGGAACTGAAATCCACTGGAGGTGACACCATTTGCAGAATACAATGCATTTGTGACTTTGAGTCTGTGTTCTACTGGGAAAGTCGTCAGGGGCTCCATATCTGAGCCTCTGACGGTGGGCACAGGAGAACCTGCGTGACTTGTGGGGCTGGTCTTCGGCCTCCCCGCCCACAGGCTGGAATGGTAAGATAGCCCCGCCCCTGATGCAGCCCTGTGTGCGCAGGCGCGGCGGGGGAGCTGGAGCCGCGGCCCACGCGGCGGGAGCACGCAGAAGCTCTGCTACTGGCCTCCTGCTACCTGCCGCCTGGCTTCCTGTCGGGGCCGGGGCAGCGCGTGGGCATGCTGACCGAGGCGGCTCGCACGCTTGAGAAGCTGGGCGATCACCGGCTTCTGCACGACTGCCAGCAGATGCTCATGCGCCTGGGTGGTGGGACTACAGTTACCTCCAGCTAGACCTCCGGCGTCGTCCAGTCTCAGTGTCCCGGTCTCCACGGCTCACCCGCGGCCGCTCCGTCCCTGAGGGGTGGGAGGCGGGAGGCGCAACCCACCACCCCAGCCCGCTCCTCAACTTGACAAGCGGCCGTCAGGATGGTGCTGACCTCTGGTGGCCGATCGGGGAATTACAGGAGCCGAATCGGCCGTGTTCCCCCCACCGCCCTTGCTCTGCAGGCACCTTAGTGGCTTTTTCCTCGCTTTTCTAGGGGGAGGAGGGGGTACCTTTCTTTGAGCTGAGGGGGCCCTTCCCCAAGGTACCTCTTTCCCTTCTGGGGGAGACTTGTACATAGTGTAGATGGGTGGGCCCCCGTGGGCCAGCCTCCTTGCCTCGGAGGCTCATGTGCTACTTTTGCAAACTTTATTTTCGTAGGTTGAGAAGTTTTGTACAGAGAATAAAAAATGACGTTATTTATAACCTTGGTTTTGTTCCTTTGGGGATGAATATGTGTGCTGGACATGCTGACCACACACCTTAGGGCCTTTTTCTTCAGCACCAATGCCAAGGCCTCCCATCCTCCAGCCCCCATAGGACAGTATTTACCCCCTTCTGACCTAATGACCCCTAGCTGACCTATCCCCTCGGGCCAAATGTTCGTCTGTATTCGGTTAGGGCCTTGATGGTTTCAAGTTGTCCCTGAAATTCCTGGCCCCAACTAGGTCTGGGGTGACTTGGAAACCAAGACAGTTTCCTCCAGGGCCTGTTTGATAGGAGCTATAACTTGGGTCTCCCAAGTTACAGCTGGCAGGGATTGGCCCAAGCCTTCTGGAGTGTCTCAGCTCCCTCACCTCCTCCTGCCTGTCCTGGGAGAAACCCTGGATCAGTTAGAATCTGAGGTCACATAGGCAGGTGAGACCATCTGAGGGTGTCTCCTGTTCTCCAGAAATGGGCTGGATCCATGATCACCCCCCACCTAAAGTCTGGTCCCCAATCCCAGCAGAATCTGGTCAGAATCCATGGGCTGCAGACTTCCAAAACAATCTTGTATCTTTATTGACTTTTTTTTTTTTTCTGAATGCAATGACTGTTTTTTTACTCTTAAGGAAAATAAACATCTTTTAGAAACAGCTCGATACACACAATCTTCAGTGTGAAGCAATATACTAATAAGAACACTAGTCGTCTTAACATTTACAGTCTTCATATATATTATATATATGTATATGTATACATATATATACACTATATAACGAGGCCAGATATAATACACACGTTTACCATTTTACAGTCATATGTACAGGAAGTTGCTAGGGCCGCCCCTGGCTGGGGCTGCGTCAGGCCTATTGAAGCGTGGACAGAGCTGAGGTGAGGACACAGACAGACAGGCGGACGGACTGGCAGGGACTGGCCCAAGCCGGTGGTGGCTGCGTGGGGAAGGGGCATCGCGGTAGACTCCCCTACTCGGCAAGGGCCCGGCTGGGGCTCTGCTGTAGGGCGCACGACGCACGGCGGCGACACACAGGAGAAGCGAGCATGTTCCCAACATATATACATTCTATGTAACATATATATAGAGGGGTACACAGGTTTTGTACACGAATCTAGCGCTGTCCCTGCTCCCGTACTGAGTGGGCGCTGTGGTCCCTGAAGACGGTGGTGGTGCACAGGGACAATCGCGCATCCGCCGGAGGTACGCTCATGCTCGGATCGGATCTCCTTTCTTGCTGCGTTCCTAGGCTGGGCTCCAAGGGTGGGGTGGAGGATTGGAAAGGGGACGAACAGAAGATGCCCCAGTCCCGCCCACACCCGGGGAGCCCACATCCCCTGAGCACAGGCCCCCGATTACCCCGGCTTGGCCGGAACCGCAGGGAAGCTTTGGCAAAGGGTGGGTGGGAAGGGGCGCTGGGACGCATTCCGACTGGTGGGTTTCGAAGCCTCTTGCCCCCTCCCCCGCTGGCCGGGCCCCCTCCAGAAAGGCTCCGGTTTCCCCTGCCTCGTCCATGGAGCTAGGAGCCGCCCTCGGCCCCTGGCAGGGTCGTCTGGATCTCCTCTCCCGAACCCAGGGCGCCCAGCTGCAGGCCACGACCGACCGACTGCGGTGACGGCAGCACCCACGAGGAATGTGTGCCACGTCGTCTTGGAACTTCCGGGAGGGGGAAGTGTCCCCAGCCCAAAGCCGTCTCCCACCCCCGCCAGAGGCTGGGTGGGCCGAGAAGTCTGGCCGCTCCGCGGGCTCCCTCTCCAAGCCTGGCCCCAGGGGTGTGGGCAAAAAAAAAAAAATACCGCCCTGTGCCGTCCGGTTCCGGGAGCAGGCGGCTCCGGAACAGGTTTTCTTCCCAACCCGGGGCCGCACGTCGGCGCCCTGGGCGGCCGGATCCAAGATCCGGGACGCGGATCAAGGATCGGCTCTGGACGCGCGCTGGGAGCAGCTCCAAGGCCCCAGGGCTGCGCAGGCTGCTTCTCTCCTTCGGAGGCGGGCGTCGGGCGGCTCCGGCGGCTTCTCCAGCCGTTGCTGTGGATTACAACGGCAGCCTCTGCAAAAGAAGAGCAGACGCCCGCCGTCCATTACTGAGGGCCGGGGAGAGGAGGAAGGGGCCGATTCCTTCCAAGCCGCAGGCCCCGCCGTCCGTGGGACTCCGCCCGCGTGCCGGGTGGGCGCCCCTAGGGTCTCTTTCGGTGTCAGGCAGCGGGAGTCCCCCCTCTGGCTTTTCCTTTCGTCTGACCACCTTCACCTGAGTGCCCTCCGTCCAGTCCCGTGGCCATACCGGCCCTCTCTTTGCCCCCTATCTTGAAAGGGCTTTAGGGCAGGTCCCCTAGGAATGTCCCTGGCGGGCCCCTCCCTGGGGACCTGCCTGGTGGACAAAGCGGGCTTTCGGAGTAGCCTATGCAGATCTGCCTCAAGGCTCCCAGGGGACGCTGGCCACAGGTGAGGGGAAGCTAAACTGGGTCCTGGCTGGACTTGGTGGGGGCTAGGTCTCCTGAGGGTCTGCAGGTCAGGGCAGGGGCTGGTAAAGGCCATCATTGATGGAGTGGGGGCTCCTTGTGGTCACCTACCTTATGTTTGGGACATTTCAAAGAAAAGTTCTCTTCGATGAATACACAACCTGTAACCAAAGAGAAGTTTCGGTGGTTAGACAGGGTGGGGTCTGCCAGGCCCCAGCTTGCAAGAGCTCTTTTCAAAGAGTGACCTAAGTCCTGCTTAAATCCTCCATAATCACAGTTCCACCACAGAACAGGCTGGGGGGGGGGGCTCTGCTCCTTCCTGCTTTGTTCTTTGTCCTCACCTCACCTCCTCCACCTGGAACTCTTTCCCCCCCATCCTGTTTCCGCGTGGCTGGCTCCTTGACTAAAGCAGAACCTGCCCTCCACAGTCCCCTGAGATGTGTGCCCAGCCCCTAGAAGAGCCCAGGAAAGACTCAATCACTGATGGCTTCGGTGGTCACCTACAGCATGTCCGTCGTGGGGATTGATGAAGAGAGCATGTATCAATACCCCCCACACACACACACATGGCACACTGTAGGTGCTCAAAATGCAGGGGCTGGTTCCCGTGGGAACAAGGGAAGATGAGAACGAGGTGCACATAGGATCCTGGTGAACACTCCAGCCACAGACGAGCCAGGGGACAGCAGAGTTTGGCCAGTCCTTATGCCCAGCTCTGCCAGACTGTGCCCGTATCTCCACGAGTCCTCCGCTCCCTGCCTGCTGCCATCTATGGACACCCTGGCTCTTCCCTGTGCACCCCCACCCGTCACCCCCAAGTCCTGAGCTCATCTCTCCTCTCTCAGCCTCACTGACCACAGGGTCACCCTGCCCTAGCACCATCTTCCAGTTCACACTGGAGGGTGGCATCATCACAGGGTGGGGACCAGGAGGCAGGGCAGGAAGGGGACAGATCTGCAGCTCCAAAGCAGAACTGTAGGCCTTTCAAAGGCGTCTCCCCTTCCTTTCCCTGACCAACCCCTGCCAGAAGCTACGGGGCCCCCCCACCTTTGAACCCCTGTGAGATTCCATGGTCTAGAGCCACAGCTGGGGCGACTCAGCAACTTTCCTTTTCTGGTTCTGGGACAAAGTGAGACATTCCATAGAGCATGGGCTAGAAGTCCAGGCTCGCCTGCTGCCCACGTGGCAGCCCTCTGGGTCAGCTCTGGGCACGTGGGCCAAGTGCCTGGGTCACCAGAAGCCAAGGGTAGGAGGCCACTTCTAAATCGGGGTTCTCAGCGACCCCAGCATCTCCCATGCCCGGTGTGGGAGGGAGTGGTTGGGAAGGGCCAGGTATCGACATCGTGTCCCTCGCCTGGTGTCTTGGATCTGGAAGACCAGGTGGACCTGGGGCTGACTGAGAGTTGGTGGGTTTGGACAGGACACCATGGTGCAGTGGCCTCTGCCTGCTCTTGGAGTCAATGCGGGTCTCCAGAGAGAGGATCCTTAATAAGGACGGGAAGGGGGCAGGGTTAGTGGGCCAGGGCAGGAAGGCGGGGTGGCAGCTAGCACCCTGCAGTCTGAGAGCCAGACTGGAGAGCCCCTGCTGACCCCCTGGGGGTAGATTGCTCTTCTCAATCTGCTGCTGCCTGGTCACCACCGACAGCCCTCCCTGCTTCTTGGAGTTCAGTCCTCCCTCACCTTTTCTGGCTGCTGAGCCAGCAGTCCCCTCCCCCTCTGCCAGGTCTTTGTAGGTGGCATCTCCCCACACACTGTCCCCTACCTGCTGTGGAGTCTCCATCCTGAGCCCAGCTGAGATAGCTCCCTTTGCATGTCTACAGACAGCTCAAAAGTGACCTGTCCGAAGCAGAACTGCTCTGTATGGCTGCCAACACGGCCCTGATCCTCCTCTCTGTACCCAGGTCCTTTGCAGCCCGTGCCATGGAGATGTGGCATGCCTGTCCTCACCCTCAGAATCTGGGTGGCACCTAGATTGCTTTGGCCAACAGAATACACTGAAGCCCAGAGCCCAGGCTGGGAGAGGCTGTGTGACCTCCAACCTTCCAGGCCCCTGCTGTGCTGGAGGACAAGACCACGTGCATCACGTGGAGCATCCTGCCCCAGCAGAGCCTGCCAGGGTGAGGACCTACGTAGCAGTCATTGATACCTTCTCTCTCATGCTCATCCTGCTCAGACTGGTTCTCCCTCCCCATGGGGAAGCTGGACATCAGGCCGACACCTCCCTCTCCCTCATCTCTCCCATCAAGTCCTGTGGCTTCTGTGCCAACATAGCCTCTAAGCTAGACAGCTCTACTGTACCAGGCCACCCTCTCCTGCTTGGACTGTTGCAGTAGTTCATCAGCCAGCCCCAATCATCCTTTTTTCCCCAGACACTTCCCCGTCTCATTCTCTGTAGAGATTCCTGTCATTTGGGGGTTTCTAAGATTTCCTTTGAAACACACGTTCTCTTGCTCAAAGCCTGGTATGCGGAGTCCTCCAGCTAACCAGCGACAGCCCACCTTTTCTGATGTTTTGAGGCCTGGCTCAAATATCACTTCCTCCTGGAAGTCTTCCTGGATTCCCTCCCAGCTCAGACAGGAAGAGCCTCTCCCACGTCCACTCTCTCTTCCTCATCTGCTCTCCACAACTGCTGGTAAAAACTATGGCTCTCCTCTCTGTCCTATTTCAAGGTGAGCCCCCGGGGGAGGCTGGACAGTTCTGGGTAGGAGAAAGAGCACAGGATGGGGAGTGGGAAAGCCGGGCCATCCCACGGGGCGTTTGACAGTGTCATGGTGTGGTGCCAGGAGTTAGACAGCTCATCTGGAGACGGTGCAGGGGCCTGAGGGGCAGAGGGTGCTCAACAGATCACTGCAGGGGGACCGGGCTCAGGGGAGCTGTTGGGGGAGCGAGGCCACGTGCCTGGTTAAGTGGCTGGGAGGCTCCGAGGGAGAGGGTAGAGCCACCGAGAGTCCCCACCTGTGACTCAGCTCTGGCAAGTCCCCTCCTGCTGGGTACCAGCCGCTCAGCCCCCTGCTGAAAAACTGTCACCAAAGTCCTGTGGGTGCTCCCTGGGGTGGGTTGGCTCTAGGGCTGACACTGGTCAGGGACCCAGCAGGCAGGTGGGGTACAGGCTGCGGTCACCTGCATGCTGTCAGGAGGAGGGGCACTGTGAGGATCTCCGGGTGACATGAGCCCCCCTGGTGTCTGCCCACATCCAGACAGGGTCATTTCTCCCCCTTCCAGGCCGGAGCTGGGAGGGATGCCAAGCGAGGGGACAGGGGTCACGGGCCCACCATAGGACTGAGGTCACATTTCCTGGACAGTGTTCAGTATTTCACTCTCCTTCAGACAGCTCTGGGACAAAGGGACTATTAACATCTTCCTTTTACAGATGGGGCAACCGGATGCAGAGACGTCCGTGAGCTGCCCAAGGCCACACCTTCAGAAACGCCATCTGGGTGTCGGGGCGCTCACCTGGAACCCCAGAGACTTGGGAGGCTGAGGAAGGAGGATCACGGGCTACAGGCCAGCCTCAGCCACGTAGCTAGACCCATCTCAAAACACACACACAAAAGCCCCAAACCAAACCCATCAATGCCTCCAGACTTTGAATCCAGGCCAAAGTTGGTCTCAAGTACCCTTACGATATTGCTGTCCCCCGTGACGGGCATTACACAGTGAACAACTGCTTTCTCTGGATGAAATAAGGGAATCTTCCTGAGCCTCAGTTTCCCCATGTGGTGGACGAGGTTTTGGAGTTCCTGGGTCTCTCTGGTCTATTCCTGTGCGCCTGGCAACTGTAGGTGCTTAATAAATGCCCAATGGAACAAATGGATAAAAGTAGGGAATTGGGGTAGAGGCCACAGAGGAGGCTAGGCCTGTCTCAAAACCCCAGTGTCTTCTTCAAACCTTCCATGGGGCTTCCCGGTGGCCAACCAAAGGTTACCTGGCCTCAGTGTGTTGGAACCCCCTGTCCTCAGCGCATCCGTCTTTCTTGTGGCAGGATGATCTTTCCCCAGCCCCAGTGCATCTTTCTCTCCGAGATCCCCACATCCCCTTGCAACGGCGGCTCCTCAAATAGCCCTCCTGACTCTAATCCATGCCTGTCTCTCCTCGCGGCTCCGGGCAGGCCTCCATTGGTGCCTTGCCCAGCTGTGGTCTGTATCTCCTGGCCTAGGAAGGACTCTGTCTAGGAAGGATGAGGAGGTAAAGAATTGCCGGGGCAAGAGAAGAGGGGACGCAAGAGGTGCAAAGAGCCCGGGATGGAGGCCCTGTTCCCACGGTGGGCTCTTACCCGCATCGCTGGCACACGGGTAATGGTACGAGTGGACACATCCTTTGTAGGAGCACCCGATGGTGGCCCCGGCTTCTTGGCAGCTGGAACATGTCTAGAGAGAGAGAGAGAGAGAGAGAAGCAGTGAGTCCCATGCTCCCGGGGGCCGGCCCCACGCAGCCCACCCACTTCCTCCAAAACCACCCTGGACCTCAGCACCGAGGAGGAGGCTCAGGTTCGGGGTGCAGATGCCCACACAGGCTGGTTCTCTGGCACCCCTGGGCTGGCTGGCTGGGCGGGGACTTTCTTAGGCCTGGGAACTAGTCACCACTATGGCCGTGGGCACCAGCCAACATTTGCCAAATGCTTCCTGCAAGGCCGGGCAGAGTGGGTCTTTGGCTGCTGGCTCCTAACAGCCCTTGAGGTGGGTGGCGCTTATTAACTATCTAGGTGGTGACACCAAAGTGTCCCTGGCACAGGCAAAAGCAAAAGCAATGAGCATTGCTGTCCACACTCTCTGGTGGCAGCAGGAGTACCAGTGGCAGGACCAGACGGGTCAACCTCCCTGGGATGGAGGAGGTGGCAGACCTGGAGACAGCATGCCACCTTGAGATGCTGACTTCATGTACGCCTGGTGCCACCCAGCATGCGCCTGGTCCCTTACAGTTCTCAGAAGTGTCTCCTGCTGAGCTTAGGGGGTTGCCCTGCTTGGTGCAGCTGTCCTGTGGCCAGGAGAGGATGGTAACCCCCAAGAAAGACCCCGGAAGAATCAAGCCAAACCCCGAGGCCTGGGGAGGAAAGTGACGGGTCCAAAGTCACCCACATTCCTGAATCAGCCATCGCCGTCCACGGGGGTGGAGGGTGGGGGGATTGAGGCGCAGAAAGAAAGCCGAGAACACCGTGGGCCCCTCCCAGAGGCCCGGCCTGCTTCCCAGCAGGCCTGGCTGGAAGCCCGGTCTAGCTTCTCCAGGTTCCCCGGGTAACCCGCCTGCCAGCACACGCTTCCGACTGAGCCCTGAGCCTCGTAGCCTGGTTAGGACACAGGCCCAGTCACCACCCCAAGACCCCCCCCCCCAGCCTCTTTCCTGCCTCATCAGGGATGGCTTCCTGTGGAACTGGGGCCCAGCAAGAGTGGGGACCCCAGGCCAGATGGAGACTGTCATCCTCCGTGACCCCTGGGCCACCGTGGGGTTCCTTGGGCTGATGGCTTCTCTCCACTGTGGTTCCCAGCAACCCTTGAGGCGGCCATTGGACCGGCCACTTTAGACAAGAAACAAGTCCAGGATGTTGAGGCCTCAGGTGCTTCTGACCCCAGCCACCCACTGGGGCCTCAGCGGACGTGCCTGGCCAGGCCACATGGGTTCAGCCCTGGGACCTGACTCTCTACCCTGGCAGGGCAGGGCCAGGCCTCATCTGGGTAGCGGATGGGGTCCATGATGGTGGGGAGGAGTCATAGCTCCACAGCTCTGTTCTCCAGGGAGCTCAGGGGATGTCCATGGACGGGCAGGTGTGACAGGTGGGCCGGGGACTCGGCAGTTTTCTGGGATCCGCAGACCCTCACCATCCAGCTAAGGGGGGTCCAGCACTCTGGGGCTCCGAGGGCAGATGGTTTCCTGCAGTTAGGAGCTGGCCCTGGGCAGAGCTGTAATCTGCATCAGGACCAGTTTGATGCCCGTGGGACGTGGTGGGAAGGAACATGGGCTGCGGTGACCCTGCTCATTCTTCTGGGGAGGGTAGTTGCCTGGGGACCATGCTGCAGGGACATGGGCTGTGATGAGCCCCCCTGAGGCTCTGCTGGCTGGACAGAGAGACGCCTTGAGTGACCAGCAAACACCTCTGGTGTGTGTGATTCTCATTCTGGCCTCCAGGGCTGTGGCTGCCAGGCTGGCCCTGGAACTCGGGGTGGGTGGGGGACATGAGGGTGGGGTGGGGGGACATGACCAGCCCAGCTGTGTGACAGCGGGGGACCTGACCCATGTCTGACACAGGCGTCCCCCTCAGTGCAATGGGACCTTCTTTGCGTGCAGGTCAGTGAGCTGAGACTCCAAAGGCACCAAAGGGAAAGGCCTGGGACAGGCGAGGGGCTTCACCCACTCTCTAGGGACCCCTCCTCACCCAGGCCAGCCAGGGACACAGAGATAACCAGATCCCAGGCCTGGACCTCAGGAAGGCCTTGGACGTGAGCCTGGGGGCTACGCGGGGACACCAGCGCTCCGGAGGTCAGTGTGGCTGGGGTGGTCGGCAGGGCAGGGTGGCCGTCAGCTGGGGGGTGGCCGTCCCGGGGCAGGGCTGTTGTTTTTATTGAAGGGTCAGAAATGACTTTATTTTTTAGATGGCTGCAGAGGAGCCAGGGATGAAAATGTCACTGAGAAGGGAAGAGAGAGGACCCAGGGCCCATGGCCACGCCTGAGTGTGCAGGTGGGGGCCCTGGGCAGCTGCATCCTGTCCGGGCGGGGCCTTCCTCAGTGGGGTGGACAGGACGTCGGGGCACAGAGGTCGCCATCATCCCCAGGGGCCGTGGGGAGCCGGGAGCCTGGGAAGCAGGTGTGAGCCGCGTCCGCCGTGGCCCCCGGGGTCTGGTGGGGTCAGACGGCGCTGCAGCCGGCTGTGGGTGCAGGGGAATGCGGGGGAGAGCTGGGGGGCAATCAGGTGGCAGGGTCGCAGGGGAGCACAGATGGGGCAGGGCGAGGGCCACCGGGGTGGTCAGCTCTGCTGGGTCACCAAATCATCCAGATCCGGGCAGCCCCTGTCTCACAGGCCTCTGGACCATCTGCAGCAGGATGGTAGGTGTGGAGAGGCGGGGCTAGGAGGGGGGTGTCCACGGGGACAGTCCAGGGCCTAAGGCAGAGCACTGCAAGTGTCAGTCCCCAGGAGCCTGGCGGGGCAACCTGGGGCCTAGAGTGTGTGAGGACAGGGGCCCAGTCTCCATGGGCCGAGAGAGCCCGCCCCTGGGCACTCACTGCAAAGAGCCCTGTGCCCCCGGCAGACGGGAGCCGAGGAGCAGCAGCTGGTGGCCTGAGGTACTGGAAGGTAGGGATGTCCTATCGGTGACTGACACAGAGCCCTGGGGGTGGGTCGGGTGCCACCCTAGTGGTGACAGGGGTTGACTCAGGACACCCCACGGCCACTCCCTCTGGAGGGCACAGGGCGCCCACCCCGAGGATGAGGGTGCTCGGGCAGCTCCACAGAGCTCAGTGACCACAGTCCCCTGGAGTGGAGGTGTTGTGAGGAGAGGGTCAGAGGCTCCCAGGCCACCCTGTTCACTCTGCGGGGCGAGGTGTCCCCGGGGCCACCTCCCAGAGGGGAAGAGCCCTGTGTGGGGTGCCAGGCTGCGCCCGGGGGCAGCTCCTCCTGCAAGCCCAGCTAGGTGACCTGGAGGAGTGACTTGAGCGGGGGAGGGGGGGACCCTGGCGTTTAATTCTGGGGCCTTCTGCCCTCGTGGGCACCTCGGTCAGCAGGGTGGGGACTGGAAGATGCCCGAGGAGAGGGCGCACCGCGGGGGTGCTGGCTGGGCAGACTGCAGGTCGGGCTGCGCGGGAGGCTCCCTGGGCAGTGGGCGAGTGCGTCCAGGTGTGCCCTGTGCCAGGGGTCTCAGGGTCTGTGGATGGTGCTGTGGCCATGGCAGCCCTAGAGAGACCGGGGCTCCCCAGCGGCCGCCTGCCCGCCTGCCTGTCCTTCCAAAACCCATGCTGCCCACCCTGGCTTGGCTGGCCTCTTACCATGTCCACGGCCACCTTCATGGCCTCCTGCAGCCCAAAGAGCTTCCCGGCCACCAGGTAGACCCCGCTGGTCCACACGGCGCAGGCCTCGTGCACCCAGTGCTCCTGGGTGTCCCCGCCGGGCTCGGCGGGACCCTCTCTGCTGCACTCATGCTTGCGGCTCTTGTCGGCTGCGGCCACCTCCTCGCCCCCGTCCCCCCGACCGTCACAGCAGTAGCAACTCTGCAGCCGCCGGGACAGGCCCCGGGCGCTGGTGCGCAGTGAGCCCTGCTTGGCCGGGTCCGCTGGGCCGTCAGGCCTGGGGGGCTTCCCGGCGGTGGTGGTGGTGGTGGCGGCGGCGGCGGCGGCAGCGACGGGAGCAGGGGCTGCACACTCAACTTTGAGTGTTCTCTCAAGGGGCGGCGAGGCCTCCTCACAGGTGCCTTCCGGCCGCACCTTCTCCTTGAGTTTTGGCTTCTTTTTGGGGAGGCAGTGTTCGGGGTAGTAGGGCCCACAGAGGTCCCCGAGGTCCTTGAAGTTGGCCGGGTTTTGGCAGAGGCAGCAGACAAGGCAAGAGGTACTCAGAGCCTTGGAGACCACAGGCCCCAGGTGCATTGTGGAGGAGAGGGGCAGCGAGGGTCGTGGCTGCAGGATGGAGCCCCCCGGGAGTGTGGTCAGGGAGGTCCCGGCCACGTCCAAGGAGAAGGAGGAGGAAGATGAAGAGGAGGAGGTGGAGGAGGAAGGCTTCCTGTGGGGCTTGGGCTCATCCCCGGGGGAGTTGACCACAGTGCATACGGTGGTGAAGGCGTCTCGCTTCTCCACCCGCACGAAGGGTGAGAAGGCTGGGGTCCTGCTGTCGGCCCTCAGCCTCTTGCAAGAGGAGATGTACTTGAGGCGGATTTCAGGCTCCGCGGGATCCAGGGGCAGCACCTGCTGCTGCCGTCTCCGCTTGGCACGCCCCTTACAGGGTGAAGCGTTGGTGTTCTTGGCCCGGCCCCGGGTGAGGCGCTTCCGCTTGGAATAGCTGCTGTAGTTGGCGTGGCCCGGCTGCTTCTGCGCCCTGGTCTGGGGCTGGCAGGGCCGGCCCTCAGGGGGCTGGGAGGCCAGACCCAGCTCCTCGGTCTTTGGCTTCTTGCCTCCTCCACCAGAGTTGTCCTCGCCGCCTGCCTGCGTGCCGCTGGCCCTGTCTCGGGGATTGAGGAGCAGAGCCTGGCCAAGATAGGGCCGCTTCTCCAGGGGGCCTTTGGAGAGCCCGAGGCCTCCGGCCCTGCCTTTCCGGCTCCTCTTCTTGGGTGCCAGCGTGGTCCCCCCAGGCTGCAGGGCCTCCGGGGACAGGAAGGCCTCAGTTTTGAAACAGTCGGTGGAAGACAGTTTCTTACTGTTCATGAGTTTACCTTTTAAGGACCTGTTGGTCGGGTTTCTACACAACGGCTCCCCTCCCGAAGCCCCTGGGAACTTCTGCCCCGTGCCCACGCCGACCAGACCTTCCTCTGCCCCGGCCGGGCTGCCCCCGGCGCTCTTGAGCCCCCCGCGGTCCTTCTCGGGGAGGGCCGGGCTCAGGGGAGTCCCGGGGGGCGCCCCGGGCACTCTGCAGGCGAACTTCTTGAGGCTGGGGGAGGTGATCTTCTGCACAATGGCCTCCAGCTTCAGGCCCCGGCCTTTCCTGGGGGGCAGCACCTTGGTCTTCACGGTCCCCGGGAAGGCCGCCCGCGAGGCGAGCTTCATGCAGGCCTCGGGGGCCTCGGGGGGCGGGGGCTTGGTGGTGGGCTCCCCGCTGCCCTTGGGCTTGGCCTTCTTGGGAGAAGACATTCTCTTAAAGAGCGAGGGGGAGCCCTCGGCCCTGTCCTCCTTCCCGTCCCCCCCGCCGCTGGCACTGAGGCTGCTGCTGCTGCTGCTGCTGCTGCGTAGGACCAGGTTCCTCTTCTTGGTGGGGACAGGTGCCAGGAAGGACGATTTCCTCTTGAGCGCGTGGAGGGGCCGGTCAGAAAGCTTGCCCCCTGTGCCAGGCTTGGGGACCCGCGCTCGCTGGCTCACTCGGCCCTCCTTCTGGGGACTGCCAGCGGCGGCGGTGGCGGCGACCTTGAATGGGGCAGGCAGGTGGTTGTTGGCAAGGACCTTCTTGGTGGCCCGGCAGTTGGGGAGCCGGGTCTCTGAGGGCCGCCGCCGCTTGGCGTGGAAGACCTCTTGGGGTTTGGTGCGCGATCGCAGGATCATGGAGCGCTGGTCCTTGCCCGGCAGGCCAGGCGAGTCCGGCTCCTTGGTTTTGGAGCCCATGGGACTGCTGTCCGAGGCCACGGGCAGGGCGGCTGGATTGCTGGGGCTGGACGCGGCCTTGGGCGAGGGCTTCCCCACCCGCTTGCCCGACTTGAAGGCGGCTCGCTGCTTGCCCCCCAGCTTGTCGGGGGGTGCGGGGGTGGTGGTCAGCCCCGGGGGCCCGGGCGTGCGGGGCTCGCTCAGGGCCGTGAGGGAGCGGGTGCACATTCTGGGGAGCCCTTCCGAGGGCGCCCTGCCTGGGGCCCCCGCCCCTTCCATCTGTCCCTGGGGGGGCCCGGTGCAGGACTCGGGGAGCAAGAGGTCTTTGGGTAACGCTGGGGCTCTGCACGGGGAGTCCTCGGCCTCGGGCAGCCCCCGGTGGACCCGCCGGCTCCGCAGGCTTTTGCCCCGTGGCACGGGCTCTTTCTTGGCGATGGGGGCCTCGGGCACGGCGGGCTTGTTGGGCTTCTGGGCCAGGGAGGCGTCCGGGGTGGTGGAGTCCACGGGAGCCCGGTCCCCCTCCGGCCCTTCTTCGCCGGGCTTCATGTGGGACAGGGAGGACTCGAACCAGCTCTGGACCTTGGACTCGGCACCCACCGTGGGGCCCAGCAGGATGACAGACTCCCCGGAGAGGTGGCACGGGGAGCCCCAGCCGGCCTTGGAGTCCAGCCCCTCCTCCGCCTCCTCCTTGGTGCAGAGGAGCGGGGCCTTGGGTGACAGCGGGTCCTGCAGGCCGGGCCTCTGCTCCGGGCTGCCCAGCAGCTCGCACAGGGAGGAGTACTCCTCGGCCTCCAGGTCCTCCTTCCTGCCGGGGGGCGGCAGCAGGGGCAGGTCCCCGAAGTCGGCGGCCGAGCAGCAGTGCCGGCTGTCCTCCAGCCACCGGTCGGCCTTGCCCACGTCGGGGCACTGCAGCAGGCCACCGGCCTCCTCCTTCACCCCACCCGCCTCCTCCGGCTTGAAGTCCCCGGGCAGCGCGGCCACCTTCTCCCCGGGGGGCCCCTCCTCCTGGAAGCCCAGGCAGGCCGAGGCCTCGTGGGCGTCCCCTTTGCCCAGGCCGCCGTCCGGGGCCTTCCCGCCCTGCTCCAAGCCCTTGGTGAGCTCGCCCGGGTGCAGGCCCCAGCGGGGACAGGCATCCCCCAGGTTCTCCTCTGGCCAGGCAAAGGGGTTGGCGCCGTCTGCTGAGCTGGACGCGGTCGTGGTGTCCGGGAAGCAGTCGAAAGCCGCGGCAGTGGGGTCCGGGGCGGTGGCGGCCCCCAGGGTGGGTTTGGCGCCAAAGGAGAGGGGACCGGCGGTTTTCTTGGGGTCAGGAGTGGCGAAGGCCACCGAAGGGTCTTCAAACAGCCCCGGGCTGAAGTCCTTGGCGTTGCTGCTCTTGTCCAGCTGCAAGGAGTCAGGCAGGGCCTCGGGCTCCCCAGGCCGTGGCCAAGCGTTCTTGGCCACGGGGTCGAGGCAGGCGCTGTGGTTCTCCAGAGAGAAGGGTGGCTTGCTGGCATCCTTGGCCAGCCCCGGGGTCTCCGGCCAGGCCTTCTCGGCCTTCTCACCGATGGCTTCTTGCAGCCCCAGGATCTCAGAGGCCAGGTCCTCCTGAGCCAGGGCACTGAGCAGCAGCCGTGGGCAGTCCCGCTCGCCGGCCACGAACTTGGAGAAGCTGTCCAGCGGCAGACTGCTGTGCAGGCTCTGGAAGGAGTCGTCAGATTTGGTGGACATGTCGTCAGGGGAGGTCACAGAACAGGTGGACACGGACTCGGGCTTGGCCTTGGAGTTGCTGTTGACCCTGGCCGGGCTGCCGCGGGCCTGGCTGCAGTAGAGGAAGCCGCGCTCCAGCGGGTCCTCGGAGC
This sequence comes from Ictidomys tridecemlineatus, assembly GCF_052094955.1. Classification (NCBI taxonomy): domain Eukaryota; kingdom Metazoa; phylum Chordata; class Mammalia; order Rodentia; family Sciuridae; genus Ictidomys; species Ictidomys tridecemlineatus. The sequence continues at coordinate 63,055,374 of NC_135479.1, forward strand.
CGCTCAGGTAGTCGGTCTCCTGCGGCTCGGCGTGCGTGGACTGCGGCGTGCTGCTCAGGGGCTCAGACAGGGGCGTCCCCGCCGGCTCCGCGGAGTAGCCGCTGCCCTCGGGGCTGCAGTGCTGGCTCTTGTGCTGCTCCGGGGTCCTGGACACCAGGTTCTTGACGCCTTTCTTCTGCGGCACAGCGGCCTTGGACAGCAGAAGCTGCTGGACCGTGTTGGATATGTTCTCCACCTGGGAGGTCAGGGCCGTGAGGCTCTGCAGGCTGAGGTCTGACAGCAGGTTCTCGGGGATTTTGTCCTTCTGCAGGGGCTTGCAGTTGCTGGCCTGGGTGTCCACGGAGCTGGCGGCGTCTGTCGGGGAGGGATTGAGCAGGGGCATGAAGTGGCTGTGGTCGGTGATGCCCGCGGGGAAGGCCCCGGTGCTGAGTGGCTGCTGGTTGTAGGGGAAGTTCTCTAGGTTTGGCATGAGCGGGGACGGGGTGGAGCTGTAGGAAGGGGAGCGGCCCACCGAGCGGGCCGGGGAGTGGCTGGAGCTGGGGCTGAAGGTCTGGTAGTACTGCTCGGGGGTCCTGACGGCGGCCGTGTCCGGCTGGCAGTAGCCCTGGCCTTGCTGTCCGTAGTGTTGGTATTTGGCGAGGTTTTGGTAATGGAGGGTCTCCTGGGCGTGGTGCCGGCTCTGAAGTGCTGGCTGCTGTGGCTGGTCGTAGCCGAGGCGGCCCGACGGGTAGGCGTGAAGGTTCTGGACCCGCTGTCCCGGGGCCAGGCTGGCGTTGGCGGTCAGTGGCCTGTCGTGGGGCTGGGCCGACGGTGCTGTGCAACTCTTATAGGAGTGGGCCCCCTGTCCGCTGCCCTGGACGGACGAGGAGTAGGTAGACGAGGTGGGGAAGGACTGGGAGTGCTGGGGGAAGTGACCCCCCTGGGGGAAGGGCAGGGGCGAGGCGAGGTCGTTCTGCAGTTTCTGCCTTTGGAGTTTGGGGTACGCCAGGGGCTGCTGGGGCTGGGGCAGCTGTGGCGGCGGGGGCTGCTGGACAGGCAGGGAGTGAGTCCGGAAGGGAAGCTGGGCACCCTGCTCTGGGTACTGCCTGCCGGGGGGCACGGCCGTCTTTTTGAGTAAGTTCTCCTCGTACTTGCCCACCCCTCCTGGCAGGGGCTGTGGCTGAGGGGGTGGCGGCTGGGGGGCCCCCCAGGCCTGCAGGCCCTCCTCCCCAGAGTAGCGTCCCGGGTAGGGGTTGCTGTCCTGGAGGCCACCATAGCCGGGGAAAGCCGGCCTCCCCTGCAGCGCCTGCTGGGAGGGCAGGGCCTTGCTACCTCGGTGGTACTTCTCGGCGGCCACCGCGGCCGCGGTGCTGGAGGGGGTGCTGGCGCCACCCTCGTAGCCCGGGTAAGGCTGCGGGTTATAATAGTCCTTGGCGAGCAGCCGCTGCCTGTCACAACTCAGCCCGGCCTGACTCGGCTGCCTGTAATTCTCCAGGCGAGACGCTTCCTGCGAGGTCTGTGGGTAGCTCTGCTGTTTGCCATGGAAACCACACCTTTCTCGAAAAGACTGCATGACGCGGGCTGGCGATCTGTGGAAGAGAAAAGGGAGACAGGGAGGGGAGGGGTGGGGGGCGAGAGGGAGAGCGATTCAGATGGGCCACCACGTCCTGGTCCCCCTCAGCCACCTCCCCCCACCCCGCCTCGCCCTGCAGCCCTGCCTGGCCTGGAGTCTCCCCACCAGCTGTGCGCAGATTGACAACCTCTGCACCCAGGAGGTGCGCTCCATAATCCCCACTTCCACAGGGCCACCACGGGCGCAGGGCGCGGGAGGTGCAAAACGGGGGGCTGCCTGAGCCAAGTCACCCGGCTGGCTCCTCCCCTCGGCCCCCACCCACCACCACTCCCAGCTCTTCCAAGACAGCTCAAAATCATTTAGCAGAGTAATTCCGGCTCCTCACGTCCCCTGGGGCTCTCTGGATCCTGTAATCTTAGTCCCTAGGTGGCTGTACTCAAGCGTGACCCAGCCATGCTGGGGACCCATGAGGATCTGTCCCACCCCGCCAGGGAGAGGCCGCTTGCCAAAGGTGTGCGCGCGCGCACACACACACACACACACACACACACTCTCACACACACACCTCCCCTATCACTGCCATGCCATCTGGAATCTGTCTGTTCTCTCTAGCAGACGTCAACTGGGGGGGGGGCTGCCGAGCCACTGTAGATGTAAAACGTCCCCTCCTCTGACTCCTAGGAACGTAGGACAGCCGCACCTGCCTCCTGTTTGGGATATTATAGGTGCATAAACAGATTACGTGATCCAGGGTAAGGGAGCGCATGCTGATGAGGGACGGGGAAGCTGAGCTGAGACCCTTGGCACAGGGGTGATGGGACCTGGTCCTTCAATGGCAGGGCCCCCTCCCGGCCTCCCCAGGTCAGGTGGCACGGGGGAGCAGCCCATCTGGTAATGATTTTAGGGGCTGGGGCCCAGGCAGGGGTCTAACCTACCCTAGAGCAGGATCCTGGGTTAGAAAATGATCCTCAAAGAACCTCTGAGGGCAGAGCAGCAGGATTCACAATACGGGCTGGACGTGGGCGTCTAGGGCTAAAGGTTCCCCGCAGTGGACGGGCAGGTCTGGTGGCCCCAGAAGGCCCTCAAAGCGGAGGGGGGGGGGAAGGATGGAAAGGAGAAACTCGAGCCACAGGCCCTGATCCCAAGGGCTTGGGATTTACCCAGCACAATGATGGATGCAGGCCCAGAGTGGCCTCTGCCTGTCTTGTGTGGCCCAGGCCCCCAGGAAGGGGACAGGGACTTTCCAGTTTTCCTTCCCACTAAACACTAAAAAAGAGGGGATGGCCTGCCTTGGGCTCCAAAGATTCCAGAGTGTTTTGAGGGATCAGAAAGGAATCAGGACAGAGGGCTGGGGTTGTGGCTCAGGGGTAGAGCGTTTGCCTGGCATGTGTGAGGCCCTGGGTTCGATCCTCAGCACCACATTAAAGTAAAAAATCCATGACAACTAAAAAAATATTAAAAAAAAAAAAAAAGAAAGGAATAAGGAAAGAGGCGGCCGGGCAAGAGGGACACAGAATAAACAGATGTGAGAAGGGGGGAGCTATAGGGTGAGAGGAAAGACGTAGAGAGATGCGCAGGGCGGTGGGGGGCGATTTTCCAAAAGGGAGGTCCAGCCCCAACCCCTCTTGTATGGGATCTGGGGACTGACCCAAGAAAGGGGACAGAGGAGGACTTCCATCCAGCTGAAAAGGCCACCAGACGCCCCCCAGGAGCCCACTGGCACAGTCTCAGGTCCCTCTATCCCAGGAGCTTGGCCCAAAGCACCTCCTATGTGGCTAGCGGTACTCAGGCGTGACCCAGCCATGCTGGGGGCCCCATGAGGATCTGTCCTACCCCGCCAGAGTCAGACGGCCAGTCCCAGCTGCACACAGGGGGGCCAGCATTCCCAAGAGAGCCCCTCCCCACCAAAGCCCCCTTGCCCTCTACTCCTCCGCTCCCTGGAGTCACCACAGGTACGGAGCAAGGAGCTGTGTGCCCGCCCTGCTGACCCACTTCAGGCCCAGCCCAGGCGGCTTGGATAAAAGGCTCTAGGACGTGCCAACCCAGAGCAGCTCTTGGTTCAGGCTTGGTGGCTCCCAGCCAGGTGGGCAGTCCTGTGCCTCCCGCCCGGATCTCTGCAGAGAAGGGCGTAGCCACACTGCCACAGAGCTGCCCAGGGTGGAAGGGGAGGTGGGGGGGGCGGTCAGCAGGCACCTTCCCGCACTGTCCAGGCCCAAGGGCTGCAGGTGGCCGGCTCTGCTCAGGGTCTGGCTGCGAGGCCAAGGGCCTGCCGCTCCCTGCCCTCCACGGGCGCATGTTTATGAGCCCAGAATGCACAGACCCAGGACCGATGTGAAGGCTGCACCTCCCTCGTATATCTGCACAAATTACATTTCGGCTTTTATTAGTCCCAGATCACTCTCATTTCCTGCTGAGTTGTCCTGTGGATATCATTAACATTTCTACGGCTTTATTTTTTATTTTTTTTCCCTCCCTTTCACATTCTCCAAAATGCATTACCAGAAACATTATTTAAAAAGGGGTGGGGGTGGGGTGGGGGGGTGGGAGGTGCCATTCGCCCGCGTCCCCTCCCCAACTTTCTCTGTCCACAGCTACCCCTCCCTGTTTAATCAGTCCAGCTGCTGCGTCTTTTAATTTAGCCAAGCTGGATTACAGGCGGGTTTCCCAATGCACCCGAGCAGCTGGATTGTGGCGAAACATCTATCTCTAAGAAGAGACAGTTCAATTAAAATAGGAGAGGCCCAGTGCCTGATGGAGGATGCAACCCAAATGCTCGCCCAACACCTCCCTCCAGCCCCGGGATCGGGATCGGAGGGAGGGAGGCAGGAACAAAGGCCTCACCTCTCAGAGCCCTGAGAGGTCCTGGAGGCCTAGGTCAGGAGAAAATGGGAGCACTGTCTCTTTAAGATCTGCCCTGGGCTCCGTTGTTATTAATTATTGTGATTATGATTACTTTTCAAGAGCACTAGGAAAGGACACCAGGGGGACAGACCGTGGCTTAGGCAGGAGGGAGAAAGGGTCACACACACACACACACACACACACACACACACACACACACACAAGTCCTGGTCCAAAGCACCCTGCCCTGTGGTCCCCTACCCACTAGCCTCTTCGCCACCTCTCTACAGTTCTTTTTTATTTTTTAATTTTATTTTTAAATTCTCATTTGTTACATAGGACAGCAGAGTGCGTGAGAGTTCGTATTACACACACACACACACACACACACACAGACACACACACACACACCCAGAGAGCACAACTCTTCACATCTCTGGTGGTAGACACAGGACAGTCACAGCGTTCCCGTCTTCTCCAGGTCTTGCTGAGCTTGGAAGTCAGGAGGAGAGCAAGTCCCGAATGAATACCTCTCACCATGAGATTCCTGAGCACCTCGTCCTTACAAGGAAGCGGGGCCTGCTGGGCTTGATGGGGCGGAAGCACAAGACCCCACAGCCCAGAACTGCGCCCGGGGCTCCAGCCCTCGAATGCAGTGTCCCAGGTCTTCCCTCCTGCCCAGCAGTAGATCTCACCCCTTGAGAAAGCCACCTAGGCCACCATGAAATAGTGTCATCGAGGGATGAGACTCTCACCTCAGACTCCCCCCAGGGTGAGACCAGCAGTTCCTCAAAGGCCCTGGCAGCAGGGGGAGCCAGGGACATGGCCCTCCCCTCAGAGACCCTGGGACCTCAGCGGGGACCTCCGGTAGCCGCCAGAGTGACTCCTCTGCACCAGTCCCCTCCCCCACGCTTTGGCTGTTCTCTCTTTTACAGAAAAACACGAGCTTCCGAGGGGCAAGTGACCTGCTTAGGCCCTGACCCCAGTGACGCAGCAGGAGTGACCAGGCCCCTCGCCTGGACCCCACACCAAGCATTCCCATTTTGGAGTTGAGTGGAGTGTGGGGGGGCACATCTCAGCCTACCTGGCCCTCATCTTCCAGCAGCCAGAGGGAGGTCCACTAATGGGCAGTGATGGCCACTGACCACCTGCTGCACCATGGCAACCATTGTCCTCTGGGCAGCTGGACTCAGGGGTCACTGGGTCCATGGCCTCTCTAGCCTCCGGGGTTGGATCCCTGTCCAGGAAATGGGCACAGCTGTGGCATAGGAGGAGCCTGATCAGGAGGGGACAGAAGGAAGTTTTGCCTGAGAGAAAGGAGGCCAGGGAGGGACTGAGGGGGTGTCCAGGGGGGGCGGGTGGAACCCCTGGGGTCTCCCCATCTGTTGTGGGTGATGAGTGATATAAGACGGGACGCCCGGATGGACGTGATGATCCTGAGCCAGACTGGCTGCTCCTGGGGAAGGGGTCTAGGCCGAGTCCCAAGGGCCTGGCTTTACTCAGGAGCCAACAGTGGGTGCCCCGAGGCCTCTGGGACAGGTGAGGGCGGCTGGGCCAGGGGGACCCTCCTGGAACATAAGCCACCTGAGGACAAGACAGCCCCCTCCCTAAAGCATGACCCTCCACCTTCATTTAAGGTCCCCTGGCTCATGGGCAAACCCCACAGGGCCCCAGCGTGCTTCCGTCTGCAGAGCCTGGGGGTCCTGAGTGGCCAGAGGCAAATGACACAGGGACAGCCCTCTCCAGAGCTCACAGTGACAGCTGGGCTCCTGAGCTGAGCTGAGGGACCCCTGGCAAACGTGGGGGCTCAGAACTCTTGGGAGGAACCTTTCCCAGGGGAACACTTCTGGACTCTCCAGGTGTCTGGGACGCCCCCTGCCCCACCTCCACAGCCCACCCACACTGTCCCTCCAAGGACCCAGCTCAGCAGCGGCTGAGATCCACCAAGACATCTGCCTGGGCTGTCCACCAGGAGTCTGACTCAGGAGGATGTGGAGGCCAGGCCAGCCTCATCCAAGGCCAGTCCCCCTTCCAGTGCAGTGCCGAGGGCCCCTGGCTTCTGAAGCTGCACCCCGCACCCCGTGGGCCATGATGCGTGTTCCCAGGTTGCAGCCAGGGACAGACGGGAGTCCCGGGCCATAGGCCACCCCCCCACACCGTCCAGGAGGTGAGGGGCAGCAGCGAGGGATCTGCCCCAGCTGCTGGCACTCAAGGGCCCTCCCGGGAGAGACTGGCAGGAGGAGCGCTCACCTATCATGGGCTCTGTACTTATCAGTCTCTTGTGGACAATAATTTCTTTTTTTTTTTTTTAGATCACTTTATTCACCACGGAACAAAAAGCATCACGTCTCTGTCAAAATGAAGAAAAGTATGGAGAGGGAGCCGACTGCTCGGATGCGGATGCCCCACCCACTCCAGGGTCCTTCCCACCCCCAGCCAGGCTGGTGCCACCAACAGAACCGGGTCCCAGAACCGGCAAGATCAAAGGGCAGGCCCAGAGTGGGCCTCAGGGGACCCAGAGGGGGCTCCCAGTCTGTGCCATTCTTCTCTTTACCCCAAACCCTGGCAGTGCCTGCCCTGGCAAGAGGCCACACAATAGGTAAGGGGGTGCAGCTGGCAGCTTTGAGGTTGAGGCAAACGACCACAGATCCTCGCCTCACTCACCCTCAGGCTTGTCCCCTGCCCACGTACCCAGAGGGACCATGACTTACTTTTCCTGGGGGAGTGGTAGGACAGAGGAGCCGAGTCAGTGGGCTCCTGGGAATGCTGATTGACTTTTCGGACTTTGGCAAGCCTTTTCCCTTCCTGGGCCGCAGGACCTTTGCACGGGCTATTCTCTCTTCTGGGAATCCCTTTCTCAGACAACTACGCAGCTCCCTAACCCTGCTCTAAGTCTGCGCATCTGTCACTGTCTCCAGTGGCCCTCCTTGAGATGATACCCCTTCCCCATATTTTTCTCCAAAGTATTTACTACCTCCTTATAATAAACTTTAACTTGCTTTATTACTGCTCTCTCCTGTTTAGTAGGAAAGTTGAATTTTTCACCTATTTTGTTCAGTCATATCCCCAATGCCCAGAACAATATTTATTGAATGATTCATGCTCCAAATGTCACATTAACCCTATTAAAAAAAAAACCCAGAGCAAGCAACAGGGTGGAGGGATAAAACAACTCTGGAGACGGGGGTGCACCTAAGTGATGTGGGCACAGGGAGCTGGAGATCGTGGTGCCAAATCAGGGGTGTGTGTGTGTGTGTGTGTGTGTGTGTGTGTGTGTGTGTAAGGAGCCCCCCATCAGCCCAGCCGATTGCTTCCAGTGTGGAATGGAACCCAGGTGCCAGAAGGCCTGTTTTTTCCCTTTAAGCCAGAAATCAGGAATTTATAAAAAAGGGATGTCTTTCATTTTAAAAATGTAAAAAACTTTATTTATTTATATTTCTTTTGTGGTACTGGGGACTGAGCGCAGGGGACACTCTGGGACACTCCACCACAAACCTACATCCCTAGCCCTTTTATTTTTCGTTTCGAAACAGGGCCTCCCTAAGTTGTCCAGGTTTAGACTGGAACTTGCGATCCTTCTGCCTCAGCCTCACCCATCGTTGGGATTACAGGTTTGTGCCAAGGTCATCACACCTGCCTTTTTTATTTTCTTTTTAAACCCTCCAGAGTAACAAGGGAACTTGGCTGCGGGCTGTATGTACCTGGTCACAAGCTCCCAGGTGTCGAATGCAGAGCGAGGGCTGCAGGCCTGAGCACTAGTGAAGGCAGAGGCCTGGTTGCGCTGGGGGTGTGGGCACTGAGTGGGTGCTCAACGGAAAGGGATGAGAGCAGGCGCCGCACCCAGAATGTCACCTGGCCCTGGGGGGTCCAGGAGGACCCAGTTAAGCACTGGATTGGAGCAAGGCGAGTGCCCTGCACCTGAGGAGGGCAGAGCCCCGCCCCCCACTCTCCTGGGTCCCCCCACCCCAGCTCCTCGGTGACACTCATCACAGCGGTAATTACATAATTAATGCCACAATGAGCTGTTTCCCACGCACCTCCCTCTCTGGAATGTCGACTGATCAGGGCAGGGGCTTTCTGTTCTGGTCACCAGAGTTACTGCCTATCAAATATTGTTAGGATGCATGGGGACCTGTCCGCCTCTGTGCTACCTCACCACAGCCACAGGAGGAGGTCCAGAGAGAGGTCTGATGAGGGGACTGGAGGCCAGGACACATGCAACAGCCAGCCAGCCAGGAAGGGAAGGGGAAGTGTCCGCGCCTTCTCTCCCCCGAGGCCCTCGCGCGCGCCTGGACTCATTGGCTTGTGGAGTCTGGACGGGGACCCAGCTGGGCGCTGAGGACGCACAGGAAGATGCGGCATGCCCATGCTCTCTTGAGGTGGACACATGGTCCACAGCTTCCAGATGGAGTGACACCCAGGGACTGTGGAGAGGCCAGAGGACTTACCCACTCAAAAGAGGGGTGAAGCCACAGCCCGAAATGGCTGGGAGGTGGCAGAGAGCAAGTGGGTCACCGCAGTTACCTCCCACCTCTGCCAAATTCTCTACCCTCCCCCCCCCCAGCTCAGGTGGTCCTGCTACTGCGGCCACTTGTCACTGTCCTCTAACTTTAGGGCACCGATCCCTGGCAGTCACCTGCTGCCTAGGTGCAGTTCCCTGGCTGTCCCTCTCCTGTGAGCCTTTGGGGGCACCCTGGCCTGTCGCCCAGGTCACAGAGAGGTGCCGGGCTTGTTTTAGATGCACTGCGATCCTTACTCCTCTCAGCCACCAAGACCAGCAGAGAAGAGCAGAGGAAGCCACTTTCTGCAGAGCACCATCTTCAAGTTTTCCCCTTGTTTTTTTCACAGAGGGATTAATGGATGCCCAGAGAAGGTCAGCGTCTGATCCAGGAGGCCCAGCAGGGCCGAATTCCTCTGTAGCTGGCCTGTCAGTCAAACCCAAAAGAGAGAACAGGGCCTTCCTCCTAAACTCCCCGCCCGTTTCCCACAGCAGTCACGGAATGCGCTGTCTTCCCCCCAGCTTGGGTGGAACTACCCCTCCATTCGCTGCCTGCGACACCCCCTCGCTGCAGCATCCTGACAGCCAGGGAGGCGCAGCAGCAGCGTGCCAGCCCTCCCCAGCTCCGGTTCCACCTGGGGGAGCAGGGGAATTGGTGCCCCCTCCCTCCTCCCAACCCCCAGGGGAGGAAGCCGCCTGTCAGGCCGCCACGGCGTGTCAAATCCTCTTGCTGCCTAATTGTGAGACGGCGGCGTTTAAAGAAACGCTTTTCTGGCCGCCTGCCACACCGCGAACTGCTTGGTATAATTTTATTATTAAGGAGAGAGAAAAAAGAGGGAGGGGATTGGAAAGGGGTGGGGGAGAGAAGGGGAGAGAGAGGGAGAGAGAGAGAGAGAGAGAGAGAGAGAGAGAGAGAGAGAGAGAGAGAGAGAGAGAGAGAAGAGAGAAGAGAGAGAGGAAATAGCTCGGTCCAAGTCAGCTGGTGGAGTATTCTGCTCAATGTGAAAGCGGGGACAGCTTTCCAGTTGGCAAGCTGACTTCGTTAATTGCGCATTCAGTCTCTACTTAGGGTAATTGAAACGAAGCGGGGCCCGGCTCTGACAATTAGGGTCTGCGACTAAGCCATTAACCCTTTCCTCCACCGCCCCCTCGATCGATGCCATGACACCTTGGCAAGGAAAAGGGAGGGCTACCGGGCGCCCCACCACCACCACCACCATAGGGCCCATTCCCGGACTGAGGTCCAGGAGCACCCCACCGGAGACGCGGACTGCGGCAGGGGCGTGCGCCCAGCGCTGGCAGGGTTAATGCGGAGCCTGCTAAGGCCAAGCGGGGGGCTGGGAGCGGCGCGGGGTGTGTGGGGGCCGTTTGCAACCCCACCGCCCCTCGGCAACAGATGTTTCAGCTGTGTAAGACAAAGGCAGAGCGCCTGCCGCTGCCGGGAGAAAATCCGCAGGACTCCCTCCGGGGCAGGTAAAATTTCACCTTCTATTTGTGTTCCCCCCCACCATCACCACCACCCTCACACCCCCGCCCGCCCGCCCTCGCCTTGTTTCCCCCCGCCTCTGCGCCAATCCGGAAAGCGCCACCAAAGACACCGCGCCGCCTCCTCCGCAGCCCAACCCGCTGACCCCAGCAAGGTCACGGCGACCTCGGGCTCCGCCAGCAGCGCGCCCGCCCGTCCGTCCTCCGCCAGCGAAGGGCGCCCCCCCCACCACCACCACGCGCCCAGTCCCCTCCTGGGGCGCCCCCGTCCCTGATCCAAGGTAACTGGAAACGTCGGGAGAGGAAGGGGGCGCTGTACTCGCCACGAGGTGCCAGAGGCCCCGGACGCTCGCCGACTGCCTCCCGCCTGCGCGGAGACCCCGGGGGGCTATGCACCCCCCCCAGACCCCATCATTCATCTCCCTGATTCCCGCTGTAGCCTCCCTCGGAAGTCAGCCGAGTGAAGCAGCTGTTCCTTGCACACTCCACTTGACCAAAGATGATGATAAATGAGGCCGGGGCTGCGTCGGGGACGCGGCGGCGGCGGCGAGGGGCGCGCAGGGCGGGGCGTGCAGCCCACAGCCCCCTCCCCACGCCTCGGGAAGGGCGAGGACGCGAAGGACAGAGGCCGAGGGGCAAAAAACCAAAGGCCCGAGCTTCCGTCCCCGCACCTCGCTTGGACCCGGCACCCGGCAGAGAGGTGCGCCCAGACTGCCGGGGAGGCCCCAAGGTGGAGACCTTTCCCTCCAGACAGGCACCGCAGCCCGGTCCCCGCCCCTGCCCTTCCCCCTCGCTCCCCATCCCTTCCCCTAATGCCTGGGCCCCCTCTGCGCCTAGCCTCCAGCCCCCACCCGCCTGGCCTCAAACCTATTAACGCTCGTAAATAATGAATAATGGAGCGCTTCCCTCCAGCCACGCAAGGCTGCGGGCGGGGGCCGCTGCCAGATGCGCCCGGTCCTGGGGAGGGGGCGCCCACCGGCCGGGTGCTGAGGGGGGCCGGGGCGCGCGGCCCCGCACACGTGCAGCCGCGGCGCGCAGGCGGGCACCCCGCCCGGCAGCGGAGGAGGGGGAATCCCGCTCTGCCCTCCCCAACGCCACCTCCCCTGGAGTCCTCTGGCACCGAACGAGGCGAGAGAGCGCGCGCGAGCTTCCCAGCCGGAGAGGGTTATTTTTAACCTGCCCCCCTTTCTATATCTGCCTCTCGGGTTTGCGCGCCCGCCCGCCCGCTCCACCAGCCGAGGACGCGGGCTCCTCACCTCGCTCGGCGGCTCCGGACTCTGAGCGCCTCCCCCGGCCCGCGGCCCCCGCCCGTGCGCGGGCATCGCGCGGCTAAATCTCAGCCTGGAAAGGACCGATTAGGAGCCGCGTGCCTTTCAGCGAAATATTGGAACCGGGTGGGATGGGGGCGGGGAGCCCGGCGCTCTCGTCCCCTCGCCTCCCTCTCTCCCTCCCACCCTGCGCGCAGAGTGGCTGCGAGAGGCGGCTCCTGCTCTCCCTCCCGCTAACAGGGGGCAGCCGGCCCGGGGCGCGGGCGGGGGGGCCCTTCGGTTCTCGGCCTTCTCTCCCCAACGCCCACCCTTCTGGGGTCCTGTAGAAGCTGGAGCTCCCAACGCGCGGACTCTCGGGCAGCGGCGGCGCCAAGTGGGGCTCTGCCGTCCCCCCACCTCTAACCCCCCCCTCCCTGAGCCACTCCAAACACACACAGACACATCATTTAAACAGCAGCGGGCTTGCCATACCAACAACTTCCAGGCAGAGCCCACCAGGGCGACATGTCCGTGCCAGGGGGGGGGGTCGGGAAGGTGCCAGGGGGCTGGGAAGGTGCCTAGGCGCACAGAAGGGCCTCATCGAAGGTAGTTTACTTCCTTCTGTCACTCTGCTCAGTCTCGCCCTCCGTGGGACCCCCCCCCCACCACCACCCCTGGCCAGCAGGCCCGGCACCCTAGGCCCCCAGCTCAGACCCCACCCCCTTCTTCGGGGGGGGGGGAACCAGGCCACAGGAAGTTCACGTCCTCTCCCATTACTCTGCTCTCCAGAAGGCCACCCACCCAAACCCCAGCCCTTCCCTCCAAAGGAGGTGGGCAGCAGAGGAGTGGCTGAGTCCAGAAACCCCCCTGGGGCTTTGACTGGATCCCTCAGTCACTTTTGACATTTTCCAGACTGCTCCGTGCCCAATCCGGAAGACCCACGGGCTGGGGGGCCCCGGGAGCTCCTCCCTCCCTGAAGGAGGTCGGGTAACCACGCTGCAGCAGAGGAGGGAAAGTGGAGGAAGTGGTGGGCCGAGAAGAAAGGAGGGCATTCCAGCTGCCAGGAGCTGCTGGCTTAGTGGCAGGAAAGAACGCAGCCTCTTTGGGAACTTGAGATGGATCTCTCTCTGAGGCTTAGCTGGGCTGGGCCTTGAGGGCTGGGGTTTGGGGTGGGGCAGGGGCGGGCCTCCAGCCCAAGGGAGCTTCTGGGAGGAGGGGAGGGCTCAGGCAGAGAGGTCAGAAGCCTGGTGGTGGGCTGGGAGCATCTGGGGTGGAGGGGTGAGGATGCATGTGGAATACAGATGCAGGACAGCAGCTGTCCTGGTGACACCCTTGGACTAGTGGCTTCAGCTCCAAGGGCCCAGCCTGAGTGGAGTGACGCAGGTCCCAGAGGGAAGAAAGAGGGGGGACAGGGCTCCTAAGCACGGGCAGGGTCTTCCAATGGCTGAGTGGGGGTTCTCAAGGGGCTCCTTACCCCAGCCAGCCAGACACTGGGCTCGGGGCCTCCCTGAGATGTGGGAAGTTCTTGGTTTCCCATGGCTGTGTCACAGCAGCCCAAAGGCTTGATGCTGTCTGGCCCCTCCTATGTCCAAGTTGCCTTGGGAGACTTGACTTCCAGGCCACAAACTGCCCTTCAAGGAGGTGATGTCACACCTCGTCTCACAGATGTGAGCAGCCTCTGGGGACCTAACCTGGGGACCTTCAATGCATATAAATGCTGAGGACACAAGTTATGGACGGAGACATGTTTCCACCTTTGGAAATTTCAGAAAACTGATTTTCTGGAGAGGAAAAAAAGGGCAGAATCAGTGGGTTAGTGGGGATTGGAAAAAGAAATCCCATGACCAATCACCATGGACGCCCCCCCTACACACACACACTTTGCCAAACTCCCTAGGAGGTGTTCCCAAGAGGGGTTTTGGCTCTGGGGGGCTGCAGGTTCTCCACACGAGGTTGCAGTCCACGTGGGTCTCATTTATTCATCTCTAGGACCAAATATAAATCTCACGGAGCCACATACCACTACTTTTCAAGCACGCCCAGCTAATGTGATGAATAAATTACAAATTCATTTAAGGACTCGTGGCTTTGGGCAGTTATATCCTTCTCTCTGCTCAACAACAGACTAATAGCTCCAATTTTTATATTAAAGGGTTCTCCATCTTTAGATGACGGCTGGGCCCCACAGTGTCCCCTTGGTGGCCCTCATCACCAGGAAGGGAAATCTCCCATTTCTGGCATGCTTTGGCTGCAGCTCCAAATCTCCCCCCCCCACCCCCTGTCCAACCCCAACCCCGTGCCCCGTGGATCCTGGCCAGCCCTCGCCAGGCACGTAGCCTGGTGCCCCAGAAGCCCCAGCTTTTGGGGATGGTGAGCCACCAGCCGCCACTGCTCCTTGGGCAATTGACTTAACTGCCTGAGAAGCTTTCCTCGGGACGGAAAATATTTGTCTTTGGTTTTCAGCTGCTGTCTGAGTTGGACACCTGGCTGATTTCCCTGTCTCCAAACAGCCATGAGACGTGGAGGTGTTTAAGAGTAAAAATGAGGCTGAGGGTAACCGTCGGATCCGGCGTCTGGCTGTCCTGAACCACGCTCTCACTTCCCTCTCGGGGTGAATGCAATACTTTCTACTCCTATTCTGTGTACCGGTTCCCTCGTTCCCTGGCCTTACCTCCAACGGCACCAGACCCTTCTAGAACGCCCTCCCCCTGGCTTCCAATCAATCAGCATCTGGGGTGGCGGGGGTGGGGAGGGTGGGGAGGGCCTCTTCCAGCTGTACAGAGCTGACTTGGCCTGACCCCCAGAACTGCCTTGTTCTGGAAACTCGTAGGAGAATCCTTGGCTGGTTCCGCAGCATAGAGAATACCAAGCCTCTTCTCCAGGGAGTGGGGTGCTCTAGAGAGAGGTCTCATTTACAAGGGCCAGGCCAGCTCATTCTGAGAGCTCACCGTGGGGGAAAGAGGGTTAACTTTGAGGGTGAGGGACGTCATCATGTCCCCGTGTCCACACTGACTGGGACCTGAGGCTGGACAGCTCTAGCTTCAAATCCTAGTCCTGCACATCTCTCTGCTGGGTGACCTTGGGCCATTGACTTAACTGCTCTGTGCTTCCTTAGTTGTAAAGTCCTCCGAACATCAGACTCTCGCAGGCATAACGTGAGACTAAACGGGACACCATGCTTGACAGCCGGTAGAGACTCAGCACAGGCCAGTGCCACCCAGTCATGGGAGTGAGGGTCAAGTCTTATCTCTTGTCTTGAGCTAGCAAGGCATTCTGGGACCCGGATGGGAGGTCTGTCCAACCCAGGGTAGACGGGTGTCTTCCCTGTGTCCCTCAGACACTAACGTACATCTGAGGCGTGGTGAGGGAGGGCTTGAGGTTCTCACGAGTTCCAGGCCCGTGCAGCTGGCACGTGGGAGATGCACCTGGCAAAGTGAGAGCTCAGTCCTAGGGGACCCCGGGTTCTGCTGCGTCCTGGCAGCTGGGCTCCTGGAGGGGATATGGGGGTCTGTTCTGTCAGAAGACGGTCCCCGGGAACCTCAGGACCTGGCTTTGTCCCAGAGCCGGGTTTCCGCAGTGGCCTGGGCAAAACCTGGAGTGCCCTTAGACTTGGTATCCGATTCCCTTGGTACAGAGGGAAGCTGGGGGGAAGCGGGTCCCACCCTTTGCCCTCGATGGTTTTCTGCACCCCTCTTCCCTGAATCCTTTCCTGAGATCTCAGCATCAGCTCCAGGGGCTGGGTCCCCACCCCATCCCTGGCTGGAGTCCTGGAGGTAACAGACTCACCCAGACTAAAAGAAAAAAGAAAGATAGCAGTTCTCCTGTGGTGCCTTCCCGGGCTGAGGAGCACTCTCGGCATTTAGCTGTAGTGTCCTTCTCTTCCTTGCAAGAAGCCAGTGGAGGGAGGGGAGGGCCTCTTCCTGTACAGAGCTGACTTGGCCTGACCCCAGGACTGGCCTTGTTCTGGAAACCCGTAGGAGAACCCTTGGCTGGTTCCGCAGCATGGAGGATGAGCTGGGTAGCATTATTTTCCTGGAGTCTGACACAGGTGGAAGCTGAACTTGGGGCTCTTTTGCAACCTGGCCCGTTTGGCCAACCCCTAGGTCGAGTTACCCCAGAGAGGCCTAGCCCTTGGATCTGTCATAAGGGGAAATAAACGACCCATTTGGTTTCCTTGGCATTCAGCAGGTGCAGACACAGTGCACGGTACTGGTCTAGTTGGGGAGGGCGTGGGGAAAGGGTGCCCTGGTCTCCTGGACGAGGGGAGAGGTTGACTCAGCCACTTTGGAGAGCTTTCTGGCAACATGGCCCCAATATGCACAAGGCCAATGGCCGTAGCATCATCCGCAGCAGCAAGAGACTGGAGATCCCCTAAATGTCCATCTGGGGGTTGGGGGGGGGAGATGGGGGAAATACATCTGGGAAATTCCATATGCGGGGGCTTAAAGAGAGGGAGGAAGGGTTTAGGGTGTAGCTCAGTGGTGAAGCGTTTGCCTAGCAAGTTCAAGGTCCTTGCTCCATCCCCAGCCCCGGGGAGAAAAAGTGTGCACAGCGTGTATAAAAAAAGGCAGTGTGGACCAGGAGCCGCGGTTCATGCCCGTCATCCCAGCACTTGGGAGGCCGAGGCAGGAGGATTGCAAGTTCAAAGCCAGCCTCAGCAACTTATCGAGGCCCTTAGCAACCCAGCGAGACTGTCTCTAAATAAAATACCACAAAGGGCTGGGGATATGGCCCAGTGGTTAAGCGCCCCTGGATTCAATCCTCGGTACCAAAAGAAAAAGAAAAAAGACGATATATTTGGTTATTAAATTTCCTTTGACCCTGAACGTGTAATACCTGCTAAGAGATTTAAAAACTGATCCAAGAACAAAACCCTTTGGCTGGGTCTGGTGGTGCACACCTGTAATCCCAGCTACTTGGGAGTCTGGGGCAGGAGGATTGCAAGTTGGAGGTCAGTCTCTGCAATTTAGATACTGTCTCCAAAAAAAAAAAAAAAAAAAAAAAAGAATTAAAAGTATTGGGTATGTAGCTCAATGGTACAGCACCACTGGGTTCAATCCCAAGTATTAAAAAAAAATTAAAATCCACCCTTTGGGCTACATGAGTTTGAAGAGCAAGCCTCCTGTCAGTCAGGTGCAGCCTGTGCGTTGCCCTGTGGGCTGGTGGCAGGCTAGTGGGCCAGCCTCAGACTCCTCCTCAGCACAATGGGATGAGGCCCAGTGGCCAACATAAGCCAGCTCCTGTGTGTCCCACGGTGGGCACCATAAGGATTATCCTCCCAATCTGTAACGAGGACCAGCACAGTCTTCGGGAACAGCAGCAAGAAACTAACCTGGGTGGGTGTGGGGCCAACGCTCAAAGGAACTTAGTTTTACCTATTACCTTACTCTCTTTTCCTTTTGGTGGTACTGGAGATTGAACCCAGAGATACTCCATCATTGAGCTACATCCCCAGCCCCTTTTATTTTATTTTTTTTTTTATTTTATTTTGAGACAGGTTCTCCCTCAGTGGCTGAGGCTGGCCTCCAACTCGTGATCCTCCTGCCTCAGCCTCCCAAGTTGCTGGAATTACAGGTGTGCACCACCCGCCTGGCTCTTCCTCTCTATTTCCACCAGCAATATCTTTCCTTCCGTCATCTGAACAAAGCGACACATGTTATGGAGTGTAAAAGCAGAAGTCATTCTAGGTTGTTGTGAGCCCCAAGACAAGGAGGTTCCCGACCAGGTCCAAATTGCCACTTGGACACAGCGCGGACATACTGCAGAGCCCTGGGACCTTGGGCAGGTGTCCTGTCCCCTCCGAGGTGCCGTGGGGATGAGCCGAGATGATATATGCAAAGTTAGAGCGATCTTGGGCAGAGTGGGTGGTGCCAAGGAGTTAGCCATCCTTTTAAAAAGGTAAATATTGCTACTTAGTTTTTTTTTTTTTTTAATAATGTGGGAAAGGTCAGGAAAATCCCTGCTTGCTCCTTACTAGCGGTGGAGGTGGGGCCAGGAAAGCAGGAGCCCCTTGGAAGTGACAGAAACCTGGCTCCGGCCCCAGGGGCCCAAGGAGCAGCTGGTCACTGCCCTGGTGGGCGGACGTACCGTCCTGGCACGGAGGTCTGGCGGGCAACGGCCCGAGCAGGGTCCAGCCGTCTGTGTTCCCTGGCTGGCACTCTGGGTGGAACCGACTTGGCCGACTGGCTGGAAGCCCCTGCGGCCCCAGGGACCGTGGAAGCAGCATTCAGAAAGCTCTCTCTGTTCCGCCCTGGCTTTTTCCAGAGCGGAGTCTCCTGAGTCTTTGGAAAGAACATCGAGTACCCAAGGCCCTGATGCTGGCTTGCTGTGTGACCTCAGGTGAGTCACTCCACTTCTCTGGGCCTCTGTTTCCTTAACCCACCCAAGAGCCTGTGACAGGGCTAAGCAATGAAAACACGGAGACAGAAAGGCCCTGTCCTCACCGGGTTCATAGCCAGTTGTCAGCCAGGCCTTCCCCTAAGAAGCAGTCTGTACATTATAAACCACCTGACAGACGAAACGGCACAGGCACTGAGACTAGTTCAGATCCTGGTCGAAAAATCACACAGCTTCTGAGTGGCAGAAGCACCCTGTCAGGGAAATACAGAGGCGTCATATAATTATTATAATTGGTGGCTGTCCGTTCGGGCCTCGGGTTTGCAGGATTCAAATTCAGTTTCCAAAAGTAGCTTTGGCCTTGGGAGAAAGGCCCAGTGTGGCCCCAGTGGGGTCTGTCCGCAGTGGCAGGAGGGGGGGACAGAAGCACCTCTCTTTGGGTGGTAGGATTTTTTTTTTTTTTTTGGTACCAGGGATCGACCTCAGGGGCACTCGACCCCCGAGCCCTATCCCCAGCCCCATTTTGTATTTATTTAGAGACAGGGTCTCCCTGAGTTGCTCAGCACCTCGCCATTGCTGAAGCTGGCTGTGTACCACCTGGCTCAGGTGGGGGGACTTTAAGCCCTCTCTGGGGCATCCTCTGTACCCTCAGGAGAAGTGGCTTCTCCCGGTCCCCGTGGTACAGACACCGCACCCCAGGCCCCGGGCGGCAAAGGGGATTTCCTGGTGAGAAGCCGTATTTGGACTTGAACGTGGCCCATCTCTGCTACTCAGAACGGATCTTGGGTGCAAAGAGCTCAGCTCGCTGCATCCCTGGGCTGTGGAACTCGGGGCCAGCGGCCTGGTGGGCCTCTCTGCCTCCACTCCTGCTCCCCTGGAGCCTCTGCACCAGCCACAGTAGCTCAAGGACCAGGGTCCAGGCAGGGCACTGAGGCCCACTGAGCACAGAGAATCCCACGGCTCGCACCTCCAGGGTCCCCGCAGCCCACGCCCCATCCGTCCACCCACCTGCACATCCACCGCCACGCCCACCCAAGTCTCGCTTAGCAGTCTGCGTGGAGCCCGGCAAGTTCAACGCCCTTAGGAGACGGGTGGCAGGTCTGAGGCCCAGAGAGGGCAAGGGGGCCACACAGCATGGGTTCTGAGAGGACACCCCCTCCGTCTCCCGCCGATTGCAGGGGGTGGTGGGGACCCAGGGAATGTGACATCCGAGGGCTGCACGGCTGTGGCCTCCCTCTGGCTGGGACCTCCTGGGCATGGCTCTCAGGGTGTCAGTGGGAACACCCGCTCCCAGGGCGGTGATGAAAGGCGGGCACTGGGGGCTGGGAAGGGAGTGAGGTTCCCATGGGAAAGGGATGGCTCCGTGTGCCAGCCCCCCTACAGGCTGGTTTTGATGGCAGATCAACCCCAGCCGGCTCCTTGGGCACCTGCCCCTCGCGAGGAAACAAAGGCGGCGGCGGCGGCGGGTGGTGGCCATGGGCGTGTGCAAACATGCTCAGGGAAACCCGGGGGCAGCCCGACCGAGTTTCCTCCTTCCCCGGCCTCCGCTCTGTCTTTATCCCATGCCCTGCTCTGAGGCACCTGTCCTCGTCACCAGATGGGCCCCAGGTCCACAAAAAAAACCCTCTGGGGCTCCTAGGTCCCTCTCGGTGCTCCGAGATCATGTCTCCCAGACTCTGCTGAGAGGTCGCCCGCTCAAAAGAACAGCGAGTCAAGCTTTTGGTCGACGTGCACGAGCCAGGGAGCCTGGGCCACACGTCGGTGGAACCCCTGAGTGGACGCATGGGTGGGTGGGATTCCGGCCCTCTGCAGGGACGGGCTGTGTTGGCCAGCCTAGGCAGGACACCATCTCCCCGAGGTTTGTAGGAACATGGCATGTGGTTCCTTGGACCCAGGGTCCCTGTTGCTGTCCCCTTGATGCTGGAAGACTTAGGGGTCACCAGAGCCCGGGACCCTGTCTCTCATGCCACACCATCCAGGCCCTCCACAGCTGCCTCAGATGCCCCCCAGGACGTCCCCACAAGCTCTGAGTGTCCCCGATCCCCAGGGTCCTTGGGAGCCTCCTTGGTGGTGGTGGGGGGGGGGCGGGGGCGAAGGACAGGAGAGGTGCAGCCGGCCCAGGGCTCCCAGCCTGCCTGGCAGCTCAGCCGCTCCTGGGAGTGGAGCGCGGGGTGTTTGTCATCTGCCGAGGACAGTGGGATGGTTTAAGGTGAAATTTAAGCCCATTAGTGCTTGGCTAATGACATCAGCGGCCACTGCGAAATGGAGATGGCAGGGTGTGTGACCGCCCATGAATCGTCGGGGCTGGCGCCGCCTCCCTCCCCGGGCCTCACCTCCCGCCCCTCTCTGCCAGTCCCCCACCACCCCACCGGCCCCTCTGGCTACTGGCGGGGGTCTGGCCTCTGCCCCAGCCAGGCCTCCTCAAGGCCCGGCCTCCGGGAGGTCAGTGTGTAGCCGGTGGGGGGGGGGGGCGCCGGGGTTCGGCCATCCAGGGCGTGAGAAAGGAATTGGCCAGGGAGCCCAAGCGTGGAGGCAGCAGCTTCCTTAATCTCTCTTCTTTTATAACTTCTGTCTTTTTTATGCACACGCAAGGATCCCAGCTCAGCGCCGGCAGCTCTTCCCCGGCTGAGCCGTCTGCCTGCAGCTAATGCCTGACAGCTCTGTTTATGTCTGCCCATAATTCTCCAGCTTTATGTTTTTTTTTTTCGGGGCCATTAAGCTCCCAGCCACAGGCTCCTTCCCCTGCCCCCGCCTGCCTTTGTCCTTGAGGCCCGGCTGCCCCACCGCCCTACAAGAGAGAGTGCATGTCCCCTCTGGGCAGGGGGACCGGGACCTTGTCCTGAGACCTCGGCTCAGGATGGCCCCTGTGGGGACCCAGGCCCACCTGACGCCAACTCCCTGCTGTCACAGGTCTCGTCCCCCCCCCCCCGGGTCCCCACAGGAGAGGGCGCACCTGGGGTCCTGGAGGGACCAGCAGAGCCCTCTGGCACCTCCTCCCAGGGCCTTTCTGGGTGACCTAGAGGCCAGACCTCCCTTCTCCCCTCTGCTGGACCCTTCTCTGTGGCTCCAGACCTACCGCCTCTGTATCTCCAGCCTCCCCAGCCTTTCCTCTCCTGGGTCCCCTGACCCTCCTTCCCCACGGCAGATCCAAATGGTCATCCTGCCCTTTCCCTTGATTCTGCACGGATCCCTCGTCCTCCCCGCCTGGATGAGCCTGGTTTCCTGCCAGGTGGACCCCCCTGTGCCCCTCAGAGCCTCGGCTGCCCCACCGGTCACATGGGGCAATCCTCTTGGGGACACAGGCTGGGGACAGGGGTGAGTGGAGTGGCCAGAGTTGGTCTCCTAAAAGCTGACACGGAAGGTTGACAGATCAGCCTGGATCTATCCCCCTCTCCTTTGGAGGGGGACCAGCCCTATCTGTCCACTTCTCCTCTGGGGCCCAGCACTTCCTGCCTTGGGGGGGGTGACCCAGAGGGGGAGGATTGGCCCCTTGCCGATGGCTGACCTGGGGGTCCACGCAGAGGTGGCTCTGCCTTCTCCCTGCCCAGCACATGTGGCCTCAGTCCCCTTTACTGTGGTCTCATCTCTCCCAACTTGGCACCATCCCCTGGGCCCTCTGGACCCTCCGTGGCCTGGTCCTAGCTTCTCTCCTGCTCACGGATGGATGCAGGGTGTCCAAGCTGGCCTCCCCTGCCCGCCGGAGCCCCAGGGCAGAGAGGCCTCCCACTGGAGCTTCTAGAGCCGGCTGGGCCACCACCCCGGGGGGAAGGTCCTCTCCCTGGCACTCGGAGGCCCGAGCTCTCTGGCTCGGCTTCGGTCGGTTCCCACCTGAGTCGTTTTGTGTCTTCCCAGCGTGTCTGGCTGCAGCGCAGCGGGGCGCGCTCTGCCCTGCCCACTCTGGCTGGCACCCCAAGCAGAGGACTTCCTCGACGTGACAGTCTCACCGTTGCCTGGCAGCCCCCGGGACCGGCAGGGCCCTGTCTGCTTCAGTCCCTGTTCTGAACAGGGACTCACCCAGTTCTGCCTGCACCCCACAGATAGCCCTGGAGCGTCTCTGCCTGTGCCAGGCCAGGCTGTCCTGTGGGACCTGGGTGAGCAGTCCCATCGTTAAGAGCAGGGAGAGCCGGTAACCGTGGTGCCTGCCTGTAACTGCAGCAGCTAGGGAGGCTGAGGCAGGAGGATCCTAAGTTGAAGGCCAGCCTCAGTTTGACCGTATCTCAAAATTAAAAAAAAAAAAATCAAAAGGCCTGGAATTTTAGCTCCGGGGTAGGGGACCTACCTGCCTAGCCTGTGTGATGCCGTGGCTTTAATCCTCAGTACTGGGGGTGTAAAAAAAAGGAGTGGGGAAGCTTTATCATTTGCAGAACCAAACTTTCATTGCAAAATGTTTCTCTTGACTCAAGAAGTCTTAAAAACCCTGAGGCAGGGACAGTAGCATTTGAAACAAGCACAGGGTGTCTCTGAATGTGGGCCCTGGGCAGCTACCCCAGTTGCAGCCCATGAAGACCACCATGGCTAGAGGAGGTCACGGGAGCACCTGCGGGTCCCTGGCAGTGTTCCCCAGGTCCTGGAATTCTGCGGAGTGCTGCAGGAAATTCAACAGGTGATGCTCACGTCATACCTGCGACTGATAGACAATACCAGGTATCAGTAATCCCAGTAGTAACCACGGTTCCTCTTTGCTGAACACCGATTATGTGCCAAGCACAATGCATCCGTAAAATCAACGGATGACACAACCAACCAACCCCAAACATGTTCCGAGCACCCACACGGAGCCACACCAACAGTGGGAGGGTTGGTCCCCTGTGTACCCTGCTGCAAAAAATCACAGATTTTGCTGAGAGCCAAAGATTGGAACAGTGAGACCCCTGGTGGGAACCTGAGAAACCACCCTCCATCTCTTGCAGAGACGGAGGCTCAGAAAGGGCTACTGACCCTTGTAAGATCACACAGCACAGCCGGCCCTCCAAATCCCAGCCCCCAGCAGCCTTTCCATCTCTGGGCAAATGTTCCCGATCAGATACACAACAACAACAACAACAACAAAAAGAGTCCAGATGCAAAAGCAGACGTTCAACTCAATCACAATTTTGTTAAACGGGGTAGAAACGTTCAAAAAAAATCAGTGTCTTGTCTTCTCATCGGAGGGACTACAGATAATTTCTCTTTTCTTTGAGGTTTTCCTCTGTGTTTATGCAGTGGGGGGGTGTGTGTCTCGGGTGGGGGTGTGCTGGGGACTGGACCCCCTGGGTGGAGCACCTGCTGAGCAAGCTCTCTACCACTGACCTCCACCCCAGCCATCCAGGGAGGTTTTTAAAGAGGTCAGCAGCTCTGAGTTTCCTAGAACGAATGTGGACAAGGAGTTGGTAGAAAACAAATGCTGGTTAATGGAGAGTTGCCATAGATACCATGTGGGGATCAGACATCCGCCAAGACCCAGAACTCCGGGCTCGAAGCCCGCCCTGGTCCACGACTCCCTTCCCTTCTTTTATCTGCAGATCCAGAAGGTTCCTTAGGGCCTGGGGGACCTGGGGTTCCCTCCCTGAGGGGAAGTGGGCTCTCTGGACTGTGGGGCCCTGCAGAAGGACTCCACCCAGGGCTTCCCGGGGGGCCAAGGGTCTCAGGGCTCTCCCTTCCTCCCAGTCCCTCGGGCAGGGAGGTGGCCTGTTAGGAAGCGTATCCCAGTGTGTACTACTGACCTCTTGCCCAGCCTGGGACCCTTGCCCTCTGTAATGTCCACCTCCCTCTGTCCTTCCTGGGAGTCCCAGTCCCAAAGGGCTCATCCGACTTCCCAGCACAGGGCAGGGTGGAGTCCAGGGGATCCATCCACAGTCCCCTCCGCCCACTCTGGAGGTGGGCTGGGCCCAGGTCCCCCCAGCACAGCCGCCCCCCACGCTGACGCCTGGCATTCCGCAGACAGCTCCAAGCCACCTCCTACCCAGAGAGCCCCCTGGGTCCCTGGCCTGAGAAGAGCTGACAGCTCCTTAATAGAAGCAGGCCCCGGACGCCGCGTCTGAGTGACACCACACCCGGCTGAGAGGCGGCGGCTCGCATCAAAGCCTCATTTTTCTCCTTCCTCTTAGGCACTGAAACCATTTACATAAAGAGCCCTGCATGTGTCTGCGACCAAGATGCATTTCTTCCAGCATCTCCCCCGGCTTCCCCAGACGCCGCCTGTCAGAGCCTGGCCCAGTTCTCCAGCGCTGGGGGGAGTGGGGGTCACTCAGGGACCACCCATGCCTGGGTCACCCCAGACACAAGGCTGGAGGAGGCCAGCCAGAATAACAACTGGGCCTCCATGTATTTGTTTTCCCTTTTTGTGGTTCCCGGGATAGAACCCCGGGCCCTGACGCGTGCCAAGCCAGCGCTCTTACCACCGGGCCCCGTCACCAGCCCTCCATCGTTGGAGATAGAACCCAGCCACTCTTCAAGGGCTCAGGAGGTGGCACGCCTCCTACCAGCCGAGCCTGAGGGTCTCAGCCCAGCCCCGGATCTGGCCTCAGTTGCAAGTTGCAGCTTGGTGGCCCCAGCGTCAAGTTCACGTGGAAGGTCCGGTGGAGCAGAGGCTGCAGGACGGTCTCCAAACCAGGCTTGGAAGCAGCCAGCTCTTTCCCAGTGACGAAGCCCAAGTTGACAGCCACCATGGACTCCTTGGCTCATTCCAGGTGGCTGCCAATCAGTCCTGTTCTCCAACAGAGGCAGCCCGAAGTCACACTGCTCTCCCGGCCTGACTTTGGGCAAAGGGATGTATGTACCTTCGGTTGGCTCCTCTTTTAAGAAATACCAAGAGCAGGACAGGGAGAATCTCACCCTCCCCGGCAGCCAAGGGCACCGAGACCCTTTGTCCTGTGTGCCTGGAAGCCAGGAGCTCAGCGGGGACCAGCCCCCAGTCCAGGGTCACCAGACTCCCTGGCCCAAGGTCCCCCTCTGGACTTTCGTCTTCCCCGATTCAGACTCGGGAGGGTACTCCTCACACAGGCTCTTGGATGCGAACTGTATGCCTTCGCATTTTATAGCCACTCTTGCCTGGGTGCTAGAATGTGCTGGAATGTCACCCTGTGAGTCACCCGGGAAGGCCTACGTGCTTCCATTTGGGGCTGCACACTCCACGGTGATCCCCCGAGTCCTGTGGAGGATGTTTCTGGAGTCTGAGGTTGAAGATCCACTTCCAAGCACGCCTCGCATGGGAATGCCACACACGGGCACCAGAGAACGTGTTCTAGAACCTTCCGTGGCAGGTTTATTCAGCAGATCCTCAGACTGTGACCTCCCATCCCAACAAATGTCCCTCAGAAGGAGAACGGATAAACACACCCGGTGGCAGCGAAGTTCTCCCTTCTCCGTGGTTTCCCCTCTCCCCACGATTTTAGTTACCTATGGCTGACCCCAGCCCAAAAGTATCCAAAGGAAGATTCCAGAAGTCAATTTAATTCAGGAGGAATTAAAAATGATTTTTTTTATTAGAGCAACATGGCTGAGGTATTGCTCATTTCTTCCTGGGCTTAATTTATGGGTTAAACTCACATCGTAGGTAATGGGTGTGTAAGGAAAACGTAGGGAGTGTAGGGTGTGTGGCTCTATCTGTTCAGCCACACTCGGGGGGTCTTCGGTGTGTCCCCTTCCTGTGAGGGGAAGGTTTAGCACACACATATATAAAAAACTGTGTCAGCTTTCTGTTCCTAAACAAATCTCCGAAATATAATCAACTTATAAAGGACAATGCAGCCACCCGATTCTTTTGGCTTCTCTCTCTCTCTTTTTTTTCTTTTAATCTATTTTTAAAGAAGGTCTTTTTAAACATATATACATTTATTTTTTAGCTGTAGTGGGACACGGTACCTTTATTTCACTTATTTCCATGCGGTGCTGACGATCGAACCCAGGGTCCCGCCCGTGAGAGGGGAGCGCTCTACCGCTGAGCCACAACCCCAGCCGGGCCATTCACTTATGATTCAAGCTCTTCTCTGTATGCAACCATGAAAAAGTCAAACAGCAAAATGGGCAGAGGCTGCAGCTCAGCAGTAGAGTTTAGCAGGCACCAAGCCCCGGGTTCAATCCCCTAAAAGATGACACAGAATTCTCCTCTACCTAATCCCTTCCAAGCCTCCTTGCTTAGCTTAGAGTATAAAAACCCCCGTGGCCCACAGGGTCAATATCAAGTTTTTCCTCTTCTATCTAGCCAATAGCAGCATGCCTGTTTCCACTCCCCAGAGAATCTAAGAATATGTAGGTGGCCCTCTTTGATGGATATAATTCGAGGAGGTGACATGTTCGGCTTCAGGGAGGAAGTTCTACACACCTGTCTGTCTGTCTGTGGCTCTTTGTGACAGGCAGGCACTTCAGATGGCTGTTGTTCCATATGTTTGTGATCCTGGGTGACCTCAGTGAATAATCTTCCATGTCCCCAAACAGACACATAGCCTAAGTAAGGGATAAACCCTGAGTGAAGGTGCTGGTGTTTGGGGGATATTTGTTATGCAGCACACCTCAGCCCATCCTGACTCATACAACTGGCCTTTAAGGCTTTTCTGTGCCTGGTCCCTGACATCTCTTGCTTTGCAAAAAAAAAAGACACCTTCTGGCAGTAGGTTTGGTGGCTTCTATGTTCTGGGCTTGCTGAGATCTCATACCTGTTCCTGAGCTGCACCTGAGTGTGTATGTGTGTGTAGTGTCTTGGGCCTCTATACCTGCACCCAGCATAGGACCCCTTCCCCGTGCCTGTCCAATTTCCTCCTGCTGCTTTCAATGACTTCCAGAGGGCAGGGCCTGCAGGCAGCAGTCCATCATTAGATTTCATACAACAAGCAAGAAAGAAACGCTCAGGGCTCTTGACCTCCAGCTCCTGGGGAAGTGACGTCCAGGGCAGCTCCTGCCCTTGATCACAAAGCTTCGCACAGCCTGGGAGCCTGGGTGCCTGGTCTATCCCAAGGATCCCTCCCAACAGTCTCTGCAGCCCCTAGGGGGACTCTGCCGCTCTCATGGGCTCCGCACGGCCAGCACAACCCAACTTGGACCTGTTGTTCCTTCTCTTTTTCTTGTTTGGTTTTCAGTACCAGGGATGGAGCCCAGTATGTCTTAACCACTGAGCTACAACCCCAGTCCTTTTCATTTTTTTAAATTTGAGACCAGGGTCTTGCTAAATTGCTGAGGTCTCCCCAAGTCGCCCGGGCTGGCCTTGAATTTGTGATCCTCCTGCCTCAGCCTCCTGAGTCTCTGGGATGACAGGTGTGCACCGCGGTCCGCGACTCTGGCTCCCAGCATTTCTAAGGGTCGTCCTTCCCCCTGTCTTGATGGCTCAGAGAATGAAGGGGAAGGACCTGGGATGCTCCATGGGAATCTAGGCCCTTCATTAACCTGTTTCGGATTGTGTGAGTTGTGACCCCAGGGAAGGTCCTTTTTCCCAGCAAGGTCTCCCCATGGGTTCTGGGGCTCAGCCCTGGCCTTGGAGCCTCAGCTACAAACACTGGCCCCAGGACCTCCTGGAGCCCTCTGCCAGTCCTGGGCCAACCCTGTGGGTGGGGGTCTCCTGTCCTGGGCACTCTTGGTTCTCCCTTCCCCACGAGTCCCCACCACCGAGCAGGACTGGGTGGGAGCACGGTCACAGCTGGGCAGGCTCTGAGCAAGTGCATCGCCTTCCTGTGTGGCCACAGAACTTGGAAGTTAGAGGGGGTATAAGCCACCTGCTCAGGTCACGTGGGAAAAGCCATGCTGGCAGCTCCCTTGCTACGGGGGGGGGGGGGTATGGGAGGTAGAAAACATCCCCTGGGGTCCAAGTGAACCCCTTAGCTCAGCCTATGCTGTGCTAGGGGAAGGAGACCCCTCCCCAGTTTCATCTCCCACCCTTTCCTGCGTGGACTCCAGCCACGCTGGCTCATCGCATACCCTGGGCCTTTGCACATGCCGTTCTCTCTGTCTGGGCCACCCTTCCCCCGTCCTCTGGTGGCACACAACAGGCAGGCCTGTTCACTGGGCCCGTGAACACTGACCACCCCATCTTGGAGCAGGGGCTGGGGCAGGCCAAGTTCAGGCTCAGGAATTCCTGGTGAGGCCTGCAGGACCCTGGGCTCTGGGAGTCCTTCCGTCCCCTTTCACCTGCGCGGGGCCCCCTCCTCGGTCACTGGCCTCTTTCTCGCTCACCTTTAACCCTGGGGCGGCCATCACCCAGGAGACAATGCCCCTGCCCCCTGGGCCTGGTGTTGGTGACCACCCTCCCCGTCCCCACGTCCCACGTCCAGCCAACACCAGTGCCCTGCTCTTCCTGCTGGGCACACGCTGGGCAGGAGCCTGGCACGCGTGGGCTCAGCTCCTCTCCGGCTCCCTGAGATGTTCCAACAGACGCCCGTCCTGGGTTCCTTCCGCCACCTCCATCCCCTGCCCGTCCACTCAGACCCTGGTTACTGCAGAGCTGTCTGCATTCCCGTGACCTCACCTGCCCTGGGCACTGGGAAAAAGGTCACAGGGGCTCACCTCCATAATCCCAGTGACTTGGGAGGCTGAGGCAGGAGGACTGGATTTGAGTTTAGGCTGGGCAACTTAGCAAGACCCTGCCCCAAAAAATTAAAAAAACATTAAAATAAAAATATAAAGGGCTGGGGATATAGTTCAAGAGAGGGATACCCCTGGGTTCCATCCTGCAGGGAAAAAGAGAGACAAGCAACCACCATTTTCTGGCTTAGTGTGTGCCAGGCGCTGTGTGGAGGTATTCACACGTGGGTCACCTCATTCAACCTTCAAGTTGACCCTGCGCCATCATCATTACCCGCCCGTGTAGAGATCAGCACGTGGAGCCCAGAAAGGACAAGGAATTTGCTGGAGGTCACACAGCCAGAGAGTGGAGGAGCCAGAACTTGAACTCAAGTCCACTCGCCTGACTTGCAAACCAGGGCTTTCAACCGCGAGGACTGTCTACTGCCCAGCACACACCGTTCTAGAAGGTCCTGGGATCTCTGGCGGGGTGGGCTGCCTGCCGAGCTTCTCTCCTGACTGCCCCAACTGCCGTCACCTGCAGCTACTCCCTGTTGTTGATATGCTCCCTGCCATCAATCAATCCTCAAAAAAATTGTTTTTTCCCTTGCTGGGGATCAAACCCAGGGATATGCCAGCTGAGTGCTGTGCCACAGAGCTGCATCACCACTACCCTCAGATTCTTTGGCCAAGAGGTAGGGGCTTCTCCCTGGAGACTTTCTCAGCATGAGACAGAGCCACAGGGGCTGGGCACTTAGTTTTCCTTCTCCCAAGCCTGGCAGCACTGTACCCTCTAACCTGGGTGTCGCAGGAGAGGGGGTGGAGCTCGGATACCTCGCACCCAGGTGCTCAGCCCTGTCTGGGTTCCAGTGGCTGAGTCGACAGGTAGGAATTTATTTCACGGTATGCAACATCCCACGAGCTGCCTCCTCCAGGAAGCCCTCCCTGACCATCAGGAGCCTTTAATAAGCAGAGAGCTGCCCCCTTGAAGCACCCCAGAGGGTTCAACCAACCTCTTCTCGCCCCCCTTCAGAGACAAAGCCCTGGCTTCTTTCCCTCCCCTGCTGCCCTGGGCTGCCCCTGGGTGCCGGATCTGCCCTCCACAGCAGGCCTCTACATTCCAGATCAGCTGGGAGCCCTCTGGGCAGCTTGGCCTCCGGAATGTGTGAGCATGTGGGAACTCTTCCCAGTGAATTAAGAAAAGCGGGTCACCAAAGGGCATGTGAGAAAGAATATGATGTCACTTCTGCTTTTAAAAAAAAATATGTACCCCTGCCTGCTTCTGCAGCACTGGGGCCCGGAACCTGGCCAGCACTCGGGGGGCAGGATCCCCGGGGCCGAACTCCCTTGAGACCTCTGTCTCTGTGCCGGACTGTCTGCAGTAAACAGACACGGCTTGATCCTGGGGAGAGTTGGGCCAGCGGAGGCCCCAGGGCTGGCAGAAGTCCATGAGGGGTTTGAATCCCTTTTTGGAGCTTTAGAGAAGACTCCTGGACTCCCTCATTCAGACCCTTGCCAGCCCCAGGATCTGCTCAATGTGGGGCTAGGCATACAGCAAGAGCATAATAACAGCACCTAGGCCGGTATTCTCCATGTTGACGCTCCTCTCCAAACCCAAACCTGACTTTGTTCCTTTCCAGTATAAAACCTTTCATGACTCCCTAGTGGTCCCCCAAATAATGCCCCCCCCACTTGCTTGGCACTAAAGGTCCAGCAGGCAATCTGACTTCTGCTCCCTCCTCCAGCCTCCCAAACAGGTCAGCCTGCAACCCACCAGCAGCCCAGGGCCGCTTCATGCCCCTGGGCCTTTGCACATGCTAGTTCCTTTGTCCAGACAGACAGACTCCCCTAATGTACCCCTCAAAACTCTGCCCAAGCATCAGCCCCACCCCCCCGCGGGTGGGGGGCCCCCTATTTCCTCATAGATTCCTGACACCCACATGGATTGTCAGGCTCACTGCCATTAGGGGTTGATTCGTCTGTCTCCTACCAAACCGGACGCAACAGGGACTGGGCCTCTCTCTTGTCTTTGTTTGAAATCCCTGGTGCCCAGATCCCGCCTGCAGACAAACAGGCGCTCAGGAACGTCTCGCTGACAGGTGGGTGAGTCCATAAACAACATCTGCACAGCCCTTCACAGTGCAAGAAGCCTTTTCCTGTCCTCCATCTCCCGGGCCTCCTTTTACCGGCGTTGGTTGGGGGACCCCATTCTGCCCACAGTGGCTACGTGGGGGAGCGGCGGCCTGGAGGCCTCAGCACCCTTCCTCCCTGACCAGGAGCCTCCAGCAGGGCTTGGCAAAAGCAACTGGGACCCCTTTGGCAATAGAAAGCCAGCCACCTCCCTGCTAAGGAGTTCTTCCCCGTAGAGAGAGAGAGAGAGAGGCTGGCAGGTGCCCAGGTGGTGGCCCGGCGGGTACGGCTGGGTGTCAGGCCTGCCATCCCGCCCGGAGCTGCCGGGGATGCGGCTGGCTGGAGAGGCAGCTTCCCCAGCAAGTCCTGGTAACAGTTGCTATGTAAAACGCTCCGAGGGGGAATTTACTGTCAGTGTTAATAATAGATGAAGGTTTCAGAATTTTTGATGCCTTACGTTCTAAGCCGTTTGATTTATAATGTCTCTGGAAAGGGAGAGATGAGGGTGGGGGCGACGGAGAGGCCTGGAGGCAGGAGCTGGGAGCTCACCCCCTGCACCTGGGGCAGACGGGGGAAACCAAGGCCTGGCACAGCCCAGCCACGGGGCTGCAGGGGGGGAGCTCCGGATGCCAGGATCCGCTGAGGCTTCAGATGCCCCGTGCAGCCCCTGGCTCCAAGGAAAGGGAAACCAAGTCCCGGCCCCTCCCGCCCCAGCGCCTGGGGTTGTTTTGATGGATTACTGCTTCTCCTTTTAGCGGGAGCAGGTGTATCTCAAGTAGTCTCCGGAAGCGGCGTTGATGGGCGCCTGCGGCGGGGGCTGTGTGGGGCTGATTACAGGCACGACGGAGGCAGAGAGCAAGCCCCAACTTCCCTTCTGCTTGGCTGCAAGTGGCTGGCTGGGGCTGGGGCGAGGGGGATGGGGATCCTCCGTGCAGAGTGCGGGGGCCACGATGGGCTGGAGGCAGGACTGTTGGCCTGGGGTCCCGACACCCCTCCTAGAAGGCCAGGCAGCCCAGGCCCCAGGGTGGCCACCCTGTCCCCAACCCCTGCATGGATGGGGATCCCTTGCTGGAGGTTCATCACGTGGTGCAGGTCTGCAGGAAGGGGCCTCCCTCTTGACTCTGGCGCTCTGACCTACTCCAAGCCTCTGTCCGGGCTGCTCCCCCAACCTGGGGCTCTCCTGCCCCTCACGTGAGCCTTGGCCTCCAGCCAGGCTCAGAAAACCCTTCTCACCTCGGCAGCCCTGGGAGCTCTTTGGACCAGAGAACAGGCGTGGGACAGGGACCCCGACATCCAGCCTGGCCCCCTCAGCTCCACATTCTCCACTCCTACAAATGGGGAGCCCTTGCTTTATGCTCAGTCTAGGAGCTCTCCTGACCCCCTCTCCAAGCCTAGAGGACCCCTCGCCTCTCCCTGGACCTCCCTTCGCTCCTCTGCCAATCCGAGGTGGCAGGCCTGGCCCGAGGGGCTGAGGTGCACACAGGGCCCAGTGCTCAGCACAGCCAGGTGCATGCACGCCAGCCCATGACGGACACCCTGTGGACCTTCAAAAAGGGGACCCATAAACTGACGGCCTGTGGGCACGTTGCTACTCATGGCAAGTTATGAGCAGAGTGCCGTGCTTAGGGGGAGCCCTTCACCCCACTGCAGAGGCGAGAAGACAGGGACAACACCTCCTGCTGGGCCAACTCGACCCCGCCCCACCATAGACCCCGCCCCCGCCGCAGACACCGCCCCATCATAGGCCCCGCCCCATCATAGGCCCCGCCCCACCACAGACCCCGCCCCACCTTAGTACTGGCCGCTGGTTGGTTTTTGTGGGGGACCTCTCACGCAAGCATCGGCGTCACACATGGAAGGACATTTGTCCATTTGCTCATGCCATGCCCTGAGCATCCAGGACAGCCTGGCACACAGGACACTCAGGAGGCATCGTGGAGGCTAAAGGGACCCAAGCCCGTGCGAGCACGCACTGTGTGGCCCTCCCAAGAGGGCAGAGGTGGGGCAGCGGGGGCGGCAGAGGGACAGGCGCTGTCGCGGCTCGCCCCCCTCCCCTCCCCTCCCGCCTCCCTGATCAGGTCGCCGTTGATTCCCATGAACCGGTCACTCATTCATTCATGCTGTGGCCAGGCATCCTGGACACCCGCTGCCAGGCCCAGTGAGGGGTGCGTAAGTTTCCAGCTTCCAGGCTCCAGACCTCCGGCCCTGAGGAGCCGGGGCAAACATACCCAAGTGACCCTGGTCTTCAAGTGACCTCAAGCCACCAGGGAGGCTGTCTGGCTCCCTTGACTCTCTGCAGTGCCTGGAACTCAGGACAGGACTGGGTGTGCATCGAGGGCTGCGCTGGTCCCAGGTCAGCGGTGAAGAACATTTTGCTCAACTGATGACCAGGAGAGCCACCCAGCCCTGCAGGACGCAAGGCGGGGGGCCATGCAGCACATGTGTCCCGAGGGGGTGCTGGCTGCCAGGAGAGAAGCTGTCCTTGATCTGCGATCCCTGTCCTTGATCAGGGAGGGGGCTGGGGGCTCCCCCTCTTCTGGCTCAGGGACCCTGACCGATGGTCACCCAGAAACGGCCTCCCAGGGGTCTTGGGTGATTTCAGGGCTCTCAAAGCTCAAGGGGTCCCTAAGGAGGCAGTGTCCAGCCTACATGTGGGAAGGACACAGCTCCCCCAGGGGGCTGAGTGTCTGGTAGAAGGACACTTCGGTGTGGAGGGCTCTGTCCAGCTC
This sequence comes from Ictidomys tridecemlineatus, assembly GCF_052094955.1. Lineage (NCBI taxonomy): Eukaryota > Metazoa > Chordata > Mammalia > Rodentia > Sciuridae > Ictidomys > Ictidomys tridecemlineatus. The sequence goes on from NC_135479.1 coordinate 63,088,659, forward strand.
TGCCACCCCTGCCCTGCTCCGGCGCCTCTCTCCAGGCCCTGCTGCCTTCAGTCAGGCCGAGCTAGGACAGGTCATGGAGGGTGGCCGCTGCGGTCTTGGCAAACAGGAAATGCCATCTCGCCCCAGCGAGATGCCAGTGCCCGAGGCTCTCCTGGAGTCCTTCTGAGCCCCTCTTCTCTGCCCCAGCCCTGTCCTCACCCCAAGGCTGTTAGAAGCCTGGAGCCCCCTCAGCTGGCCACTTACCATCCATTCAGCCAAGCTGTGTTCTACACTGATTGTGTGCTGGACCCTGTCTGAGGATCCACAGTCCAGGGCTGGGGTGCGGCCAGACTCTTGGGGTGCAGTGCACAAACGGGCTGTGACAGGAGGCCCAGGGTATGAGGCCAGAAGACCTCTAATCAGCCACAAGTTCAGGAAGGCTTCCAAGAGGAGGTGGCCGACACTGGCCAACAGCATGAGGTGAGTGTTATGGGGACTGCTTCCTTTCCGCCTCCTCAGCCTCCTCTTTGTCCTACACCCAAACCTCTGTCCATCAGCTCTCCCTGGACAGGGGGTCCTTCTCCACTCCACATCTCTCACCCGCTCAGAGCCTCAGCTTTCTTTCAGGACAGTCCCCCAACCACTGTCTCATCAAAGTCCTGGGCCCTGGGAGCCCTGGCAGCCAAACATCAGTGAGCAAGGGCGGTCAGGTCAGTCTTTATAGCTTTAATAACAGACTTTACAGAAGGCCAGCTCCACCCTGGCATGCGCATAATTTCTGGAACATCATCAATGCCACTAACCGGAGTTGTCATGAGGCAGGTGGGGAGGTGCCACATGATGCCTTTGTACAAAACAGAAAAGGACACCCCAGGTACCAAGCTGCACAGATAGCGTGGTCAGTGGCTGGATTTCTGCCTGAAACACTTGTGCAGTGTACAACCTGTACAGCCAGACTCTTTAGCCCTAGATTCAGGTCAGCATGGATAGGTCAGCCCTGCTTTTCGGACCACCCAGCCCAGATGTGAGAATTTCCTGAGATCAAAAGCAAAATCCAGATGGGTGGGCACAAACACCGTGTTTCCGAAAAGGATTGGGGCCTTTTTCCAACTTCCAGGGTGTCCAGTCGCTCCAGTATGGACTTGATTTTGGACCTAGAGTCTGGGATGAAGAGTAGTAGAGGGGACTTGCTCGAGCCTGGAGAAGGCGTGAACATACTGAGGGACACAAAAACCTGTCATTTCATTCTTCAGATGGTAGACTTAAGAATCAGAGTATCAACCCAGGCGTGGTGGCCCACGCCTGTAATTCCAGCCACTCAAGAGGCTGAGGCAGGAGGATCGAGAGTTCAAAGTCAGCCTCAGCAACTCAGCAAGACCCTGTCTCTAATAAATTATAAAAAGAGGCTGGAGATGTGGCTCAGTGGTTAAGCACCCCTGGGTCCAATCCCCAGGACCAAAAAGGAAAAAAAAAAAAAAAAAAAAGAGTATCAAAACCACACAGGGGGGCTGGAGATGTGGCTCAAGCGGTAGCATGCTCGCCTGGCATGCGTGCGACCCGGGTTCGATCCTCAGCACCACATACCAACAAAGATGTTGTGTCCGCCAAGAACTAAAAAATAAATATTAAAAAAAATTCTCTCTCTCTCTCTCTCTCTCTCTCTCTCTCTCTCTCTCTCTCTCTCTCTCTCTCTCCTCTCTCACTCTCTCTTTAAAAAAAAAAAAAAAAAAACCACACAGGGGCTAGGGCTGGGGCTCATTGGTAGAGCGCCCGCCTCCCACGTGTGAGGCACTGGGTTCCATCCTCAGCACCACATAAATATAAATAAAAATATTGTGTCCATCTACAACTAAAAAAATATTTTTAAAAAAAGCCACACAGGCAGGTTGAAAAAAGGCAGATTTGTGAGCCTCACCTTTAAGATTGATTATTTGGGGGATGGCTGAGCTCAGGAATCTGTCCCAGCACACGCTCCAAGGTTGTTCATAATGCTTGCTAAGATCACAAACCTCTAATCTCATTGGTTAAATACACCAGCTTCGCTCTACATTCATACACTAGCTTTACTGTATGTTGCACTTTTACTGTTCTTTTGGGGGTGTGTATATACCCCAGAGCCCATTAAAACCCCCAAAGGGGTGTCCATGTGTAGCTCTACAACCCATTTTGTGACTTGTGTTCCCTGGAGGGTCGTGGGCATACCACCAGCATTGACTGGTGCTCTCTCTCCTCCCCTGGTTGCTCTCTCGCCTCCCCGACACCATCCAGCCAGAACGAGGCAGAAGAGATGTTCTATAAAGACGCCGGACCTCAGGTCTGGCCCCAACTGGTGCTGAATGGTCCCCACTGCAGGTCTCTCCAGCCTGTTTCTGTGACCACGCCTTCCTCTTGGGGCAGGGCCAGCCCGCTAGGCTCCTCCTCTGGCCAGTACAGTGGACTATTCACCAAGGACACACACCAAACCAGGCTCATGTGGCCTGGGGTGCAGGCCAGACACTCAGCCCATTCCCCGGACATGAAGACAAGCCTGGCTGTGTCTGGATGTGAAAGCACATCTGTCTCCCTTCCTTCCAAGTCCCAGTGCCCAGCTTGGGGTCTACCAAAGAAGCTGTGGGGTAGCCAGATGAATGAATGGATGCATTCAGCAATATGAATTAAGCACCTACTGTGTGCAGGTCCACAGACAGGTGGTGCCCCGGAAATGCTCAGTCTGGTTGGGGAAGAGGACGCACAGAAAGACACAGATAAACCAAAGACAAGTGCTAAGGAGAGGAGGGTAGGTGGTCTACACGGAGGGCTTAGGAAAAAGGACTTTTTTTTTTTTTTTTTTTTAAAGTGTTCAGGTACATGCCAGCGCAGTGGCACACGACTGTAATCCCGGCGGCTTGGGAGGCTGAAGCAGGAGGATGGAGAGTTCAAAGCCAGCCTCAGCAAAAGTGAGGCACTAAGCACTTCAGTGAGATCCTGCCTCTAAATAAAATACAACATAGGGCTGGGGATGGGGCTCAGTGTTCGAGAGCCCCCGAGTTCAATCCCTGGTACCCCCTCCAAAGTGTCCAGGAACAGAGAAGGGCATAGGAAGGCCCTGTGGTAGGAAGGGGAGGGAGAAGCTAGCCTGGATCCTGGACAGACTGGCAGGGGCCAACCAATAAGGGCAGAATGAAGACTAGGTGCTCAGACTCTGAGGGGCAAAAGAGAAACAAGGAAGAGAGGAATCCCCAGGGAGTGAAGCATCCTTTTTGTTGGGGGATGACCATCAAGAAGCATTTGCCCCCGTCAATCCGGCTCCTGGGGTGGTTGTTCTGGAAGCCCCGCCCCTTTCCAGCCGCGCCCTCATTAATCACCAGCTGCGCACCAGTAGGCGATCAGCCCCATCCTGGTGATCCGCCCACACGAGTTAACCACGCCCACTCCACAGCTCACCTCGCCCCGCCCCTCCGCAGAGTGACTACAAATCGGGAGCGGCGGCCCCGGCTGGGGGTGTTGGGGCACTGAGCCACATCCCCAGCCTGGGTAAGCACAAAAGGCAGGAAACACAATAAGTCACGGGCACTGTAACCATGGCTACCTGCGCCCTGGCACCGCCCAGCTCTCAGCCAAGGACCCACCCCCGGGGAAGGCGGGGATCCGAGGCTCCTGCCGGGATGCGAGGCCATCCTTACTCCACCACGTGGCTGCAAGGCCCTCGGCCTCCTCTCCCTCCTCTGTGAAATGGGGTCACACTTTGCCAGGGGCTGAATTCCCTCAATTACTTTAACGTTAATTGAGCACCTACTGTGTTCAGGGACTAGAGCCCTGTCATTTAATAAGACAAAAAAAAAAAAAAATCCTGCTCTCGTTGTGGCTTATATGGAGGAAGATGGGGAAATATGTGAGGAAAGGGGACAGACGATAAGCAAAAATATAAGTCAGTCAATGGCACAGGGTGTTGGGAACAGAGAATTAGCTATGTGGCTATCTGTGGGAGGAGCTTGGTCCTCAAGGGAAGAGAGGTCTGAAGTGTCACGCCAAAAAGAAATGGGTCTCTCTGGGGCTTGTCCCAGCAGGTGCTCAGCTCCAGTCCCTATTTGACACTTCTCCAAACTTCTCTTTCCTCCTCTTTTTCCCATGGCTCCTCCCTACTCTACCAGTTTGAGCTGAGATGAACCAAGTAAGCTGAGCCGATCCTGAATGGGTCAGAAGGACCTCAGGACCTGGGTCACCTGCCAAGGCAATGACCTGTCTCTGGGGGCTGAGGCAGAGACCAGAGCTGGGAAGCTGGCTCTCAGCCTCAGCACAGCCCTCCCCTCTGGCAGGCACGCCCTGGATCTGACAGACTCCCATCTGAACCTGCAAGGGCCACTCAGATATAGCCTCTCTGGGAAGCCTGAGCTACCTGGCTGGGTGGGGGCACCACTCCCGGAGCTCCCCGGCATGCTGACCCTGTCACAGCCCTGAACACACACCACGTTTCTGCTCTCTTGCAGGGGCAGCTGTTAAGTAGCAGAAAGGCCAACAGGAGAGCAATCGTCAATCATTAGGGGCCAGAGAGACAAAACTGGCAGTTGACAGCTACTGTTTTTGTCTCTGTATGCATGCTCTTCTTCTCCCTGTGTCATGGATGGAAAGAGAACAGAGGCCCTCCAAAAATGGACAGCCGAAATGATGGGAGAGTGCTGAGCCCTGGGCCAGGCCCTCAGAGAGATGGACTCTACTACCCCCGGCTTCTAGCAAGCAAAACCCAGATACGAGCCAGGGCCAAGGAAGTCTGTGACTTCAGCTCAGCCCACATATAGGTCATTTTTTTTCTGGACACTCACCTGCCTCTTCAAATGACCATAATGTTTTGTGCAGAGAGTCAGGGCTGAGGGTCTCAGCCTTTGGTTGAAGCATGTCCAGACACCAGTGTTGCATTTCCAGAATCTACTGTGTCCCTCACTGGCCATTGGCTTCCTTATTTGTTAACGGGGCTAATAATAGTGCCTTGTGGGGCTGTTGTGAGCAAACTGCTTAGAACAGGCATGGCGGTAGGACCTGGCTCTGGTGATCAGAAAGATTGACAGTTGCTGGGCGCGGTGGCCCATGCCTGTGATCTCAGTGACTCAGGACTCTGAGGCAGGAAGATCATAAGTTCAAGGCCTGCTTGGGCAACTTAGCAAGACCCTGTCTCAAAAAATAAAAAAATTAAAAAAAGACTGAGGCTGTAACTGTGGCAAAGTGCCCCTGGATTCAATCCTCAGTACCAAACAGGAAAAAAGAAAAGAAATTAAGACCATGCCTTACAGCATGGCGGGACTACATTTCCCAACCTCCTTTGCAGTTGGACATAATCACATGACTGAACTCTGACCAGTAGAATGTGAATGGGAGCAAGACCCTGCACAGTAGGACCAAGGAACAAACTTTCCACCAACCAGAAGCTCTTGTCAACCTGACATGGGAAGAATAAACATCTAGAAATATCAGGGTCTGTTTGTTACTGCAGCTAGGCACTACCCTCAGTTGTACCAACGTTCCCTCACCCCTTCTTTTATTCATTCCTTCAACAGGTATGTGGAGAAGCCTTGTAGAAGCTGCATGCCCTTCAAAGGCGGCCAGGGATACCGAGAGGGGCAATAAAAGGTGGTGGTGAGGCTGGGGGTGTGTAACTCAGTGGTAGAGCACTTGACTAGCATATGCAAGGCCCTGGGTTCAGTGCCTAGCATAACCAAAAAAAAAAGGAAAGGGAAAGGCCATTGGCCATCCTTAGTAAATATGGGCATGGGACAGAAAGGCGCCCCAAGAAGAGATCTAAGGACAAGAGAGAAATGAAAGGAAGAGAGACATCTAGGCAGAGACCAGCAGATGGTAAAAGTAGGAGGGAACATCGTCCACTTCCTGGAACAAAAGGGGGTTAAGATGAGGCCAGAGCGGTCTATATCCATCCTGGCCCCTTTCCGGGCCTCAGTCACCTTATCTTTAAAATGGGAACGATGCCAATAACACCCTCTTCCACGGCATCTCTGGATCTCAGAGAAGACACCATATGCTGCAAGCACAGTGCTCCTGAATGGGATGCTCACTCACTCCTGTGGTGGCCAATGCCTGGGCATCGCAGGGAGGATGTCAGCTCTGGAGGTGAGCAGGGCTGTCTCCGGGGCTCAGGAGGCAGGAGCGGGGAGGGAGAGCTGCTGCTATTAGGGCTGCTGCCACGCAGGGTAAATATCAAGGATCCTCTCCAGCCGGAAGAGCTATTAGGCAGCAGCCCTCGGAAGCACTGGCTCTCAGGGGAGGCGGGCAGGACTGTCCCTGGAGGCGGCTTGGGCGAGCTGGTGCTAAGAGCGGGAACTCTGTGCTGACGGGCAGATGCTGGCCTCCATTCAGCCTCTTTCTGGACAGGGACAGTAGAGATAGGCCCTGGCAGGGAGGGAGGGAGGGAGGGAGGGGAGGTTCAGGAAGCCCCTGTGGGCTGATGTGTTGTGCGTCTTCCTGAGGCTTGATGCTAGCCTCTCTGCCATCTCCAGAGCAGGGACAGATGTGTCCGATGTGGGAGGTATGCTTGTTGCCAGGTGCTTAAAAGGGCTCAGGCAGGCAGAGGGGTATCCCTCCAGGAGCTGGATTCCCCCCAGTGAACTGCAGTAGGAACACGTCACTCCGTCTTCTTACACACCTGCAGCGGCTCCCTTGCTCCCAGACAGCATTCTAGGCTCTCCATGACCCGAGCCTGCCGCTGCTCACTGCAGTGCAATAGGCCACGCTGCCGCTGCCCCCTGCAGCCGTGCTTGGCAACCGCCGCTTCTTCTACCAGGTCTGCCAGCCTCACCTCTCACCCCCTACATATTTTCTATCATCTTTAAAGAACCACCTGGATCATGACTGAGTCACGGAGGTGGCCAAGCTACCTCCCCTCTCAGATCCTTAGCTTAACTCCCTGGTAATGCACTGAAGCTACAGCCCCCTTCACATGGTTCTTAGTGCAAGGAAACATGACAATAGAGGTCAAAAGTCCTCGCAGAGCATGGTCCACAGGGTAGATATTTACAAAGCAGGCCTGCACTGGGGGTGTAGTGCCTGCCTAGCATGCCCGAGGCCCTGGGTTCCATCCCCAGCGAGAAATTAAAAAAATAAGAAACACCCAAAGATTTCTACCTAGTGTCTTAGAGTAGCACCTCCTCCAGGAAGCCTTCCCTAGCCAGCCATGCCCTGTTGCTTGGGGCTAAGTGTCCTCCCATGGGTGCCTCAGCCTAGCTAGCATGGCACAACAAAGGGCGACAATGACTTATTGGGGCATTTGCCCCACCCCTACCCCCGTCCACACAAGCCCATGAAGATTTTGATGGCGGGGACATTCTGCTGGTGCTTGGTCACATGGACAGTGTTAGATGAGGGAATGAAGAGGAAGGTATGGCACAGGCCAGCCTCAGCTTTCTCATCTGTCCCAAGGGCCAAAAGCACAAGCCTGCCTTGTCCCTTGAAGGCCAGAGGTTGAGCATCTTGCAATGTCCCTGTCCCAGCTGAGGACCAGCTTGCCAAGATGGTCCGGCTAACTATCCTCAAGCTCTGCCCGGGGTGGTCCTGATCTTGGCTCAGGCCCCAGACTCCTCCCCAGGCTGCCACTCACGGGTGGGGACGGCTGGCCCCCTCCACATCCTTCAACCTCTGAAGTCACTGGTCAGCCAGCAGGCTAAGTGCCAAGTGGCTGCTAGAGGAAGGGATTATAAAACTTCCCAGGCAGCCCTGGGGGGTTAGGGAAGTGATGTGTGTGTGTGGGTCTAGGAGCTGTGTCCATCTCTTCTAGAAATCTCAGGGGTACTATGCATTTATCCTAAATGAGGTGGCATTGACACAAATCCACCAGTGCCCCTTCTCTGGGCTGGAAGGCTGTCAGCTTGGAGGCCCTGTTGGCTCTCCACCCCCAACCCAAAGCTCAGATAGGCAGTTATGGATGTCTTTGATTAATAAGAAATGGGTGCAATGAATTAATCATTACGTAATAAATGCAGTTTGTTTGGCAGCCATATCTTTCAAAAACATGACTGAAGTGTGTGCACATCTTTGAGAAAGGGAAAGAGAAATAAGGGAAGGGTTCCTCCATCATTACACTCAGCACTTTGGGATAGGCTATGACTTTTTCCCTAGGAGCCTCCCCATTCTTGAAGGGAGGCAGTGACAGTCAGGGAGGGACATCTTAAAGTGTGTGTGTGTGGGGGGGGGTAGCAGGAGCCCCCAGCAGGAGTCTAGGGAGGAACCGGGAGGAGTGGTGGCTGGTCTTAACCACCTTTTGGGACAGGCTCTGGGCTCAGCACCCAGTCTCCACCTCCTGCCCAGCACCGGGGCCTCGGATGCTCTGCCCGCCTCTCGAAAAAAGAACTGAACAGATGTTTTCTCAAATCAGGAGAATAACGCTGGCTCCCAGATGGGCTGCGCGCGGAAGCCCGTCTTCTCCCTCCCTCCCTCCCTTTGTGACAAGGTCTTTCTTTCCGGGGAGCAGCTGAACACCAGAGGTGGTGGGTGGGGGCAGAGTGGCGCCCCCGGAGGGGCTCAGCCAGGCGCGGGGATCGCTGCATCCCTGGAGGAGGACTCTGCTGCACAAAGGCCCGTGGTGGCTCTAGGGCTGACAGGTGCTGCTAGGAGGGGGCCACGGTGGGTGGCGGCCCCGGAGGGCAGGGTCTCCCCCGGCTGGAAGCGGTCTCGAGCCCTGAGTGACGCCTCCCCGCGGGCGGTCGGTCACTCCTGGGCTCTTCGGGTCAAGTCGGCACGACGCACGGGTCCCTGTCCCCAGGGGTCGCCGGGCTCCGCCCCCCCACCGCCCGCGCCAATCACCGCCGAGCGCGGCTCCCCTCCCAGGCCCGAGCCCGCCCCCTTCCTGCGGCCACGTCTCCTGTCGCCGGGCCGTGATCCGGTGCCTGCTCCCGCCCGCCCTGGACGCCGCCTAGGTGCCCTCGCTCGCCCTGCTGCAGAGACGAGCCACTTCCCAGCTCTGCCACCTGCAGAACAAAACTGGACCCAGCGCCCCGTGGGGGGTGGGGGGCTTCCTACAGTGGCTGATCCTGGGGAGTCCCAAACACTTCCATTCCTTCGGATGCTTCCTATTGGCTCCTTAAAGCCATTTCTGGTCCCTTCCCTACGCCTACTCTGCCCCTTTGTGTGTACCTCCCTCCACCTCAGGCCAGCTCCCCATCCAAGGGTAATTGATCAGTGTAGGGGGTGTCTCCCCCAGGGGACTGTAAGCGACCCTTTCAGGCAGAATTCAGGTTAATGCATTTCTAAATTCTCAAGGTTCAGCACACAGTAGGTGCTCCATAGAGATTTAAATATCAGTAAATACACATACACAAAAATCCAAAGACTCACCTTAAACTCTAAAGAAATGAAATGACCTCCAGGGAAGCTAAAGAAATGACCTCCAGGGAAGCCTAGAGAGGGACTTTAAACAATGTATGTCCTCTATATATAGTTTTTCCCTTTTTTTATATATAACTACCTTTTATTTTGTAAATTAAAAAAAACTTTAATTAAAACCATACCAAGATTGCCCCTGAAAATGGCCCCCAGGAACTAGTTCTGAGCAAGGCCATATCTGCTCTGATTGCTAACTCTCACAGCCACCCTGAAGGTGCTCCCATGGTTGGGTCCACTTTACAGAACAACAAATAGAAGCTGAGCACGCAAGAGCTACCTAGGGCAGATGGGACAGCAATGGCCCCTAGGGAAACCGGAATCCCATGCTATTTGATGGCCACTGAATCTTCTCCAACCATGCTGGATGTAAGACAAAGTAGGGTGATCTTGGAAATGCCACAGGAACCCCAAAGTCAAGTGTGTTCCAAACCTGTGCCTTCTCCAGTGTCCCCAGATGCCACTGATCATCCCTCAGGCCTGCATACAGTCTCTTAAGTGTTTACAATATGCCCAGAACTGTGCAGAAGCCACAGTTGGGGGGGGGGGGGAGCGGCTATCCAAACTGGAATGCTATCTCCAAGGAGACAGCACCCTTGCTGGTCTCCCCTTCCCCATTTCTCCCTGCCCTGAGCCTGTCTACTCTCCCTCCACCCAGCCAGGAGACTGCAGAGCAGACCAGGCCTCACCCAGCCTAATATGTCCCTGGCTCTATTCTGCCCTGTGCCAATTCCCACTTGGGCTGGTACCTGATTGCTGTGTTACATTCAGATTCTTGGGCCACCCCCCACCCTGACTGGAGATTCAGCAGGCCCCAAGAAAGGAGCTGTGTCCAGACACATTTCTGCAGGCAGCTTCCCAGACCAGACCAGCCTGGAGCATGGGGGAGGAGGGGGGCTGCCTCCCACTGAGGTCAAAAGGCAGCCCCAGAGAAAACACTTGTGTGTGAGACCTGCCGCACTCTATGCTCTGATGGAGCCTGTGTGCTAACAGTGATCTCCTGGGAGGGAGGGGGACAGTTGGGCTCCTAGATACTGGATCTCAGTTCACTCTTCCAGAACACCGTGGTCCTGTACCCTTGGGGGCCTGACACGCTGTAGAGTTCAAGGTATGTTCAGGACTTGGACCTTAGCGTGGAAGTGGGTAGATTCCTCTCCAATCACAAAGGCTCACTTGAAGTAATCTGCCTACATGATTTTGTTTAAAACTGGGAACTGGAATGTATTTGTAATAGCAAAAAAAAAAAAAAAAAAAAAGGCAGAGCCCCTCTGCAGCTCCCAGAGGTCTGGCTACATCTGGGACACTCCTACAGACAACTGGGGAATGACTGAGACTGTCATCAATGTGAAAGGGGCGCAAGGAATCAAACCCCAAACCAGGTGAGAAATGCAGAGGATTCCCGATACCTGGAGGCAGATCGAAAAGACAGGCCCTCCACCTTGACTCTGGAGGGACTTCAGGCGTGGAGCTGCATGAACTTCTGACCTCACATGGTTCTGTTTTCCCTTTCCTTTTTTAAACAAAGAATGCATGATTTAAAAAAAAATAAAAATACAAAGAGTCTGATATGATTTGGGGCAGTTTCCAGTGAATTCAATTCCAGGGCCCGGGGGGCACGGGGTTGGTAAGTCCTTCCAGATTGGGGTTTTCAGAGTCTGGAGAGCATCCATTTATTCATTCAACCAAGATCCCACCCTCTGAGCAACCTTCCAGCTATCCCAGGCCTCGGCAATGAGAATCCATTCATTCATTCCACAAATATTTATTGAGTGTCTGTTATGAGCCTCTGGGGGGGGGGGCCTCTGTGAGTCCAGTGTCTGTGGTACACCTAGAAGCATGGCTTGCTGTTGTGCTGGAGGGTGGATGGGCCAGAGTGAAGAGCGCAGGGCAAAGCCACGTGGCACTGCCTGGTATCTTCTGAATGCCTCCGTGACCCTGCCCTTGGCCTCCCCCCCTACAGATCACCTGTGGCTACAGGACCTACCTTCTTCCCCCGCCCAGAGCTGGTAGGCACCCAAGACAGGAATTATGGTTTGCACAAGACACAAGTGACATGAGGCTGGTGACTGCCTTTGCTGCAAATGTAATTCCTTTTTATTAGAAAATTTAAGGGTACAACCAGCTTTGCCAACAGCCAAAAGAGCTGAAATGTGCTTTCCTAAGATATGCGGTGTCTGATAAAGCGGATTTACGCATCTGCCTCATTTTCCACCTGCCTCTCCCCTGGGCCAGCGTCGCCTCCATTCATCCCCCCCTTCCACTGGCACTGAAGCCATGGCCATGAGCTTGGCCTTGGTCACCAGGCCCAGCACCCCGGATGTGGGAGCGGTGCTTTTGTCTCCTTCACGCAGAGCACCCGGTTTTAAAGCCCTTTTAAAATGACCTCGGGGATCCTCTGGCTTCGCTGGAGATGCAAACACTGCCTGTGGCCTCCGTGAAGCTGAGGGTGTCAGGAGGGGAAGGGCAAGAACAATAAAAGACTGAGCTCCCGGAGATACAAGCTCATCCGTGTGGAGACCCGGGAGCAGGCGGTTCCAGACGGAGCCGGTGGAGGGAGGCGGCCAGGGCACAGAGCCGAGGACGAGGACGTGTCCCTCACCGCTTACACAAAAAGCAACTATTCAAAACCACCCAGGGAGTTCTCTCTTATTGAAAAGTCCTTGATTCTTCCCTTTCTGCTGCAGAACTCATGAACAAGGGCCCCGTCTTATTAATGGGGTGATGGAGGGGCCCGGGAGGGAGGGTCCTCTTGCTCAGGAAGGTGGCTGAGCCCGCCCCGCGAGTCATTAGGAGCTGGTAACTAAGGTAACTCCAGAATCCGATTTTCTCCCCACTAATCTCTTTTTTTTTCCTCTTTCCTTTTCTCGTTCTTTTTTCTTTTCTCCCCCCCCCCCCACCGCTGGTCAGATGCTACATGCGTGGTTTAAAGGGGACCTGGGAGGGTGGGGGGTGATATGGGTGTATGCATGTGAACGTGTGTGTGCGTGCGTGTGTGTGCATGTGTTGTGCTGCATACTAAAATGGTGTCCCCATCCTGAGGCTCGGATGGGGTGGGAGGCAGGTATCAGCTCAGGTACCTCGGGCCCCTGTCCTCCCTCCACGTGGCCCCCCCACCCCCCACCCCCCCCACCCCCCACCCCGGCCTCCCCCTTCCCTGTTCAAGGGCAAATCCATTCCCTTCACTCCCTCCTTAAAGTAACAAAAGGCAAGATTGGGTTTCTTTCACCTGCTCTCATTGAAAGCTCTGCTTTGGCATGTCTAGCAGAGGCTGCTTTGTTCTGGAGGAAACCAAGACAGGATCTGGGGGTGGGAGAGGCTGCTACACGGGTGGGCAACAGGGTGGGGGTCAGAGATAAACACACACACACACACACACAAAAAAAAAAAAAATCATCGCATTGTCCCACTAGGCATCTGATCCTGGAGCTGAGTTCTGGGGAGGTGTGGCCAACAGGGCTTTGCACCGAGACTAGGTTCAAATCCCAACCAGGGCCTTGGACCACCACTGCTTTGTGGCCTGGGGCAGATTCTTCCACTCTCTGAGCCCAGTTTTCCTGCCTCACACACAGGGTGACCAGATGGGAAGGGCCTGTACCTGTAGAGAGCTCTGGTGCAAGTGTCAATTCTATCACCCGCCTGGTCATCTACAGGGCTTGGAGGGGACAAACCAGAGTGGGAGCCACAGGAGGGGTGGGGATCCAGCTGCGTCAGGGTGGTTATTTCCAAGAGGTACACCCAGGACCCGAGGACTCCAGTGGCCGCACAGAGGGTACTTTGGATGACAGGAAGAACTGGCAACCCATCCCTAGCTGGCTGGGGTCCCCCTAGAAGGGGATCTGGATCATGGGAACAGTGTGGGGCAGGGAGGAATCCTAAAGGTTGCATTTTGGTCAACACAATGCCACACAGATCCTTCTCCCCCCGTGGAATGTGGGGGTCCCCAGGGCCTCCCAAGGCTCTCGATGGTCACCAAGCCCAGCACCTGAGGCACGGGGACTGGCCCATTTGGGTGAGCAGCCCCCACCGCCTGGGATGCTGATGTCTGATCCCCGGTCGTCCCCCTCAGCAGGAGTTCAGTCTGGCCTGTGATTCTCCTGAGGGGGGGAGTGCAAAGGCAGCAGCATCTGGAGACTTCCCACCCTCCTCCCCAGTGCGGAGAGGGAGTGGCCTGCGCCGGTGAGTCATGTCAGCTCAGATGGTGGCTGTGTGTGGGGGGGGGGCGGGGGGGCAAGCATCTGCTGCCCTGTCTGTGCCCAAGGTGATAAGGTCAGCCCCAGCAGCCGTCTGGCTGGCTGAGCTGGCGCCTGAGACCCACCCCAGGCGGCCTCAGGTCATCCCCAACAGATCTAGACCCCCGGCCTGGCCACTGCGCAGGGAAGCCTACAGTTTCACAATCCCCAGGAAAGTGGAGGCAGGGTATGGCAGAGGCCAGGGGAAGGGACAGGTGTGGGGTGTGCGGTGGGGATGGGGGATCTAGAGCTTGGACAGAACAGAGCATCTCCAGTCTGGCAGGCCTTCCTGGCCCTAGAACTCCCTGCCTCATCACCCACCTGTCCCTACATCCCCTCTCCGTCCCCTCCTCCTCCCACTCAGGGTCAAAGAGTGCAAAGAGGATAGGACATTTTCAACTGCACCGAATCCTGGGGGGCTGATGTACCCTGCCCTGTCCAGCCACCTCTGTCCCCCGACTCCCACTTGGAGGGCAACTAGAGCCACTCATCCCCAACCACCACAAGCCGTGACTGTGTAGACAGGAGTCCACGGAGCTGCCGCCACAGGGCCTTGTGGAGCTTGCATCCTTCAGAGAGCATTCGGAGGATCGGTGGCCACGTGTGTGTGTGTGAGCCCACGTGTGTGGGGAGGTGGCTGCCTCCTGCTTCTCCCGACTCCCAATTTTTACTCCCTTTGCCTCCATCTTCCTGCCTCCCCCTCACCCTGGGGGGAAGAAAGAGTCTGAGCAGGGTGCTCCTGTCAACAGATATTTCCTGGATGCCAGGAAAATGCCATTTCAGAAATCACCCTGATGACCGCTCCTGCCCTTCCCCAAGTGCCTCCTGTGTGCAGGGTGCTGGGCTGCCCAGGGCATGTGGGTTCACAACAACAGCTGAGCCCTTTTCCGTGAGGTTCCAACAATTCCCACCAAGCAGACCTATTTCCCACATGGGGAAGACTGAGACCCAGAGGCCCAAAAGCAGCTTCTCGGGATTCCCACAGGCCCTGGGAACCCAGGTTCCAGCACAGAGTTCCCTGGCCCGGGGCCGGGTCTGTCTGTGTCTGGACAAATGTGATCCAAGGCTGGCCGTCTCGGCACCATGGAGTCACCCTTCAGAAGCTCAAGGAGAGGCAGGCTTAAGTGCACGGCTTCTCCCTGCTCCCCTCTGGTCCACAGGAGTCCTCTGCACCCCCCTTCTCCTGCAGACAGGCCGGGCAGGGCTCGGTGGGGCGGCAGAGACCACCCAGGTGGTGAGCGAGGAGGAGAGGGACTGAGTACATGTGTGGTGACCCAGTGTGGTGAGTGTGTGTGTGTGTGTGTGTGTGTGTGTGTGTGTGTGTGTTGGGGGGGTGACCCAGCACCCAGCCCGGATGCTCCGCCCAGCCCAACCACAGCCAGCCGGGAAAACAGGCTCCTCCGCTGCCCCCCCAGCCTGGCCCAGCCCACCCGGCCAGCCGCCTCACCCGGCGCTGAACCAGGAACTGGGCCTGCAGCCATCAGCCATCCTCACACTCTGCCTGAGTCACAGCCCCTCACCCCATGCCAGCCACCCTCCAGGTCCCCACCAGATGGAGAGGAGGGAGCGGTTCTCCCGGGACCCCACTTCCTCCTGCTACCCCAGCTCAGTCCCCCCACATCCCAGCTGCCCCCGTTTCCACACCTGCCCGGGGTCCTTCCTCCCCATCTTCCTCCAAACTGTCAGGGATGGGAGGACAGCTCTTCTGAGCCCCCCTGAGAGTCCCCTGCCCCCATTGCCCTGAGCCACAGGCCTGGACACTGTACCCCATCACCCATGTCTAGGACACAGGAAGCCACCTGTCCCCCGGGGCATAGTGACCAAGACACTGCCTCCCTCCTTCTGGGAGCAGGGGAGGGGACATTCCCCACCAGGGGCAGGGTCTCTACCTCCTCACATTTCTGAGGCTGGATCACTGAGGTTGAAATTTCAATTAAGAAAGAGAAATAGTGACTCTGGGGCTCCCGAGTAGCTCAAGTGGAGACAGGCCTCAGTATCGCAGGAGTAGGTGGCTGGACACCCCCTAGCTAGGTTGGGTCCAAGCAGGGATGTGGACCTTTGCCCATGGTCAGTCCCATCCTTAGCCCTCACTCCAATCCTTCCGCCTGAGGGGTTATCACTCCAAAGTAGGGAATGTTGGGGGACAGAGGGTCTGGGAAGGGAGACTCGGCTAGCTCTGAAAAAAACTGAACTTAATAAAAATCGAACCATTCTGTAGTACCTGATGAGGATGGAGGCCCAGCAAGGTGGGGTAGGGACCCTGAGAGAAGGACCAGTGGGGCTTGGGGATTCCTCCATAGGCCTGGGGGGACAGGATCACGGCAGCAGCTGACCTCTGCCAGGTCCCCAGAAGGACTGTCTGCCACTCACGGGAGTGAGCCAGGTAGCAGCCTACCTTTTGGGGTCAGAGCCATCTCCTGCAAAATAAAAGTCACAGAAGGGGACTCTTTGGGCCACATGAGACCCTCTCCTATCTGCTCCTCAAGAGACTTTCAAATAGCCAACCCTCACATTTCCAGAAAAGTCCATTCTCAATCCAAAAACATCCCCTTCTGAGAATGACTTACTTCCTCTCCAAGAATGCTTCCTTCTAAGCAAGAAATCCTTCAACTCCAGAAGGTTCCATCTCCAGAAACACCTCCTATTATTTTCGAATGTGATCCATCTCCAGAAATGCCGGCACTCTCCAGAAAGACTCCATCCTAACTCCAAGAATGTGTTCCACTTCCAGAAATGCCATAATCCCATCTCCAGAGATGTTGCATTTCAGCTCCAAAAATACCTCCTCTCCAGAAGTGCCCTATTTTATTTCCAGAAATACTCCAGCATCATCTTCAAAAATCACTCCACTTCCCGAGGCACTACAGTTTATCTCTAGAAAGATTTCCTTCTCAGAAATGTTACATTTCTGGCCATGCTCAGAATCTAGAAAGGCCTCCTCTTTACTTGAAAAAGAAAAAGAAAAAAAATCCTCTTTATCTCTAGACGTATTCTCATTTTATCTTCAAACATGCCCGTTTCATTGTTGGAAATGCCCCTCCTCCAGAAATGCTGACCATCTCATCTCTAGAAATGTCTCCAGAGTGCTACTGTTTCATTTCTAGAAACATCCCGTTTCTGGAAATATTCCAACTTGCTGGGAAATGCCCATGGCCAAGGTCTCCCTGTCTGGCCCAGATGCAGCAGAAACTCAAGAGACCCTCTTCCTTCAGGATCTCCCGGGGAGAGACTGTGCCGTGACCAGACCTACACCCTTGTTCCTTTGGTCCTTTGGGACCTCCTGACCATCTTCTGGGTCTGTCCTTGTCTGAGGAACAAGGATGAAGTCGAGAGCTACGCTGCAGGTACTGATGTCTCTGGTACGAGGGAGCGTGAATGGGGAGGGCTGCTGGTGTCTGGGAACCTTCCGAATCTGTCCCGGGGGCAGGATGAGTGAGAGGGGTTGGGGTGGGGGGAGAAATGAACCAAGATGGAGTTGGTGAAGATCTTGGCACAGCCTCCTCCCCATCAACACCAGCACTGGCCCAAGTGTACATAGTTCTATTTCACGGGGACACCTACACAGGGCACAGAAACACCCGTCCCACCTTTCAGAGCCACACACAACACAGACAGCATGGAAACAGGCACCCGACACCTGTCTCCTCGCCCCCCCCCCCACGTCCACACAACACAGATTCACATATAGATCCACTCTCTGACTTCCCACACCTGCACCCAACCTCACCCCCCCATTCCCCAGGTCTCTCATGGGTCCTATTCTGGGGACACCCAGGAGCAGAGGCCCTCTGTCAGTCATACTCCCCAGCTGGTCTGGGCTGACAAGATGGGGCAGCCTTGGTCCCAACCGGGGAAACTCATGGCCCAAGAAGTTAGAAAAGACTTATAGAAGAGAAGAAGATGCACATTTGGCATTTGCTTGCATACCTACTAAGATGGGGTGCTCAACATGTTCTGGGGAACCCAGGACCCAGAATCAGGCTCTGACATCTTTGCTTACACAGCCAAGCACCGCTCTTCAGACACATGGAGCCCTTCTCCTGTTGTAATTTCAGATTGAGACTCTCTCCTCCTGGCTCCATGGCAGGTGGAGGAGAAAGGGGGGCAGCTGTGCTGGAGGAGGAGATCAGGAGGTAGGTGAGTGCAGGATGGGCCCGTACCAGCACACACACTTAGGTGTAAGCACTCAGATGTGCCCCATGCGTGTGCAAGGAGCTCACAGGCAGACTCGCACACAGACATGCGGTTAAGCCTACACGGATACCACCACACATGGGAGGAAGGTCATGAGCCCCTGTCCTGCTCCAGATCTGTCCTACCCCAATGCCCCTGACACCTGGGCAGGGGAAATTCTCAGAGCCCTTAGGTAAGTGGGTGGGAGGAAAAGGGGCTCTGGCTCCACGGTCTCCACTCCCAGAGGCATTGCTTAGCTCTGGTCTGCTCCCACAGGAGGATAATTACCATTTATTAAGACTCCCAATTTAGAACCAGCCTCAATTAACTGGAACCTCCCAAGCCCCCTTTTTTTGATCCTTTGGGATCCAAGGGCAGATGTGAATAGAACTCGACTCTGCCCTTCAATGTGCCCTTAGCGTGGGCTCTTTGACGGACACCCCCAACGAGCCAGCTCTGGCCTAGAAAAGGGGCGTGGACATCTGTCCTCCAAACATCCTTGGTCCATCACCCATCTTGGTCCAGGAGGGTTCATTTTCTCTTCGCCCCTGACCTCCCTCCTCTGGAACTGAGATCCTCACCCCAAAATGGGAGCAGAATAAAGAAAACCAGAATTGAACTTGAATCTGAATGAACACGGGCGGGCGGGGTGGGGGGGTGGGTCCCAGGGCCCAATCTGGAGGCCAGCTGGGGCCGGGCTGTGGCAGTGGCTGAGCACCCCCAGTCTCTTGGCTCCTGGGAGAGTCTCCTGCATTGGTATTCTCTGTCCCTCCCAGCCCAAATGACACCAGCTCTCCTGGGACCCTTTTATCGCACGTGTTCATTTCAGCAAAAGGTTACCTACGAGAACACCGAAATCTCTCCCGCATATTAACTAAAAAGAGCATTCTTAAAAATGCACAAGAAAAAAAAAAAGACCACCTCTGAGCCCATTTCTACAGGGGCTCAGCTCAGGTGGAGCACTGGACCTGGGAGGGAGGGACAGGAGTCCTTGTCAGAGTCTTGTCCTCACGGGCACCCAGTGCCGGTCACTTCACCTCTCTGAGCTCTGATTTTCTGGTTTGCCACAGATGGGAACAAAAGCCCCCACAGGATGCCCTGTTGGGGATGCCGTGAGGGTCACATGATTGATGGCCATGAATGCATCATGTTCTAGAACAAGCAGAATCCCTTCAGAGTTGATATTCAGGCTTTGCCAACCAAGTATCTGACAGGCCAAGGGAACATGGTATTGTCCCCGAGTATTCTGAGCCCTTTCCCCCCTCCCACCTCCCGGTCATTTGCCCCACCTGGGGTACCCTCTTCCTTTTATGGGGGGGGGGAGGGGAGAATTCTTGGAAAACACCTTCAAAACCTGGTTTTCAGTCAGGTCCTGGGCTGTGACTTTTAATCAACTTCAAAACACGTAATCTGCCTGCTGTTCAGGGACACTTAGAGTAGTGGGGTCAGATCTGAGCTCAAAGCTGGGGACGGGGTGCTCAACCCTGCCCCAGGTGGCAGCCCCTGTGCTGGGTCTAGGGTGCCCGTGGACTGGCAATGCCCACTTGCTGGGTTTTTAAAAGAAAAGCAAAAAAGTAGATTTTTATGTGAAATCTGATGTTCTTTTGACTTGGGCTGGCCAAACGGCACCCATCGGGGGACATCATCTCTTCAGCCTCGATTACTGTCTGTGGAAGACAGGTGGTCTACCGAGAGAAGGGCTGGCCCTGTGTGGGAGGAGGGAATGGCCTTTGGGTCAGGGCTGCAGGGAGGACATGAAATACACTCGGGTGACAAACTGGCCACTGGGCGGCAGGGGCCTCTTTGGGCCCTGCTCTGGGGATGATAACAGAGTCCAGTATGGGACGAGAGGAATGCAGGAGTCCCTGGCTTGAGAAGGATCTGTGGGATCGGTGAGGGAGGAAGGGCCTCACAAAGGTGAGTTCCATGTACGGTCGGGGGCGGTGGTGGGGGGGTCTGTTCTCCTAAGTCAATCACACTGTGCAGCAGCTCGGCCCAAGGTCCTCGGTGACTGCTTCTTGGTTCATGGGATCTTAAACAAGAGTTTCCTGACCTCTTAAAATCGGTTTCTTCACCTGAAAAATGGGGGTGGCAGGAACCCTTCTGTGCAGGGAGGGTTTGAAGACTGGAAATTAAGGTCCCGGGGCTTGGCATCCCAGAGGCCTCGTGCAGAGGAAGCTCTGGGCCTCTCCTGGGCCCTAGCCCGGGCCCTGGGTACTATTCCTCCCTCTAGGCCAGGCTTTCTTTTAGGGAATTGCAATCTGCTGGGCTTTAATTACTGGTCCCAGAGGACCACCACCACCTCCTCCGAGACTTAACAATCCCTCCCAGGGCTCCTGGTGCTACAGGGCTGGGCTGGGCTGAGCTGCTCTGGGCTCAGGCAGGGGGTGTTGGAAGCAGGACCAGGCCCTGCCTCCTCTGCCTGGGCCCCCAGGAGGAAGTTCCTGTTCCATCCACACCCCACCTGTTAGACTCAAGAGTGCTCAGGGGGAAAGAGGGGGGGCCTGGAGAAGAGCATGGGTAGCCTAAGATCACGCAGCCCCACCCAGAGCCCCTCCCATCCTCCTGGCCCCTCTCTTCAGTGGCCCCATGTGGCAGAGCCACGTTCCCTGCCTGGAGGACCCTTCATGGCATGGAGGCCGCCAGAGTCATTTCTAGACTCCCTGCTCTCCTGGACCTTCTAGAGTTGCTTACAGAGCACACATACATGCTGTTCAGGCCCCAGGCCTTCCTCCTGCACAAAACACTGCTGGACCCAGGTCCTTTCCTCCAGGATGCCTGCTGGACTCTTCCTGGGCAGGGCTTCTTGGTTAGACCCATGGAGGCTATCTGTAAGGGCTGAAGGATGGAGGAAATGAAATGCAGCCTGGATGCGAGGCAGGGATCAGACAGAGGCCCAGGAGTTCTGGCTCAGCACCCGCCACCCTGAGTCAGGAGCAGGGTCAGGCTGACCAGCCTCAACCTGGCCCCAACCCCCTCTGCCCCCACATCCTCACTGCTGGGTGTGAAAGTGCATGAGGCTGGTTGGCTTTGCACCTGATACTCAGTGGCTCTCTGGGCCTGCCTCCCCAGATACCATCTCCTATGGCCTCTTCTGGCCACGCTGGGATGGGGGTGGGGGACTCGGGCCTGGCCACACATGGTGGGGGCGGCGCTCGGGCCTGACGCCCTGTGATATAAACCAACCCAGAATCTGGCCCCAGTGGCTAGCAGGTCCACAGCAGGACAGCATCAGCAAAGTGTCTCTCTCTGCCTCTGTCCCTCAAATCTCTTTGGCCATCAAAGCCTCGCCCTGTGCCTTGGCCCCTTCTTGATCCTGGGGAGGGCACCTCATCTGATCCCCCAGCCCCGCCAGGGCCTCACAGGCCTAAGCTGTGCAAGAGAGCTTTGCCACCTCTGCCCCACCTGCAGTGCAGGACTCTGGTGGGAAGCCCTGGGTAACAGCAATTAAGTCAGAGGCTGCACAACGGTGGCATGGGGTCCCAATGTGGCCTGTAGCTGTGTTGCTGAATGAGGTGACAGCATATAGAAACCAGGACATGTCATGGGAACATCTGACACCTGGTTCCTGAAAAAGTGGGTGACAGGCACCCTGGCTGCATTCCAGTGTGTCACCCTGGCTGAGCTGCTGCCACGACCCAGGAGGTCCAAAGCAGGCTCCCGGCCCTCATCCGCATCGCCTGTCCGGCTGTGCAGAGCATGGTGCGGAGGGTGGGGGTGGGGGGGCGGTGGTGGCCCTTGCATTATACAAACATTAGTCTTTTTGTGATCCCTCCTCCAAGGTAACATGTTTGCATTTTAAGCAGGGCCTTCAACGCTCTGACCCATGGCAGTGACAAATGGGGGCACTTCAGGCCCCAGGGAAGGCAGGTGAGAGAGAGTTAGAGGGACGGCAGAGACCAAGGTCACAAAAAAACTCCTGAGAGGTGGGACCTAATGGATGACTGGGCCTCTGCAGGCTTCAGGGCCAAAGGGCTTTTGGTGACGAGAGTAGAAATAATCTGCCTACCCTCTCTCCCAGTTCTGCCCTCGGAGAAGAGGTGGACACTGGTATTTCCCCTTCTACCTGCCCCTCACGACACGACTTCCTGCTTTCAAACCTACTCCTTGGTCAACCTCCCTCTGAGAATGTGGGACCAGGTCCAGGAAACCTCCCTGGGACCCAGTCCAGCAGGATCATCCCCTCTTTTCCCCCAAACACTCTACCTTGGATGACATAACCTTGGGTGGGTCTGGTGAAGATACTAGCCCCACACGGGTTCATAGTGAGATGAGTCACCGGAACCCCAGACAGTCTCCTAGAAAGCACTGGATTGCTACGTCTCCCTCCCCAGAAGCCAGCAAACTCAACACCCTGGCTGCAGCCACACACACATATCCTCAACGCGGCAAACGGACGCCCGAGCGAGCCCCTCTGGGCACCTGAACCAACTTGACTCGATTCTTCCTTACTCTCTGACAGTTCTGGCAGCAAAAAGTTATGATCCTCAGTGCACAAAAGATAAGCTGAGGCTCAGAGAAGCAGAAAAAGCTCTTGCTGACGGCCAGAGACCTTGCTTCTGGGTAGGCGCTGGGCACACAGAGCCAGCTCACCCATTTACCTGAATGTCTGTCACTCCGTGGATCTACCACCATGGTCCTTATAGGGTTGACTAGGAGTTAAGACAAGGTGGCAAGGCATAGTGTGACCGGGTCTGGACTTTTTCCAGACAGGACTTGGCCTATGTTGCCCAGGAGTGTGGGTACCGGGTACCCAGCAGGCCTCAGGGGCACCTGTGGCTGATCCTGCAGAATCATCAACTAATATGGGGGGCGGGGTGTGGGGAGGGAGGCTGGAGAAGATGACATGAGTCAGGCCAGAGCCGTTCCAGGCCAGCGAGTCACCCGGCTCCCCATTAAAAAAAAAAAAAAAAAAAAAAAGGACATTTGCAGCTGCCCAGTATGGCTTAGATCTCAGAAAGGAACAATCTCAGAGGCCCTGGAAAATGAAAAGGCCTTGTGAGCCCCAGCTTTTCAGGAGTCTTGCTGAGCTGGGGGCTTCTGGTGGGAGTCTAGGGACAGTTGGGGGCTAAGAATGGGCTCTAGGCCTTAAGGTCGGACAACTGGGTCCAGTCTGGCTGCAAGACCTGAAGCGTGTCCATGCTCTGGGACACTGGAACCGCACACACACACACACAGACAGGAGGGAAGGGTTCAAACAACAAGGCCTAGTGCTGGGCACAGAAGTGCAGACCCATGTGGCCGAGATGGCTGCCACCAGGCTCCAAGACCTCAGACTCCACCTGGAGAAGAGTCCTGAAAATTCAAAAGAGGAGCTCAAATCTGATTTGGGCAGATGGCCCTGGACACCCTGCTGCCTCGTGCCCTCCGAGCCTCTGCCCCCCCTGTGAGCTGGGGGCTCACTCTGGCTGTGCCGGGTGGTGGCCCCGGGCCCACCCTGCATCCTCTGGTGTCAGTCTCATTCTCTCCCCGACTGGGGGATGTGAGCAGGAATGGCTCAATCAGGATATAATCGTTTTTAATTAACGTGCGGATCATTTCACAGGCTGATCTCCTTGGAGACCACAGGGAAGATGGTCTTTTAAGATTTTCCTTTCCCTCCCCCAGCCCAACCTTCCCAGCCAAAGGCTGTCCCCTGCTTTAAGCCACCCAGCCGCAACCTTGAGAAGAGCACAAGAGCCTGGTGCCTGGATCTCTGGTGGGGCCATTAGGAGGGAAGCGTGTGCTCACACAGACACACACACACACACACACACACAGACACACACAAGCTTGGGGCACACCCCCCTGAAATGCACAAGCGGGATCGGAGATGCACCAGACATGTGCATGCACCCCCACGCGGAGGACAACAGGGAACACAACAGACTCGCCTAGACAAACACACAGGCATGTATGCACAGCACATGCCTGAGCTGGGAGACACAGACAGACCCCTTAAGAAATATACAAAAAAAAAAAAAATCAGAAGCACAAAGACATGCACATATGCACACACAGTCATCCCCCCCCAAGACAGAGACACCCAGACACACCACACACACACACACACACACACACATACCGATGAGCACCTGCTCATTGCAGAGAGACACATCACAGAAATGTCCAAATACTGACACACTCATAGCAGGGTTTCTCCTAACCTTGACGGTTGGCAAGCCATCAGGGAAAGGAGCAAAAAGACTCTGTCCTCAGATGGGGACTCAGAGCCACAATTACCCTTGCACCTCACAAATATCCCTAAGCTCCTGAATTGGAGTGCCCTGCCTCCTGTCCCACAGGGGACTCGGAGAACAGAGAAGCCACCACCCCTGGTCTTATGTATGACACCCACTTAAGTCTGGTTCCTTCTGACCCCCAGATGCTGCTCATCTGTCTCCCAAACAGCTGCAGAGCCCAATCCACAGTATCCAGTCCTGGCCAGCTCTGACGCGCCCCCCACCCCTGCTGGAAGTAATGTCACCCAGCAGGGGGGGGGGGAGGGCATGTTTCTCTCTTCTTTACTTTGATATAACTCTTCTCTTTTCCTGCTTTCTCCTTCCCCCACTTTCTTCCTTCCAGCATTTGAATCTCTTTCTGTCTACCTTTCTCCAAGTCCTCCTCTCCTTCCTGCCTTCTTCCCCAGGGGGGACTCAGGGTTCAATCACAGGCTTGAAGAAGAGTCCAAGATGCTCCGGGTCCTTCCCCACTCCCCTACACCACACACACAGGGTCTGTGCCAACACCTGCCCCTGGCTCCTGAACAAGTAAACTGAGGCACAAGAGGCACCACCAGGGTCCCTTGGAAACTGCAGCCCACCCCCTCTCACTGCACCTACTCTGGGTCCTCAGCTCTTCCCTCTGGAAACGGGGATGGCAAGGGCTGGGGATGGAGGTCAGGTAGAGCCCTGGCCTAACATGCACACTGATCAGGCTTGACCCCCAGCTCCACTAAGAAAGGGGCGGGGGGAGAAATGGAAAATGGAATGGCAAAGGGAGCCGTGAAAAGAGACAGGAAGCCCATGGGTGGCCCCAGGTCTAAGGACACAGAAGTGCATATGACACAGAATGCCTTGGCACCGCTAAGAATCAGCTGGTGCTTTTCCTCCCTTGAGGTCTCAGTTCCCCTCTCTGTGAAATGGGCATGGTCCGACTAGAGGACCACCAGGGACCATTTGCAGAGGCAAAAAAAAAAAAGGCAGATTAGTCTCTGGCTCTTGGCTACTGCTGCACAGCCCAGTGACTGCTGTGTGACCTTGGGGACTCACTTCCCCTCTCTGAGTTCTGGTTTCCTCCTCGGTCAAAGGAGGGAAGTCGGATAGGTGATTTCATCGCCAATGCTCCTTTTTGGGCTCGGGTGGAAGTTTCTAGATTGTGGGGAAGGAAGAACGGTGTCCCACTTATCCTGGGAAAAAAGAGAGGCGCTCTCCTTCCTGGCACTGCAGGCCTGTCAGAGCTGTGGGCACCAGAAGCACAGCATTTTGAGGAAATCGTCTTCAGTATAAGGAAAGGCTCCCTCACAAAACACATCCACGACCTCATTCGTCAGGAGCATCCAGAATGTTGAACAAAAGGGGAATATTAAGTAAATTATGGTACATCCACTCGACTGGAAAAGCCTGAAGACATTAGCCGTGGTGTTTATGAAGAGTTGGTTACAAAACAGGAAAAGGCTGGTGCTGTCACCAGCAAAAAAAAAAAAAAAAAAAAAAAAGGCAGGATATACATGTGAATATAGGGAATGACGACACAGCCCTTAAAAAACCGACCAACCACCACGTCCAACTGGCCTGGGAAGACTCACATCAAAACGTTAGCGTCGCTGGAGCCCGCTAGGGCTGTCAATAACCCTTTTTGTTTGTTTCTCTCCATTTTTCAGGTTCTCTGGGAACCCCATTTTAAAACACACAAATCCAAAAAACACTTCTTTTCTCTAAACAATGACTAGATGCCTCCGATTGAGAAAACTTTGCCTTTTCATTCATCGATTCATTCATTCGGTACCCATCCATTCACTCCTGCCAAACACAGGACACTGTGAGTGTCCGCAGCGTGCATGGCCCTGGGGGGGCTCTCAGCGAACTGCTTTCACCTCCAGGAAATGGAGATTACCCTCCAGGAGAAGGGAAGGTGGCAACCATAAACCCAGGCTAAAAGGGCTTGTGCCCCAGGGCCAAGGAATGGGCAGCTATCAATCCTGCGTCCGGCCACCCTCCCCCAGCTACCCCTCCACTGCTAGGGTCTCAGTCCAACCAAGGGGTCAGAAAGTTACCCTTCAGGGCCAGGCCTTCCGATGGTGGTGAGGGCAGGGGTAGGGAGCTGAGCAGTTATTAGCAAAGGAGCCCACTGGTCCAGAAGCCCTCAGAACCTAGCCAAAAGGTTGAAGGGGCTTCTCTCTTCCTCCACCTCACATTCCCCGTCACCCTTTCAGCTCCCAGGGGACCTGGCGGGTGACCCCCTTTTCCCTCTGGACCACAAGTCCAAAGCCTGGCTGTGAGAGGCTCTCCCTCAAAGTCCCCCAACAAGGAACCACCGGGCCAGGTCCTGTTTGGCTGCTGTGAAGGGGGAACACAGGGTCTGGAATCTGCTCACTCCTGTCAGCCTGTGTCACACTGTTAGCATGTCAGAGGGTCCAACAATGTGTCCCTGCTGTGTGGGGGGCTGACAGATTTCTGGGGGAGGGTTAACTCCTTCTATTCCTGGACTGAAGGAGAGAACAGGCTGAACACAGTCCAGCCCCCTGCCCTCCAGGATGCCTCCCAACTCCCCCAGGAATCTTCTTTTTAGGTAGGAAGAAAATGGTTCTCACCAGCCTGGACTGAGAGCTTGAGGTCTCTGGATTTGGCTCCCCACCCCCCGGAAAAAGAAAGGGGAGGAGTCACCCAGACCCCCTGGGCAGCCTGCCTGGGAATCCAATTAAGGTTGATTTTCATGAACCCCTCCCCCATGTCCAGCTACCCCACACCTCTACACCTCCCTCACTCGTTCACCCCTAAAGAAGCAAAAGGATCTAGGAGATTGGAGTGCCAAGAAGGCTCTGATCCGGCAGACCCCCCCCCTTAAATCCGTGCCCCCGCTTCATGACTGCGGTCCCCAGAAATTCTCTGACTTAACCCTCCCTTCCCATGACCCCAGTGGGGAAAAAAAAAAGTTGTTCCCACCACTGCCCTCCCCCTTCATCTGCCCACCCCCGAGGGAGGGGCACAGGCCTCCGGATCTCCGGGTCATCAGAGCAGCCGTGTCTGCTGTGGATCGCAGGAGACAAACACTTCGTCACACCAGCACATCACCCTCGGGATCACCTCTCTAAACCCGCATTGTACAGGAGGGGAGGAGGCTGAGGTTAGAGGGGGCCCTCGACGTGCCCCAGGGCAACTGCCAATCGCCATGCCCTAGCGGGTCGAGAATCCAACGACCCCCGGCAGCTCACCCCAGCCCCTCGCCTCCCCCGCGTGCCCCCAGCCCTGGCGCCATCCCACGTCAACGTCTCCAACCTAAACAAGACCCTTCCCAGAGTGTTCCCCCTCCCCCTGCCCGGGGCCCAGGGTCAGCGGCCCCAGGAGGGACTGAGCCACGACCCCCTCTCCCCCCCCCACGGCAGAGGCGCGAGATTTCATTGTCAGCCGGGCCACTCCGCCGCGCGCGAGACGGGGACGCAGGGCAGGGGGGGTCCGGGAAAGCTCTGTGCGGGCAATGGGGAGGGGTCTCCGGGGGAAGTGTTTGAAGCTGCTCTGTCCAGATCCGGAAGCCGCTGGGGGAGGGAGGAAGGTGGGGGTGGGGAAAGCGCGACCTTAAACACTTGAGGGCGGCAAGGAGGGGCCCCGGCGGCCGGAGGTAGCGCCGGGAGACGTCGGGGGCGCCGAGTCCCCCGGGAGGCCGCGCTCCCGGGAAGTTTCCCACCGGTTGCCCGGAGCAGGACCGGGTGCGCGGACCGCCCTCCCTGGCCCGACCAGCTCCGGGGCGCAGATGGCGAACTTGAACAGAACTCCTTCCTTCTCCAGCATTCCTCACCTCCCATTCCGCGGCCACCAGCCCCGCCATCTCGGCCCCAAGCCTTCCGCCTGGGCCACTGTCGCCAAGACCGCTCACCAATGCATTGTGGAGAAAAAGGGAGGGGGGAATCCCCAGCACAACCAAACTGCGGCCAAAAAAATTTTTTTAAAGGAAAAAAAGAAATTCCTTCTCCTGAGACCGATTCCCTTCACCAGCGTGGAAAACCCCAAATCAGGCAAATCCGCAACTCCAGCCAAGATCGCGGCGCGGCGGGAGGGGTGGCCGCGGCGGGTGGCGACCCTAGTCTGCAACCCAGGACTCCGGGCAGGTCTGAGCACGGCGGCGGGCCAAGGATTCAGGGAGCCCTCGCGCCCAGAACGGCCTACCGAGGACACAAAGCTCCGCCACCAACAATACCTGCGGGCTCCTCCTGGGTCTCCGGGGCGCCGGCGCTGCGCGTCTCGCCGTCTCCCTTTCCACCGCCGTCTCTGTTCTCCTCTCGCGCGCGCTCTCCCCCTCTCTTCTTCCAGAACGCGGCGGCCAGATGAGATCCTTGGGAGGAAAAAAATGTGAGCGCTCGCACGATTCCTTTCTCTCCGCCCGCCGCTCGCAGCGGCCGGGGGCTCGCTCCTCTCCCTCGCGCTCCCGCGCGCGCCGCGCCTCCCGCGCCCCGCGTTTCCTTCTCAGCAGCCCCTGCGAGCGCCCTCAGTAGCCATTATTCACGGGCCGCCGGGGGACAGGAGGTAATTAGAGACGGCCCCGTGGCCGCATCCACTCGGCGAGCGCGATGCGGTCGCGGGGCGCGCGCGGGGAGGGGCGCGCGACGAGGGGGCTTGGCTGCGCGCAGCCCGCGCCCCAGACGCGGGGGAGGGGAGGGGAGGGGGAGGGGCGGGGAACGAGAAGGCGGGGAGGAGTGGTGAGCTTGTAGAGGCAGCCGGAGGAGGGGGCGCCGGGGAGACGCTCCCGTGGCTCTCACCGCTGGGGCTCGGGGTCACCGGCTGCGAGGCTCCGAGGCGCTCAGGGACTGGGGGTGTGAGTGAGTGAGTGTGTGTGTGTGTGTGTGTGTGTGTGTGTGTACACGTGCGCGCGCGCGCGCGCGCGCGTCAAAGAGCGAAGGGGAGGGACAGAACGCTTTAATATTTTTCAGTGACTTAGGAGCCCGCGGGTAAGCTTTTGGTTGTGCGTTGAGGTCCTTGTGTGGATCAGTGTGGCTGTAGATTTCTGGTTTACCCTGCGTGTGAATGTCACGGGGCTTCCGGAGGGCGGGGGGGGGGCAGCTGGATACTAGCTTGTGAATGTGCTTCTGGGTCTCGGCGGGACTGAGTGATGCGGTGCCTGCGTGGAGTGGTGTGTTTGTGTGCAATTGTTTGTAGGGGGTAGTGTGGCTGCGTGGGTGGGACTGCGCCTGTGTGGGGTTGTGCGTGTATGTATGAGATTGTGCCTGCGTGGGGCCGGGGGAGCTTTGTGCCCGTGCGGGCTTGTTTGCGAGTGGGCTGACGGTTGTGTGGGGCTGTGGGCTGCGCATGGAGGGGCAGTGCGCCTGTGCGGTCTGTGGGCTGGCCAGAGGCAATGGTCTGTAGCCGCCGGCGGCCGTGGGGCTGTGTTCTCTGTGCGGGTTTGAGGCCTGGAGGGCGGGGGCTAGCCCTCGTGGCGTCGGGGATCGCACCGCCGCAGAAGAACCGCTTAAGGCGCGAACAAGCAGCGATGGGGTCAAGGCGCAGCGCGACGTGTAGTAACGGAGGAAGGGGAAGGCGGAGGGAAAGGGGGGGCCTTCTTTCCGCGGCTCCCCTCGCCGCACCAGAGATGCAGCTCGGCGGAGATCCTGCCACTTCCCGGTTCCAAGGTCCTAGAGGCACAGGATTTGGGAGCCCCTGCCTGGCTGGGGAAGACGCCTACGGCCAAGGGGACAGCAGGGAACGACTCCCGGAGAGCCCAGAAGCACACGAGTAAGGCCACCCAGAGAGGCGGGTCGCAACCGGGAAAGAGCCAAGGACTAGGTCGAGACAAAGAAGACTGGGGGCCTTGGGGCTGGACTGCGGCCGAGGGGAGGCCTGCCCGAGCGCTAAAGGCCAGAGCGTGGTGTGGGGCGGCGGTGGCGCGACCCCAGTTCGCCCGAGTATGGGGAGTCACTCCAGCGCCCCAGGGGCACATAATTACGCGCCCGGGGCGGGCCGCGGAAAGCCAGATTCTGAGCGAGCTGGCGGTCACCTAGCCCCAGGGCTGTGATTGAGTGTTTCTCTAGCCCGCCCCTTTTTAGGCTGCTCGTGGCCCAAACAACCATTCATTCATCCATCCCTCCATTCATTCATCCATCCATCCATCCATCCACTCATTCATCCATCCATCCGTCCAACCACTCTTCTTTCCATCCATCTGATTATCCACGCCAAGGATCACACTGACAGGGCTCCCCCCCCCACTTTGTCCCCTTGGTCAGACAGTCACATTCTCTTAGGTCCCTACTTCCACTTCTTCCTGCTTGGCAGGAGAGGAGCACACCCCAGGGCCTCTATCACTTCACACTTAGGGCTTGCACCCAAAATTGTGTGCCAGGTGGGTGTGGGTACCTTCCTCCTGGCCCTCCCTGAAGCCTGAGGCTCAGTCCCCGCTGGCCTCCAGGTGGGTGTGGGTACCTTCCTCCTGGCCCTCCCTGAAGCCTGAGGCTCAGTCCCCGCTGGCCTCCAGGTGGGTGTGGATACATATTGGTGCCTCCAGGTCACCGGTTGAGGACTGTAAGGGCCTGATGACACAGAGGCATCATCAGAACCCCAGTGAACTGAAAGTTACTCAGAAACCTGTCAAATAGGAACAGATTCCTGGGCTGTATCCCAGATAGAGTCCTCAGAATGCCCAGAGCCTCTGCCTGGGAATCAGCATCTTGCAGCCAGATGTGGGGCACCACTGACATGATGCATCTTACACCCTCCCCAGACCTTAGTGCTGCCCCCCAAGCAGCCGCCTAACGAGCAAGCCTTTCTATCAGAAGTGAATCCCCAAGACCCAGGGCAGCCCCAGCTCCTCTCTGGACTCGAGACTCCCCATCTTTAAAACAGGGCTTCTTAGTGTCCACCTTTAATTATTGGGACTGGGAACAAGGGCGACCGGGTCCTGAGGCTGCTGGGGGAGCCAAGAGAAGGCCCACTGTGGGCACCATTGAGCCTGGTGGCAGAAAACCCAAATCCCTGCTGGGGACCACCAACCCCGTCAAAGATGGACCCCTTAACCCCTGGCACATCCTGGATTAGCTGTCTGTCCTGGAGGGCATGGACAAACTTACCTCCCTCCTGTTTGAGGGATCAGAGGGAGAAAGTCCTCCTGGTAGCTTATGGGACCCCCTCATCCCATCAGGCCCCCAAGACCTCCCTGATCTCGTGGCCCACCCTTTCACCCTCACTCATTGTGGAACCCCTCGCTATTCCTTGAATCCAACAGGTACCTTCTCACCTCAGAACCTGTGCACATGTTGGTCCCCCTTTGCCTGGACCAACTTTCTAAGGCACTGCAGAATTTACCTATTCATGTATTTATTTCAAGGGTATTTTTTTGTTTGCTTCTTGGTGTCTCCACGGTGGGTGGGAATGGTGCGGGTTCCCATTTCTGTGTCTTGCTGAAGCAAGCCCCTGTCCTGACTGGGAATGGGCTCCTCCTCTTTAAATTGACAGCCCCCTTAGAGAAAACTGGAGTGGGCACATGGAGAACCTCACAGCTGGGACAGGTCTCATGACTCACCTGAGTCCCTCCAAGTACCTTTCATGGATTCTGGGGATCTGTCCCAGGGGTCTACAGGGATACAATGGTGGTGGGGTGCCTTGTCACAGAGGAGAGCAGCGCCCTGCATCTCACTGTTCTGCAGGTCTCTCTTTTGCTCCCTAGAGCTTCTTAAGGTAGTCCTGTGGCAGAGGAGCCCAGATCCCAGAGGGCTGTCAAGGGTGGACGGATGGATTCCCCTACCTGGCCAAGGCCCTTCCATAAGTGTCACTGCAGAGGGGTCACAGGACAGCACGAAAAAGCTGGGATCGGTCCATCCCTGAGAGGTGAAACCCAGGCTCATGCCAAGGACCCAAATAAAGACAGTCTGATCCCACCTGACTGCAAGATTCAACAGAGGCCTTGATCACCTCTGCCCAACATGGCACCTGGGTAGCTCAATATGTATGGATTAAATGAACAGACGGAGTGGCGACGTCAAAATTCACACTCAGGTCTGCATGGCCCCCACACTTCTTCCTGTCCCATCAGACCCTATTAGTGGGATTCCACGGGGTCACGGTGCAGCATCAGCACACAGCACAAATGACATCCATCAGGAGGAAAGGACCAGCAGAGGAGACAGCATGGCGGGCAGGCGGGTGGGTTTTCTGCTCTCCCAGGATCTAACTCCAACTTCTACCATGTGGACCCTGCCCCAGGGGAGAGGGGATCCCTGCTGCTTGGCTCAGGAGAGATCTGTGGGGCATCTGGGGGCTGCTCATAGGTCTCAAAAGGCCTGGCACTTCCTGGTGAGGCGGGCCTGCGCTCTGAAGGGTCCTGGTCTGGGCAGGTCTCCTTTTGTTTGCCCTTTTGCTCTGAATAGCTGCTTTCATGCAAAGTGCATTATCCACCGAGACGGAAAATGTAGAGGCGGCTGGGGGCACCAGAAGGAATGCAAACTGAGGATAAGGTTCACTGACAGGCCACCAGGGACAGGGTTAGCCAGGGGGTCACCAGGTGGGCAAGGAGTGGAGAAGAGGACTATGGACTCCATCCCATACCAGATGCAAACTCAAATTCAAAATCAGACCTGGGCTGGTACCCTCAGACTGCAAGTCTACAGGCCTGGAGGAATGGGTGAGGGGTCATAAAGTGGGTCAGGTTTTTCCTTTATCATCTTTTTTTTTTGGGGGGGGAGGTTTTATCGGGCTTGTAACCAATTTATTGAATAGGGGTGGCAATTTCAAATTTCTATGTATCTTATTCCTCCCCACCAGTCACCTGCTGCATTTCAGAGACTGGGTGACAGACAGGTGCAGATGATTGACTTTCCCAAGCTCACCCACTTGGAGTGTGGCGGAATGATTCATCCATTGGGTTGGCAAATATTTACTGAGCATCTACTACATGCTAGGCACTGTTTTTATGTTGAGGATTCAGATCAAGGAAGGGGGCAATGCTTCCATTTTAGTCTTGGGACAGACCAGAAACAGACTGGATAAGGAAATGATGTCTAGTCCTGTGGTTCAGTCGAGCAATGCATCCTTAGGCCCTTTTGTCATGGTGTGAACATCACTGAGTGTCCTTACACAAAGTGAGACAGCTACCAATGACACTAGGAAATGTGGTCTTATGGAACCCCTGTGGCACATGTGGTCCGTCACTGGCTAAAACATTATGCGGTGCGTGACTATAGAATGTTACATGTAGGTGAGGCATGTTGTGGAAAAACAAATAAATAAAGCTAGGGAAGAAGGCTGGGAGCCTGGCAGGGCCATGTTGACACTGGGTGGTCAGGGAACTCATATCTGACAACCAACTTGAAAGATTAAGGTAGGAAGAGTGTAAATACCTGGGGGAGGAGGGAGCTGTGTATGTGGAAGCCACCGTAAGGGCAAAGGCCCTGAGGCAGAGCTGGAGTGAGCAATGTGGCGAGTCAGAAGAAACTGGGGACAGAAAGGGGGCAAAAGGCCACCACACCCATCGGGCCCTGTACCCCACTATAAAGACTAAATCTTTTACAGTACATGAGATGTGGGGTCTTTGTAGTGTTTTGAGCAGAGAAGGGACATGATTTCCCTTAGGTCCTCATAGCGCCCCCTGGCGACCATGAAGAGAATGGACCCTTGAGCCAGAGCAGAAGCCAGAAGCCAGGAGGCCGGTGAGTGGCCCTCACTGTGTGTGTGTGTGTGTGAGGGGGGGGGATTATTTAAAAGCCTTCATGCTAATCGGTTAACTTTCAACCGCCCAAGAGGCCCCATTTTTAGAGAATGCACCGTGAACTGCGCCCTGACTGGGTACACCGCGGGTGACCCTCCCCAGTCACCTTCCTACCGTGCAAACCTCCGCCCACCCATTTCATGAGCATATTGACTTGGGCTGGTGGCTGCCAGACCTCCCTCTCCCACGGATCCAGTTTTGTCTCCCAGACCAACCAAGATCACCGATTGCGCAAATTTCTCCCTTGGCGTATCCACTGCGTGCCAGGTGCTGTTGCTTGGGCCACCGGGAGACGGCCTCCACGGGTCTGGGGGGGGGGTGCATTTGACAATCACAGCCCCGTGCCTTTCTGTCCCCATCAGAACACTCTGACGCCCCACGCTCCCTCGGGGAGCTGGGCTACCATGTGAAACTGAGCAGACGCCAGAAAACATGTTTTTCTTTGAAGGCAAAGAACTTCATAGTTCAGCTAGTGGAAGGCGGGGCGGTGGTGGGGAGCCATCAGGAGTATAAATATCCAAGTTCTCTTTAAGTTTTGGGCACATTTTCAAATAGCCTGCATGTCCCCCTCCCCCCGAGTCCCCCTTCCTCCCCAAACCCCAGGGGCTGGCAGTAGAGGTGGGAGGATAAGCCAGAGTGCCCGGGGAGGAGGTTCACGGTAGAAAGGCCACCCTGCTGTCCACCTCTCTCGCTGGGGCACATCTCCATCTCTTCCCCGGACTGGGGTCCACCCGACAATGCTGGTGGCCGGGCCAGGACCAGTGCTCTTTCTGTTGCCTTTGATCCGAGTGGTCTTGGATCTCCTCTGTCTGCGGTTTCTCTGCCACCTGTCCTGCCACCTGTCCGTCCATCCTTCCTTACGAGCCAGTGGGAGGCCATCGGAGGAGGCCCATGAAACTCCAGGCTCACGCAGGACCGAGTGTGAGTGGAGGCCCCCCCCTCCAGCCACCGGGGCGGGACCCTGCTCACGGGTCATGGGGTCTCCCTGCAGGTCTGTGGCCTCATCTCCACCGCCTCTATGGCGTCCTTCTCCAGGGTGACCAAGGCGGTCAGTCCTTCCTCTTGGGGTCTTGAGGGGGTCCTCCCCTGGCACAGCATTCACTTCCCCTTCTCAGCCTCAGCGTCTGAGTGAATTAGAAGTGGCAGGGTCCCAGGGCCATAGCAGGAGACTGGCCAGCGGGTGAGGGGACAGAGAAGGCCAGATGGATGGGAGGTGGGGAGGGAGGAGGAGGGCCTGGGAGCAGATGAAGGAGGGAGGTGGGCAGAGGAGGGGAGAGGCGTGGCAGAGTCACTGGGGTGGGCCCAGCTCTCAGTCTCACAGGAAGAGGAGTCTTACAGGGTCTCTGTCACAGCCACGGAACAGCGAAGCCACACGCCTGCTTTGCCCCCTGCCCCGGTGCCCAGGGCCCAGATCCACCCCTGGGCCAGGTGGCTGAGGCCTAAAGGACTCTTGGCGCCAACACAGACTGAACTCCAATCCCAGCCACAGACTGACCCCCCCCACCTCAGCCACAGCAGCAGGGGCTACATTCCAATCCCTGACCCCAGTCCCAGCCCCAGGCTGACCCCTACTCTCTGCCATATGTGGACTTCTGACCCCCGGCCACAGTGCCTCGTCACAAACAGACACCTGGCTGCTGACCCAGCCACAGCCTGATCCCAGATGCTGGTGCAGGCCCACAGTGGTGACGATCTGGAGGACACATTCCACCAGGCCACCAGGGACTGTTTCGGGACGGCCAGGAGAGGCCCAGCTCGGCGCCCTCCCACCCCAGCGACGCACTATTAACCCTGCACCTGCCTTGTGCTGAGGCCACAGGGCTGGGGTGACCACAGAGCCTGCAGCTTCTGACGTTTTCCTAAAAAGAAGTCCAGCAGCACCAGGTGGGGGCAGCTGGCCAGGGGCCAGAGTGGCCCCTCGGCCAGGGTGTGCAGCCAGACACACACACAGATACCCCAGGACAAGACACCTGGCTCAGACCTCAGTGCACACACACAACAGCACAACACTCACACATACACACACACGCACCACACACACACACACAAATAGTAAGCACAAAATCAGACACGCGGGGCTCGGGTGGTGGCCCAGCGGTAGAGCGCTCGCCTAGCATGTGCGAGGACCTGGGTTCGATCCTCAGCACCACATTAAAATAAATAAATAAAATAAAGGTATGGGGTCCAACTATAATTAAAAAATAAATATATATTTTTTTTTAAATCAGACACGCACTCCCGCATCCAACCAGACATGCATTCACGTGCAAAGGCCCCACCCCTGCCACTGGACAGGGCTCCCAGGACACCTGCTCCTCCTCACCTGGACCGTCCTTCAGCCCCACGTGCCCAAGAATGGAAATGACTGCACACCCCCACTTCCTCTCCTCCTGAAAGGAGCCCAGGAAAGCACCCAGGACTGAGTCCTGGTTGTGTCTCTGTGGGGCCTGGGGGCAGCCCCAGCCCTCCGTGAGCCCCTTCGGCTTCCTCTGACTGCTTCAGAGAG
This sequence comes from Ictidomys tridecemlineatus, assembly GCF_052094955.1. Classification (NCBI taxonomy): domain Eukaryota; kingdom Metazoa; phylum Chordata; class Mammalia; order Rodentia; family Sciuridae; genus Ictidomys; species Ictidomys tridecemlineatus. Next base: position 63,124,788 of record NC_135479.1, read on the forward strand.
AACCAGAGAGCCGGCGGGGCGTGCTCACTGCTGGAGGGCTACCGAGACCTGGGGGCCCACGTCACCTGCACCCTGGGGCTGCCAGCCCGTGTATAAGTATGCATCCTCCTGGGGGCACACACACTCTACCTTCAGACACACAGAGATGTGCACAGAGACATGTGACATGCACACCTAGGGACATGCGCAGACACACACATGCACACTTAGGTGTCAGTCACCTGCCTTGGCACATCTTTTGTTCCCTGACCCCAACGATGGGAGTCCTTAGGCTGTGGGGATCTTGCATGGCTCAACCGCTCCTCCAGGGACCCTCTGGCCCCTTTCTCAGTTCTCCATGGGACTTTGCCCAGCCTGGACATAATGCTCCCAGGGGATGCTGACCACGGGGTCCTCCTGGTCCCAAGGTGAGGACCCCTAGCTTTATCTGAGTGGCAGCTACAGCTCCTTCTCGCCCTGGCGGGTGATGACATGCCTTTAAGTCTCTGGCAATGACTTGCTCAGCTCCCTCCTTGCTGAGGGAGACCCAGGCCCCTGCCTCAGTCTGCCATCTGCAAAATGAGACGAGACTGGGCTGACCTGGAGTGTTCAGAACAGTCAGGCAACCGGAGGACATGGACCTGAGTACCTGGAGGTTCAGGGGCGGCTCAGCCCCTCGGAGCCTCCACCTGCCTGGGACAGGGCTTCATCCACTCAACTCTGGACGGGGCGGTGGGCGGGGGGGTTAGGAAGGCAAGGACGTCCCAGCAGGAGCCTGGGGACAGGGTGAGCCTAGGGACCCTGTGAATGTCAAAGCCTGAATTTGCAGAGATGGGCTCTGGAAAGATGGAAGAGAAACTGCTGATCGAAGGCCTGGGGCTGTGGCTCAGTGGTAGGACGCTCGCCTAGCATGCATGAGGCCCTGGGTTCGATCCTCAGCACCACTACAAAAAAAAAAGAAATTGCTGATCGAAACGGAACCTTGATTCGCCTGGGTGAGGCCTGGGACTTGATGCCAAACACCAAAGATAAATAGATAGATAGATAGATAGATAGATAGATAGATAGATAGATAGATAGATAGATAGATCGGGTTAAGGGGTGTAGCTTGGTGCCCGAGCACTTGCCCAGCATGCACAAGGGCCCTGCGTTCCATCCCCAGCACAGCTCTGGATACCTAGAGAGTGTCCTGAGTGGAAAAGTGACCGCTCCCATCCTCCTTACCCCCTAACAGGAAAGGTGCGGCTCCTGATTGTCCCCTGGGCCAGTCCCGGCACCGTCCCATCATGGCTGTTACCTGGGCACCTCTGCACCCCCTCTGGGCCCCTGTTTCTGGAGCTGAGAAGAGGGATATTGCTTTGGGCCCAGGGCTCTCCTCGCAGCTGGTGTTAGGAGAGAGATGGAAAGCAGTTTTCCACACTGAAGCCCCAAAGGTGGAGGGCGAGGTTGCTGTCGCCCCCCAACGTCGCCAAGAGCTGGGGAATCCTACCCTCCCAGCACACCTGAAAGCAGGTCTTTCACCCCGTCAACTCACAGAGCCCAGGGCCAGGCCCAACCAACCACGAGCATTCGCTTCTGGTCCTGTTTCTGTCCACCCCTGAGGTGGAAAGGCGGATGGTGGAGTGTTTTTTAGACGATCCACAAGGCTCCTGCTATGGTCTGGAACCACGAATTCATCTAGGACTCTAATCCCAGAGTCTTTATACTAATCGTATTAAGAGGGTGGAGATTGCTGGGTGCCATGGCACCCGCCTGTCATCCCAGTGACTTGGGAGGCTGAGACAGGAAGATTGCAAGTTCAAGGCCAGCCTGGGCCACTGGGGGAGACCCTGTCTCAAAATAGAAAATGAAAAGGGATAGGGAGGTAGTTCAGTGGTATAGCACCCCTGGCTTCCAACCCCACAGCCTCAGTAACAAAACAAAGAGGGCAGAAACTTAATCCCACTATGGCATTTAGAGGTGGGGTCTCGGGAAGTGACTAGATTAGGTCATTGGAGTAGAGCCCCCCCCCATAGCTTTATGAGGTGATGGAGAGGGACCACAGAGACACAGATACATATTCTCACCACGATATGATGCGGTCCCTAGGGGCTCTGCTAGAGCCTATGCCCTGCTATTTGAACCTTGAACCTCCAGAACCGTGAGCCAAAATAAACCTCTTCTCTTTATAAAGTAGTCTGCCCCCAGTGTTTCATTATAGTAACAAAAAACTGACTCACACAGCTCCCAAGACACGTGCCAAAAGACTCACGCCCAGATACTTCACATCGTGTTTTGGAACCCCAGTTTTCCCCACCTTTAAAATGGGGGAAAAAAGCAGGGCCTGATTCATGTTGAGGAGGTACTCAGAAGTCATGTTGTTGTGAGCCCTTGAGAAACGTCAGTCCTGATGATTGTCACTTCTCCCTGGTCCGTGCAGAGGTAAGGCTTCAATCTCTGGGATTGAAGGATCACCTTCCAATTTCACAGTGATGATCTGAACATGGAACTGAGAAATCCTACTCGCTTCTGTTGTCGGGTCAAGCCGAAGGCCACCCCCACTTTGACCCTCACGCCAAGTGACCACCACCATGTGCCCTGGGCTACGAGTGCTCCATCTCTTCATGACCTCCCGGAGGCCATGTGAGGGGCTCCTAGCTGCAGACCCAGAAACTGGGGTTCAGAGAGGGAGCTGAAGAAGGGTAGAAGCAACCGGAAGACAAGATTTCACCTCCATATAAGGAAGAGCTTGCTAACAGGCCGAGTTGCCCAGAAATGGAAGGGGTGATCTGTGATGGGCGGTGGTGAGCGGCCCGGGACTGCAGGCATGCAAGGAGAAGGGGGCGGGCCGTGCCGGTGGGCGGCCGGGACACTGCCCAGGAGAAGACTGCTGGCATCTCTGGTCCTGTGACTTGACCCAAGGCCACGTGAGCAGGAATGGAATTCCAGAAGGTCAGCGCTGGGGGCCAGGGCGGCTGCACTCCTGCTCCAAATCCCCACGTGAAAAGTGGGGGACTGGAGAGAGGCCAAGTCCCCTCCCCAGGTCACAAGAATTTCATGTTTTGAGGCAAACACCTACCTTTAGTTTCGAGAAAGGTGTAAAAAAGACACAAAAATAGAAAGAAGACGGCGGTCCAGAATCATCCTCCCCTGAAAGACTCTCAATATTTCCTTGCCATCTTTTTGTGCATGCCTCAATTTTGGCTAGAAATCCTAATGTGCTTCAAAATAATTTTTATTGAGATATGATTCACATCATATAAAAGTATCCCTCTTAGCTGGGCACGGTGGTGCACGCCTGCAATCCCAGGAACTTGGGAGGCTGAGGCAGGCGAATCACAAGTTCGAGGGCAGCCTGGGCAGCTTAGCAAGTCACCGTCTCAAAGTAAAAAAAAAAAAAAAAAATGAAAAGAGCTGGGGGTGGGGCTCAGTGGTTTAGCACGTATGAGTCCCCAGCGCTGCGTAAACAAACACCCCCTGAAGCAGACAATCCCGTGGTTTTTTGGCACATCCACGGAGCCGTACAGCCAATACCATCATCTGATATGAGAACTTTTGACTCCCTCCCTAAGAGAAGCCCCGCCCCATCAGCAGCCACCTTTTTCTTCCTGCTCCGGGTCCCTGGCACCTACTCAGCAACTTCAGGATTTGCATGTTCTGGTCATTTCATGTGAACAGGGTCAGAGGCCCTTCTGCACCTGGCACTGGTGTCGTTTTAATGTGCAATTTTCGAATCCTATTTTCACCTAGAATGACAAAGTCACCTGTTCCATATTGCCACCAAGATCGTGACGATAAATAGGCTGGACTCTTGCGTACCGTGGAGAGATTTTTAATAGTTTCCGTAACTCTCCCGGTGACCCCCGACAGCTCGCTGAGGCCCCCACTGTTGCTGGACCAGACCAGTTTGGTGGCCTCCTCCTTGGCCTCCCTGTCCCAGTTCTTGCCTCCTTTGGTCCTGAGAGCAGCCAGACAAGAGCCAAATGGAAGTCAGATCCCGTTCCTCCCTGAGCCAGAACTCTTAATGGCTCTCATCTCCCAGAGGACTTTAAACCCAACTCCCTGCCACAAGTGGCAGTCCCCCGTGCAATCTGACCTCTACTTGCTAGGCACTGCCAGCGGCTGGGAAGGTCGGGATAAAGGGTTTCCATGCCTCACCTTCCTCAACTCACCAATGACACAAGTCCAAACTCAGTGACTTCACCTTCTCCCACTCTCTCCTGGGCGCTGCTCTAACACGCCAAGTATAGCCCCACCCCAGGGCCTTTGCACGGGTCCTTGCTTCTGCCTGGAACCACATCTCTCCTAGATATCGGCCCAGCACCCCAGCCACTCTCTATGCAGGTAGGCCGGCTGTCTTTTTCTCCCTAACACTCGCTACCTGATATCTCTGTCTGTTCACTGCCTTCTCTCCCTCTAAAATGGCAGCTCTGTGGCAGGTTGTCTTGTTCGCTGATAGATCCCCAGCACCTCGCCTGGGGTCGCAGCTGTGACTAGTTGGGCTGTTTCCAATAAAACCAGGAATGTAAAGAAGCAAACGGATAAACCCAGGCGCCCCGCATGGCAGACGTCACGCCCAGAAGGTGGGCCTGTGGTGTCTGAACCACACCGGGGCCCCGGGGAGAAGTGAGCCAGCATCCTGACATCAGGGAGGTCACAGAAAAAAATCCAGATTCCGGCTGCTCCAGAAAACTTGGCTCTGGTCCTGAGGGGCCGGCCACCCACCCTTGGGACCACCACCATCAGCAGCACCGAGAGGCTGGACCCAGGGCTCCCGCCCATCATCCGCCCTGGGGTTGAAGGCCTCCTGTCCCCTGAGAGACACCCGAGGTCTCCCCAGTTGCTGCCGCCTGATAGGCCAGAGCCGTCTCAGCACCCTGAAGGGCCCCGGCCCCCAAGGAGGGTCCTCCGTGTCTTGGTTCCGCTGGGGGACCTTCCTGAGCGCACGGAGCTCTCTCCACCCCTAAGTGCCCACTCCATCTTGTGTCTTCCAAGGGCCCCCCTTTCCCCTGAGGGCCTTCGAGGTGCCCCGGCTTCGTGCTTGTGCCTGGTGTGCCCTGCTTCCACCTGGACCCTGAGCTGGGGGCACGCTCGCCCCCAGGCCCTGGCAGAGCGCAGTCTGGCACCTGGTGGGCCTGCAGGCACATGGTGACCCAGGAGCACCCTGTGGGGGCAGCAGGAGGGCTGAGGGTCTGATCTGGGTCACAGCCGGTGCCCCCATGCCCTTGTCAGTCACCTCTCATGCACCAGGGGTCATGTAAAACCCAGTGGCGGGCGGGGGGCGGGGGGCTTGCAATGGGAGACGGGTCCAGCCCGGCCACGGCAGCTGTGCGCGCCCAGGACCAGGACCGAGGGCTCCACGCTGGGACGCGTCCCACGTTCTCCCCAGGCCTCAGTCTCCCCACCCACCATGGGTGCCCCCCTGATCAGCGGCCTCTCAGGCCCCGCCGCCCGGCCCCGCCTCCCCATCCTGGAGAGGTTTTCCGGGTACTGCGGGCCCTGCCTTCCCATCCATCAGGATTTTGCTGCATTCCTGTGAGTCATTCTCCAAACAAACCGTGCGAGGGAGAGAAAGGAGCAGGGGAGGGGGAGGGGAGGCTGGGAAACAAACCCAACCCTGCTTCCTCCCTCCCCGGCCCCCAGCGCCCCCCTTCCACGCACACATGGGGCTCCTGGGAGAGCTCTGGGGTATGAGGCAGGTCAGCTCGTGCGGTGGACTTGCTGTGTGACCTCGGGCAAGACCCTTGCCCTCTCTGGGTCTCTGGAGAAAACCACCCTGAAAGATCCACACCTACAGGATGGCCCGGGATTCTGAGAAGGCTCTCAGAAGCAGACGAGGCAAGGTGCCGTCCTGCGGTTTCTGAAGTGCTCCCTCCCTGGCCTCAGTCTCCCCACCTGGGTAGGCACACCCGGAGACGCAGCTGGACATGGAGAGCCCGGATGTCCAAGTCACCTGTGCCAATCGCCAGGCTGGGGCCAGCCGGCAGGGCCTCCCACAAGAAGCCCTGGTCTCGGTGGCTGCTGTGCGGCCATTCCCTAGTGGCAGACCACCTTTGGCAATCTCTGACTCACAGGCCCAGGGGCCAGAGGATGAGGAGGGGCTCTGGGTAGACCCCAGGTCAGGGGTGGGGCGGGACCTCTCCTCACAGCAGCAGCCCTCAGCCACAGCTGTGTGTCCACGTTGGGAGGGGGGGGCAGTCGTGCATGCTGGAGAGCGGGACGGGTACCCCAGGAGGCTCTGGTCATGTGGCTTGGAGCCTGAATCACGGATCCGGGGGACGGGAAGTGTGTGTGTGTGTGTCTGTGGGACACTGTGTGTCAGAGCTGTTTCTCTGAGAAGTAGGTTCCTGAGTCACCTTGGCTGCTGCCACCACCTCTAATGGCAGGAGGGGGTGGAGGGCTGACCAACCGCCCGTGGGGCCTCCCGGGTGTGCATGTGCGTCTCTGCCGCGGAGCCCTGATGTGCCGTGGTCATGCGGTGAGGCCCGGGGCGGTGGGAAGTGTGTGTGAGCCTGGGCGAGAGGATCTGGGAGGGTAGGAGAGGGGTGTGTGGGTGTCCATGAATTGACCACAAGTGGCAGGGGCGCGTGGGCGTGTCCACGTGGACCTGAATGAGCGTGTGGGTGCCGTCTCTGCTGCCAAGTGAGCTGGCACCGGGTGTGGTGTGTGCGTGCATGTGCGGTGGGTGGGCAGGAGAATTTCCTCCCCGAGAGCCAGGCTTGGCCACGTCCTCTTCCGAGCTCCTTGGGAAGTGGGTTCGAGAGCCAGGGAGCTGCACCCAGCAGCCTGCACAGCACGTAGCCATGGGCCCCCCTCAGGGTGCAGAGCCAAGCTCGGGCCCTTGGCCCAGACACGTGCCCTGACACACGGCACTCTGGACTTTGTTGGGGTTCGTGGAACCTGAGCAGGGGACCCCACTTCCCCAAGGCCCAGCAGTTCCAGAGCCAGTCCTGAGGCCTAGGAGTGGAGGGGTGTGGAGGGCAGGCCTGGGGCTGTGCACAAAAGAGACCTGGGGTGTGGGGGGGAGAGAGGGAGTCCTTGGTAGGTCCCTCAAGGTGGGACCAGACACATCCCACTGCTGTGTCCACTGGGACCGGCGTGGAGAGGGTCAGCTTCCAGGCCCTGGTGAGCAGGGGCCTCTGGAGACAGGTGATAAGAAGGGAGAGGAGCACTTGGGAGTGTGAGAAAGCAGAGAGAGAATGAGAGGAGCCAGCTCTGAGTGTCCTGCGATGGCGGACAGCACAGTCATGCTCAGAGCCTGCCCTGGTACTGACCGGCCCCGGGCTTCCTGAGCTTCCCCAGCTGCCCTGGGAGGAGGAAGGACGCGACCCATCTTCAGAGGCTCTCAGCCAGGCCTGCAGCACTCAGGCCCTCCGTCGGTGGTCCTGCTGCTGCCAGGGACTCGGGAGGAGTCCCAGGAGGACACACTTCCCCTTCCCTTCCACCCTCTGGATCGGCCTTCCCACCTGTTCAAATGGGTTGGGGTGGGGGGCCCCTGAGAGACCCGGCGGCCCCCCCCACTCATTTCTTGGGAGATGAAAGCTGGCCTGTGTGTGGCTGCCGTCTCCCGAGGACTCCACACCCACCCTGCACCTGAGGAGAGGGCAGCCCTCAAAGGACTCTGAGATCAATGTCCCCTTTGTGCTGGGATCAGAGGGTGGCAGGGCCCCGATGAGGCAGTGGTACAGTCGGAACCTGCTGGGTGTCTCCGGAAAGCTTGAGCATCCGAGCACGGAGGAAGGGTGGACGGTCTCTGGTCTCTCCTGACTCCCAGGCCACTGCTCTGCGACGCTCGCTCGGCCGGTGAGCAAGGGAGCGTGGGCAGGAGGTGGCCAGCACAGAAGGACAGGGCCACAGAGAATCCCCAAGTCTCAGATGCGGCACGGGAGCTGTCTGGGAATCCCAGGAGACGTCCGAGAGCGGGGACTCCCCTCGCCCTCCGAGGCAGGACCCAGCCTGGGGTGCTAAGCCTTCGGGCTTCGAGAAGCGGGCCCCCAGGCTCGCCTGAGAGGGCGGCCCAGAGGGGAGGGCGGGAGATGGCCAAGGCCAGCTCCCGTTCACTCGGTGGACGCCAATCAGCATTAGGGTCAGCAGAGAAAACGGGGGTGCGCCAAGTGACCAGCTTCCCAGCATTCATCAAGGGCCCTCTCTCAGAAGGGCCACCCCCTGTTTTATCTTGAGATCCACATACACTTGGAGGGACCCAAAGAGGACAGGGAGAAGAGCAGGGTCACAGGGAGAAGAGCAGGGTCACAGAAGAGCAGAAGTGGCAGGAGGGAGGATGGCAGATGGGACCTGAGATACGCGGGGGACCCACTCCCTCATTTCTTATAGGTGGACAGTAGGGGAGCCCAGCTATGTGGCTGCAGATTTATAGGCCTGCCCAAGGACTCCAGGAGCCTTCTGTCCTCTAAGCCACATCAAGTCCCCAGGGGGGCTGTGATCTCCTAAGTCAGCTCAGAGTCGGCCTTGGCTCAGCCTCTAGTAGCCCCATCTCACTGGGAATGAAAACCGCAAAAACCTTCTGGAAAATCTTTCCCCTCTAGCCACACTGGCCCCCTCGGTGTTCTGACGACCCCAGGAAGCACATTCCTGCCCCAGAGCCTTTGCACGGCTGTTCCCTCCACCAGCACCACCCTTCAGCCATGCACGGGGCCCACTCAACTGCCTCAAGGGTTGGTTCTTCTTTGCTTTCTCAGTGCGGCCTCTTCCGCCCCATGCCCCAAACTCAAACTTGCAAATCTCTGCCCCACTCCATGAGAGAGGCTCGGCAATGTACTTGCTCAGTGCGCTCGCTCAACAGCTGCTCAGGGGCAGGAGCTCCACCAGGCCAGAGAACACTGTCTGCTTATCCGTGGGCACCCACAGCCTGCCTGGCTCCCAGTAGGGCTCTGCGTGTTGTGAGGAGAAGAAACGTGTGCCACCCCCTCCAAGTCTAGGCCCCGTCCCCGGGTCAATGGATTGCCTATGGATAAGGGCGGTGGTTCACACTGTCCTTCGCTGTTCAATCCCGGACATCTTCCTGGCTCCCTGGCACCCAGACTCTGCACTCATCCCTCGAACCTTCCCCGTCACGGCACAGAACACCCCATCCAGCCCCCTGCTCCCCTGAGCCCTCTCTTCTAGGCCCCCAGCCAGCCCTCGCCCACCTTGGCCCCGTCTCCTACCTGGTCTTCCTCCCACCAGCTGCTGGCCTCACACTCTGCCCGCCCGCACACACCATCCTCGTCGTTCAACCCAGAGCACGGGTGCCCCATGTCCCGCGGGCCAAAGGCCAAAGTTCCCCTCCAGGCTGGCCATCACTGAGCCCCATCCCTGTTGGCTGGACCCAACTGCCCAGGGCCTCTCGACACCCCAGGGCCTTTTCTCAAACAGACCCTGGCAAAGGCCTGTCTTCCCTCCGCCCACTCTGAGAGTCTGATCTCCACCCTAGGCGTCCCCCAGGGAGGCAGCCCTATCCCTGGGCCACGTGCTGCTGTGCTACTGCTCTGCAGCGTGACCTCCAGCACCCCTGCTGGCCTGGAGCCTCCCTTGGGGCCTATGAAACAGAGACTCAACAGACTTTTTTTTTTTTTTTAAAGAAATAATGACAGAAACAAATCAGTGAGCAGGTACATCAATGAGTGAATCAGCTGAGCAATTCTAGAAATAAGTCGACAGTCAAGTCCTGGGTTGGGGCAGGTCTCTGCGGCTCTCTAGTCTTCTATGTGGACCCCCTCAGGTGGGGGACAGGCTTGAGTGATGGGAGGGTGTACCAAGCGGGATGGGCTGTGCTCCGTTAAGGTAACGAGACCCCCAAATCTCAAGAGCTCAAAACAACACGACACAGACATCAAGGCAGCAAGAGGCTCCTTCTCGCTGAGCAGTTGCTATCCCAACTTTGGGCTGTAGAAGAAAAGACATTGGCAACCCCACCCTGCCTATGAGATGCTCTGGCTCAGAAGAACCACATATTACTTCTGCCCAGATGTCCCTGGCCAGGACTATTCCCATGACCCCACCCAAGCAGAAGATGCCACCATGGGCTTGGGAGGTGGAGGACCCAAAGTCTTGGGCCAACACTCCAAATAACACCAAAGACAGTATGAGAGTGGAGGTCTCCTGAGCCTTGGAGGCTGGGCTGAAGGTTTTAGAGTGGGAGATGCATTTAGTATTCACGGTAAACGCGGCTCCATGGTAGAGCACTTGCCCTGCACCCCTGAGGTCCTGGGTCCTATCTCTAGCATAAACAAATAAAAAAACAGGGCTGGGGAGACAGCTCAGTGTAAAAATTACCCCTGCGTTCAATACCCAGCATCAGAAAAACAAAAACCAACCAAACAAAAACTCTTGGGTAACATTCTGTCGCCAGACTAGAAATGTCCCCATTTTGCAGTTGAGACAGCTGAAACCCAGCGGGGACAGATTCACCAAGGTCACCCAGCTTGTGAGAGGTTGGACAAGGTCAGAACCAGGTCTGTGTGATTCCAGACTCTTACACAGCCCACAGCCAGCACCAGCCAGCCCTTGGCTTCCTCTGTAGAAGCTGGCTGATGGTCAAGCACTGGCTAGACAGGTGTCCCCCGCAGGAGGTCATACAAAGCCTCCTGACTCTCCACAGTCCACTCCCAGGCATCCTATGCTAAAACTCCAGGAAATGATAAGACCAGTTCCAGATTTTGTTGAGAGAAAGAGAAACTGAGACCCAGAGGAAGAAGAGATGGGCCCCAGGTCACGTCACGGAGATCAGATCACAAGTCTCTTTCTTTCCTTTTTTATATTTATTAGTTGTTGAAGGACATTTATTTATTTACTTATTTATCTGTGGCGCTGAGAATGGAACCCAGTGCCCTCCCCCCCACACACACCTGCTAGGGAAGTGCTCCACCACTGAGCCACAATCCCAGCCCCAGTCTCTTTCTACCTTTGAGTCTCCAACTGCCCCGACAACAGTAGGTGCCCTGGGAAGCCTTGGTCTGAGCCAGAGCCCCTCCGAAGTTGGGTTGGCCAGGCATACACAACTCTACCAAGCAGCAGCCAGGGCAAGGTTGCAATGGGCCACCCAGGCAGGGTGCCAGGCCCTGGCCCATGGAGCTGATCATGCTCCTAAGAGCTGGGCAAGTTGGCTGGTTAGCAGGTGGTGGCTCACTGCTTCTAGGGACAGACCCACCAGGGAGGTGAAAGAAGTGTGGAATAGGGTAAGCGTCTCTACCAAGAATCCACACCCAGGATTTCCAAAAACAAAGGCCTCGGGGGCCCTCTGAGAAGCCGTGTGTGGAAGGGGAGGGCTGCAGAGAGTAGCATGGAACAAAGAAGAGAGGTCAGTGGAGTTTGAAAACAGACCCAGTTCTGCGACATTGACCTCTCTGAGCCTCTGTTTTCTCATCTGAAAACAGGAACTTGATCAAGATTACAAATGTTGCGCCCAGCACGGCGGTGCCTGCCTATGATCTGAGAGACTCGGGAGGCTGGGACAGAAGGATCTCAAGTTTTGAGGGCAGCCTCAATAATTTAGGGAGAACTTGTCTCAAAAGAAAAAGGAAAAAAGAAAAGCTCAGTGGTACACTGAGTGACTGGGTTCTCTCGCCAGTATGAAAAAATAAAGAAAAAGATTGCCAACGATGTACCCAGTAAGTACCCAGTGTCCTCAGCTCAACAGATAGTATGTGCTCAATAAATGTGGCAGTCGTAGGATCCAGTAAGGATCATAGTTGTTTGCCTACTCGGTCCCCCGACCTGAGCCCAAGGACCATGACCCTTCCTGAGCTACAGTGGGGCCCCTTGCTCCAACCACTACAAAAGTGACCTCATAGGGTCCCTCTCACGCACCTAGGAGCTTCGTCAGAGAGCAGGTCCCATCCCGCAGTCAAATGCTAAGCCTGCATCCAGTCCCCAGGCAAGTGTGAACAGTCACGGTGGCCTGCTTCCTTCCATGGACAGCTGTGGTGGATGTGGCAGGCTGAGACAGGAAGTGGATTGTCCCCAGCCTCCTGTCACCCCATCTCTGCCTGGAAGCCTTCAGTTCCTCAGTTCCCACGTTATCCCCCTGCCCACCTGGGGGTAGGGGTGGGAGGTGGGGGAGGAAGAGTGAGTGACAGCCATCTCCTCGCCTGAGTCCTCTGTGTTCTTCACTGTTCCAGGCATCGAGTCCACAAGCATCTACTGAGCACCTACCACATGCAAAGTTCTGTACTTCGCCACCAGGAGAGAGACCAAAGCTGAAAGGACACGGCCACGCCTCCAGAGAGACCACAATCTAGCAGACGCTTTCTACCCGTTATTGATGCCATACGGCTCGGCGGTTACAAACAGGCTTTGAAGTCACACGGGCCGGGTTTGAAGCCCAACTCTGCCACCTGCCAGCTGGGTGCCTCTGGGCACACTGCTTCTCCCCCACTAGGCTCCTGTCTCCAACTGCAGAGGGACATGTTAACAGGATCTACCTCATGGGTGGTGACAAGCTCCTGGGCACCAGGAGCTTCACACAGAGCCGGGCAAGGAGGAGGTGCACAGTTCCTGTGAGCCACGTTGGTCACCTTGACCCGGGGGGAGGGCAGGGCTCGAGGTATGCCAATAAGAGACCTTCCTTCAGGTTTCCGCCACCTCATTAGTCACATCGGACTGTCTGCCCGGCTGTGATGCCACCTGACGCCCCTGGCAACCTGCCCGTTCACCTCCATTCTGTGCGCAAGGACAGCTGGGGACAAGGACAGGGGTAGGGGTTCAAAGCTGGGGGTAGGCAGGCCAACTTCTTTCCCAAGGCCAGGCAAGTTGGGACCTCAGCCAGCCATAAGACATCCACCTGGTAGGGCACACTGCCAAGAAGCTCACATAAGGACACCACTCCCCACCACACACATACACATACAGTAGGTCCACAATAAGCATCCGTGGCCTGGAGTAGTGGTGGGGAGCCGGGTGGAGGCCAGGCTGTGTCCTGAGATGAGGTAGGTGAAAAGCTTAACTGCCATCTGAGGAGCCTGCATTTGGCCTTCTTGGTAATAAGGAGCCACTGAAGGGGCTGGGGACGTAGCTCAGTGGATAGAGTGCTTGCCTTGCATGCACAAGCCCTGGGTTCAATCCCCAGCACCACCAAGAGAGAGGAAAAAAAAAAAAAAGCCCAGAAGTTGCTGAAGGTTGCTGCATAGCAGAGCAAACTCTGCCTACCTTTCCAGGCTCACGCCCTGCCTCCTTCAAGTGAGCTAAAGCATGCTATGGTTGCGCCTTACCTCCTCATCCCAATGCCCCGCCTCCTTCAAGTGAGCTAAAGCATGCTATGGTTGCACCTTACCTCCTCATCCCAATAAGCAGCCAGTATTTTGCCCCAATCAGGCCTCTGCTGCAGCCATTTCCCTACCTGGAATGCTGTTCCTTGGATTCGCCCACACTTATCCCTCCTTGCAGGTAGACCTTAGAAGCCTCTCTGGATCTTCCCAGTCTGAGCTTAAACATGGTTCTCTGCTTCATCTAAGTGGGTTATTTGTGCATTAGAGCAAATGTGTTCCTTTTTAGGGTTGCCTCTTCCAGACTGGGATCCTTGGAGCACAGACCCCAACCGTGACTCCTCTCTGTGCCCCCAGCATCACCCGACAGAAGACTAGGCCCCATAGGGACCTCCTATGCTGCAATGTGCTTTAGGGTTTTGACTCTGAGACAGCACAGAGGAGATCAGGAGGTGAGGAAGGATGGGACTGGAAGGGCAGAAAAGGTGGGCCAGGTGCAAGGGAAAGAGGGGTGAGGAGGAGAGGACAAGGGGGACACTTTCCAGAAACCACATTAGCAGCTCACCTGTTCCTGGTTCCCTTTTCCCTTCCCTCTGTAGAGAGAGGAGAGAATGAGGAGAGGATGGGATGCAGCCCACCCCTGGGCTGAGGGTCCCTCCAGGGTGTACTGGGGTAGGGCGGGGAAGTGCACTCCAGGAGATCACAAGGGCTCTTACAGGCCCCAGGGCCCCCATTCTGGGAAGAGGGCTCAGGACTGTACTGCAGCCCCAACCCCATGGCCATCCCACAGGGAGCAGGCAGGGGACTGAGGAGACAGGGCAGTCAGACCAGACTGCCCCAGTGACCTGGGAGTCCACAGGAAGGATGCATTCAGACAACCCTCACCTTAGGCTCTCTGTCTCCACCCAAGGAACCAGGCCAATCCCCGGGGTCAGAGGCTGATCAGGGGTTGTTTGGGGGGATTGAGGGAGGAGAAGGGCCTTTATTGCAGAGGGCAGGAACAGCTTCGTGGGGGGTAGTAACCCAAAGATGGGGGGGTGAGATCGCTTCTCTACAAGGTCACAGTACTGCTCCCAAGGGCTCCAGGCACACGGTACGCAAACCACAACTGTGTGCAGGTCAGAGTGGCACGGAGTCAGAGGGCAGTCGCGGGTTCCCAGGGGCCAAGCCAAAGATGGCTCAGCGGCAGGAGGCCCGGGGGCAGCTCTTTGCCTCCGGCTGCTGGGAGGCAGCGCTGAGGTCGGGAGTTCGGTGGAGGCCGGTGGAGGCCTGGAGGCCGTGGCCGCGCGATCCGGTGGCGAGGTGGGACGCCGGGCGGCGACAGCGCCAGCCTCCCCGGCCCCACCAGGCGCTCGGGATGAGCGGGGCTGGGCTGCGGAGGCCCGGCTCGCCGCGCCCTCCCCGGCGGGCGTCGTTTTCCAGGTAATTAAGGCCGCTCGGGCCGGCGCGCAGCTGCTTCCGCGGCCGGCCGCGCCTCCGGCCCGGGCAGGTGCAATTAAACCCGCGCGTTCGCGGCCATTAAGCATTAATGCAGCTCATTAGCATAAGAACCAGAAGCCGCTTTGATGGCGGCGGGCCCCGCGGGGCAGCGTGCGAGCCTCAGGGCTGAGGGCGGCGCCCAGCTCCCCACCTGCGGGGCAGGCAGCCTGGGCCCGCGGCGCTTAGCCACCCCAAGCCAGGTCTGGGACCTGCCGCTCTGTTGGGAGTCCCCAAGACCAGGCTGGGGGACCAGAGGAGGGAGTGTGAACTTGACCCTGGGCGGCCCAGTCCGGGTCCCTGGAGCACGAGTCTGCAGGTGAGGGAGGAAGCCCAACCCAGAAGCCAGAGAAACAGCTGGAAACCGAGGTGCCCCGCAGCTCACCCAGCACCCCCCAGCCTGCAGTTGGTTCACAACACTGAAAATAGTAGTAGCTTAAGCTATGCCAGTTCTAAAAGCACTTAGCCATATTCTCTTTATTCCTCCAACTACTCTAGAAGCTGGAGTGTAGTTTAACTCTTTCCATCCCACCTGACAGAGAAGTAAACTGAGGCTGGGGGAGGAACACTTAAGATCTCATGACTGGTGAAAAGCCAGTGAGGATTTGAACTTGAGGCTGGTCTCAGAACCAGGAAGCCATCCTACCACGTGTGGCCTGCCAAGAGAGGTAACAGGGACAGGTGGGAGCTGTGGCCAAGTGGTGGGCTGGGTTTCCTACCCAGCAGACAGTAGCCAGTTCCACCAATCATGGCCTGCGGGAGGCAGGATGTAAGAATCCATACTGGGGTTGAGGCTGTGGCTCAGCAGTAAAGCAATCATCTAGCATGTTGGAGGCCCTGGGGTCCATCCTCAGCATCACATAAAAATAAATAAATTTTAAAAAGGCATTGTGTCCAACTACAACTAAAAACTAAATATTGAAAAAAAAAAAAAAAAAAGAAGCCAGATTGTAAATTGGATATTGGGAATTGCCTGAGATGACTTGCCGGCAAATCAATGGATCTGCTCCCCCCTCCAACAATAGGTGGACCTTCAAAATCAGCCCTTTGGCTGGAAGTGGCAGGAGGACCACCCTTTGGCCACGTTGGTCCAACAAACAGCAGCGTTCTTGATAATTAACAGGTGTTCAGAAAACACCAGTCAAGCAAACGAATGAACAAATGCATGAATAAATGCCTCTCTCACCAATGGGGGGAGGGGGGGCAGGTCCTCTGATTTCATCTTCCAGGCTTTCTGCGGCCCAGGGGGGTGGCTCCAGGAGAGCACAAGGGCTAAGAAGAAATGGCAGGTGGGGCCTGAGGCAGCAGTGCTGAGCTGTGCTGTGGCTCCTGGCGTCCCCGGGGGCAGTGCCTGGAGCATTCCAAAGTCAAGGTTGTTGCCGACAGACGTCTTGAAGGCCCCAGTGGGGGAGGGCCAAGAGCCCTGGAAAAGGAAGACTGCCTGGTTCTACTTGGCAGCGTTGGAGCAAGAAGGAAATGCCTTCCAGCTGAAAAGCCCAGAGAAGGTGGGCAGTTGCCCAGAACCACACAGCAGGAGTCAGGTCTCCTGCTCAGTCCTGGATGGTTGAACTTTTATCCTGTACCTGGATCAGCCTCCGGTCTAGGTCCAGGACTCCCTGTGCATCCTTCACGTCCTGGCTTAGCCTGTGATCAATAAGCATTCCCATACACAAATGCATGATGTGAGTAACTGGACTCTTTGATCAATGTCTTCCCTCCAGTGCCCACACCTCCCCAAGGGCAGGGATTTTATCCATCCAGATCATGGTGCAGTTCACTGCCTGGCGCACAGTAGGCCTGCGAAGGTAGATGTGGGCCAGATGGGAGCACTGTTACTATAGTCACCGTGCCAAGGAAAAATCTGTGTCTGGTGTGGGCTTTCCTGCCTCCTGGAGCCCCCCACCCCCCTTCTCCTTCTCACAGCTGGCTCAGGGGCCTCGACGGGCTTCAGTGCCTCCACAGCTGAACTGGCCTGGAGAATACAGGCAGGGCACGGCTTACCCCAGCTTCCCACCCCAAAGGCCAGCTGGTTGGCAAAACTATCTGTCCCAGGGGTCCTGGGCAGCCTCATTAGGGGAGTAGTGACAGACACATTAGCTGTTAAGAGATGGGGAGGGAGAAAGGGCTGTTCCAGCGCTGCCTGCCACTTCCCAGGCCACTGGGCCTCCTCTGGGTCAGGGGCTGGGCTTGGGGGAGAGACAGAGACAATGCCCCAGTGCAGGACTGACACTGGAGTCCTAGAGCAGGGGTGTTCCCGTCTGCCCTTGATGTTCTTGAGTTCTGCTTGGCCTCGACTCACTGACAAACTCCAGCCTTCTCAGTGCTTTGGCCATTCTGGTCCTGATGCCCTAAGTTGGCTATGAGCTGCCCTGAGGCTCATGTGTGGCAGAGGCCAAAGGGATTTGGGAATCCACCTGCTGTGTTACCAGAGCGGAAACAGAGGACCTGGAGTAGGAGCCATGCTCTGCATTACGGCCCTGGCTTGGCCACTAACAAGCAGTTTTTAATCCTCTGGACCTCGATTTCTTCATCTGTGAAGTGTGGGCTTGAACTACCTTGACCCCAGAGCCCTCTGGTCTCTGCATCCCAGCCCTCCTGGAAAGTCAGGGATTGTCAGTGTCCTTCAAGCCCCCAAAGCAGTCCTTCCTGTTATTCAGCCACACTGGGGTCACAGGGACAAGATTTGCTAGGCACCTCACTTGGCGTCGTGCTCAGGGCGCAGTGGGAAAGCAGATGTCTTCAAAGAGCAACTCAGTCAGTGGCCACTGCCTGCCACTGATTTAGGAAAAAAAAAAAAAAAAGCAAGTGCAGGGCTGGGGGTGTAGCTCGGGGGTAGAGTACTTGGCTAGCACCTGCCTAGCATGCACAGGCCCTGGGTTTAGTCCCCAACACACAAAAAGCAGGTGGAGAAATCCCATAGCACCTTCCTCCATGAGCACAAAGGAACTGGGCCTCACGCCACAGGGCACACACAGATCCTCAGCCACATACACAAACCACATACACATATACACAACTTGACACCGGTCCCAATCACAGACACATAAACCACCCAACAGCACTCCCCCTTACGCACATGAACACAAACTTACATATTATACACACACGAGAACACGCAACAACCCAACATGGGAAAACTCAGATATATGTGAACATATCAACCATACAAGAACCATCAATCCTGGCTGGGGTTGTAGCTCAGCGGTAGAGCGCTTGCCTTGCACATTGAGGCCCTGGATTCGATCCTCAGAACCATATAAAAATAAATAAATATCTATCTCACCATCAATCTTTCCATGAATATGCACCTTCCCCCCAGTTGGCAAATACACACCACACACTCACAGGCCCCAAAGCCCACCAACTCAGCCATGCCCACCTTGTCATTTGGTTACATTCCACACACAGGCAGTGCCTAGACCAGATAAACAAACCACAATCAGAGTATCAATCTCAGCCCCAACCTGGCTGCCTCCTAAAGACAGGTAAAGTGAACCAAGTTTAAAATATCTGATAAGTGAATATTAAGAGAAAATAATCCACAGGGATGTTGGCTGCAGGCTGACAGGTCTCCTTCACCTTTTCATTTCTGAGAGCACATAGTGGTGGTGGCAGGTGGTGACCCGGCACAGCAAGGCACGTCTGTTGCCATACCCAATGCTTCTGTGCCAGGTAACAGGGCACGCTATGATTTTCCCATCCACTAAATCCAGCTGCCGCTCGAAACACAGGGCCCTGCATTCTCTTGTCTCTGCGACCTTTTTTCCCCCCCGAGCCTTGGATGCCTTTTAAATGCCAATCCGTCTCCAACAACTGTGATTTTTCAAGTCCTATTTCAGATAGGGTTTGGGTAGGTTAGAATTTAACTGTCTGGGAAAGGGGAAGAAGCGGGAGGTTAGCAGCAGGGATGGGTGGAGATGAGGGCAGCCTGTAACTAGGCCTGGGGGGCAGCTGGGCAGAGGGAGGCTGTGCCTGGTGCCAGGCCTGCATGCCTCAGAGAGGGTGAGGAGCCAAGGCAGCAGAAACCCACTCCTAGGAAGTCCAAGCAGAGTGAGTCACAGGACCAACCAGGGGCCTCTGGGTCTGAGTGTGGCTGGGCCAAAGAGGGCCCTGGATGAGGTCTGAGACCTCCCTGAAATTCCTAGGCCGATTCAAACCCTTTTCCTGAGCCCAGATCTCCAGTGGAGGTCACAAGTCATGGAGGTCACAAGTCTTGCAGGTCCCTGTGCTAATCAGGTGGCCTCCTGGGTCCCCAGCAAGCAGGACCTTTGACCCAAGAGGCTTATTAGAAGTTAGTGGCAATGGGGAAGGTGTCCTTAGGGGTGGGGTATCTTTGGGTAGGGAGAGGATAAACAAAGTCAAAAAGGGACCACCCGGTCCACAAATCACCCCTGGAAATCTCTTTTCTAAAGCTCCCCCAAGAACATGGTTCCAATTCTCTCATGTCTCCCACATACTGACAGGACAAAGGGGTGTCATATGGTATTAAGGGAGAAAAGCAGGCCATAAATTGGTAAACAAAGGAGAAGCAGCATTCTTAAATGAACAAAAACCATGAAACAATGGAGACAACTGTGGTTACCTTTAGAGACAGAGTATGGGTGAATTTTTTCCTTCCAACTTGTCATATTTTCCAAAAGCTCTATAATAAGCCTGTCCTCCTTTTATAGTGAGAAAAAAGCTATTAAAATCACCAAGTGCCTTACAAAACCAAATATATAGCATGACTCCATATTTTATGTTTATTATACCTATTAAAATTGTTTATCATTATAGACAGAAAATATGTCTCCATCGGTTACAACCCGGTGGAGGATTACAGGGAATTTTTACTTATTTGTGCTGTTTTTAATTTTTTTTAAGAGACACAGTCTCTCTATGTTGTTCAAGTTGGCCTGGAACTCCTGGGTTCAAGCCATCCTCCTGCCTCAGCCTCCAAAGTAGCTGCGACTACAGGTGGGGGCCCCAATCTTGTTCTATTTTTGTACTTCTCTAAAATCAACATATTAATTATCTGATGAACTCATTAAAAACAAAATGCTTAAGACTGGGAAGGATCATAAAGAACTCTTTGATATCAAGTCTAAGTCCCTCCAGGTGCAACTGAAGCCCACTCTCATCCTCCTGGTCCATTTACCCTGAGGCCAGAGAAAAATCACAAGTGGACAGCTGCTCAAGTCACACAGCCTTCCTGCCAAGACCCAAAGTTCGGCATTAAATTTAGCTGCCTGCTCAGAACAGGTAGGAGGGGACTGAGGTCAGCTGAGGGGGTGCCTCTTCAGAGACCAGGGGAAGGAAGGCATTCCTGCAGTGAGCAGTTGGGGACTCAAGACCCCAGAAAGCCTGGCGGGGAGAGGGCAGTGTTGGCAGGAGGGCAGGGCTGGGTTGGCAGCAAAGTTCCGGAAGAGGCTGCCCCCAGGGTAGGCGGGGTGCCCGGGCTCAGAAGGTAGGAATGTGCCTCCTGGCCAGACAACCCGACAACTGCCAAGTAGGGGAGGCCAGTGCTCCTGGGCTGGCGAGAGGCCAGCTGGGGTTGCTGGTCCAGTATGGACAAGGGGGGGGGGGGTGCGCCCTCCTGGTTCCCTCCACTCTTTGGGCCTAGGGCAGGGAGGGGGCCCTAAATGGCCCGCGGGCGGTTCCAGGGGAAAGGCAGAGCTGGAGGTCCAGGGCCTTCAGCTGAGAGGCTGCGTGGCCCCCACTTTCCACGGGGGTGGGCGTGGGGTGTTCTTCCTCTCCAGTCTCCTGACCTCCGGAAACCGCTCTCCGAGGAGGCCAACCTGCACATGACCCTGCTTCTCCTCCCCAAACACCCGGGGAGGAGGCGGGGAGGCCCGGAGAGGCGCGTGCCCGACACGGCGGCCCCACAAACGCCGCCTCAGCGCAGGGACTAGAGCCGCCGCCTACGGCTCCGCGTTCCCGGAAAGAGGCCCGGCTCCGGCAGGGGGCGGGGCCGCGGCAGCCCCACCCCCGGGCCGCGGAGCATGCCGGGCCCGGCGCTGCCATGGCGACGCGAGCGGCCCGCCCCCCCGCGCAGCCGCGGAGCCCCGGGGCTCCCGGGCCCCTCTGGGCTTCGCGGCTCCGGCCGGGGTTCGTCGGAAGCCGCTGTCGCCGCCGCCTCCGAGGAGGCCCCGGCGCGATCAAGATGGTGGGCGTCGCGGGCGGGGCGGACAGGAAGCTCGGGCGTGTGCCCTCCCGCCGCCGCCTCTCGAGGTCGGGGAGAGGAGAGGAAATGGCCCCGGCGGCTATCGCGGGGCTGCCTGCGTGTCTGGCCTGACAGCTTCTATCCGAGCCTTCTCCCCGGCTTGGGCCCGCCCAGTGCCCAGCGAGATGCGCTGGGGGCTGCCCTCACTGGGACCCAAACTGTGACACCCTTCCCTCAAAGACACCCTGACTCCCTCGTCTTTGGGTTCTGCCTGCTGGGGGGGGGGTGGCACAATGGTTCCCCAGGGCTGGGGGCCGCCTTCTGCCCACAAACCCCCGCATCTGAAATTGCACAGCGAACCTGCTTCCCCCCAGCAGGGCTGTCTCCCGTGTCAAAGCCCCCGAAGGGCCCCCAGATCTGCGTTGAAGTCCTGCCCTTCCAGGAGACCCCGCAAGGCTGGAGTCCCCGCAGGGAGACCATGATTCCCTTTTAATCGTGTGTCTTCCCAGCAACAACAGGGAGCGAGGTTGGGATGGGAGCCGCTGACACTGACTGGGCCTGCCAGAGTCCTGCTGTGGGCAAACAAGCCCAGATCTGTTCAGGAGTGAAGTAGCAGAGCTGAGGCCTCGCCAAGCTGTGACTCCAGACGCCTGTCCACACGTAGTGGCACTCCCTGCTCCCTGCCTGCCCAGCCTGGGCTGGTCCAGACGCCTATCTCAGGCCCAGAGCAATGGCCTGGCCTATCCCCTCCTCCCCCTCCCGCCTACCACAGGCCTGGCTTCCCTTCTGAGCCGCCAATCTGCAGCCACACAAAGCCCTGTTTGTTTGCTTTCTCTGCTGCTCCCCCTGGATCTGATGTCTTTCTCCACTACCTGCCGGCTGGGCTTCCTTTCCAAGCCGCCTTCCCAGCCAGCCGAAGGGAAGGAGGGGCGGCCATTGCAGCAAACCCTGCCTCATGCCCACCCTATCTTTCCTGGAATCCACCTCCCCAGTGCAAAGGGCTCCTAGCCTGGGTGGCCTGATCAACAACAACAATGGCTCTAGAGCCCCTTCACTGTGTCTCAGAATGTAGGGTGCCAGCTGGGTGGAGCAGGAGAGATGCCTGGGGCAGGGGGAGGGGAACAGAGAGGCCCAGCCAGCCACCCCTCTCCTTTTGTGAGCAAGGCTTGTTTTGTTTGTCAATCAGGAAGACTGCCCTTGCCTTCCCAGCAACCCACAGGCTACCAGGAGATAAGGAGATGGATGGGACCAGGAGGGCCTCATTGGAGGAGGCAGAGGAATGATGCATGGGTTTGATGGCTCTCATTCACCCCTCACCCTTTTGGGGGACTCCCAGATGTCCCGGGCAGTGAGTGAAGGCTCACAGGCTGCACTGGGAGCCTCACAGGGTGAGTACGCTCTCTGTGGCCACTCTGGGCAGATACCTGGATCCATCCCCCTGCATCCAGAGTGTGGCAGATGTGGGAACCCACTGGGGTAATTTGGAAAGCCATACATAGTCAGGCTGAGCTGAAACAGGCCTTTCACAGACCAAGAAAAATAAACACCCACATTCCACACCACCTTCTCTACCTGCAGGCTGCCCTCTCTCCCCGTTCAAATAAAGAAACCCAACACTGATACAGCACAGAGATAGGCAATCTGGCCTGACTCCCTCCACTCAGGCGCTTTTATTACACCCTGCCAGGCTGGGTGGCCCAGGGCAGGTCCTCACTTCCTGGGGGGCCTCCCTCTTCCCCTTCCATGCCAAGTTTAACCCTTGCAATCACTCCAGAATGAAGGCAGGATTGTACCCAGAGAAGAGGAAACACACAGGAGGCTCCAAGTGGGAAAGCCACAGGAACAAAAAGTGCCAGTCATAATTCAAGCTTATGGCTTTCTGACTCCAAGACTTAAAAACTTTCCACCTGCTAAGTCCTATTTCTTGGCCAGTGATTATCTCCCTAATGGATGAGTGACTACTATAAGGAAGGGAGTCAGCTTTGGAGCCCCATAGATTTGATCTCCAATCCTAGTTTTTCACTTAGTTGCTATGTGACCTCGGGCGGGTCACTTAACCTCTCTGAGCTTTAGTTTCCTTGATAATCCATATACAGCCTCTAATAAGGTTGCGAGAGGACCACCCAATGCCTGGCACAGCACAGCAGGCACTCAATAAATGATGGCTTTTCTCCATGCTGTCTTCTGGTATTGAAAGAGACAACCATTCATTTGTTAGAGGAACCAAGCCTCTCCCACTTTTGCTGTGACCAGATGACCTTGCTGCCACACATCCCCCTGCCACCGTCTCTACCCCTCTGCAAAGCTGAGGCAGAGGCCGTGGGCTGCCAAGCTGAGCTCCCCAGGCTCCTGTACTGCCTGGGAGACCAAGGCCTTTCAGTTAAATTTGCCAGGGCAGGGGCCCCAGGGGACAGTGTCACCCCCAGGGAACAAAGCCAGCTCCATCCACATCCTGCTGGACTCAAGAAGAGAGAGTGACTCAATTAAGTCTGATTTGGCAAAACCTCTGTTTTTAGTGCTATTTCGGGCCACGGTGGGGATTTTCTGTTCTTGTCTCAAAGGTATCATAAACCAAATTCCTTCCTACCTCCCCCACCCCTGTGTTTGAAATGAAAATATTGTTCTTCCTTTTCTCTCTCTTTCTCTTGCTTCTCTCCCACCTATCAGAGAGAGGCAAATCAAAGGGCAGAAGCCAGGTCCCTGGCCCAAAGCAGCACTAGGCCTAGGGTCCTCCTACCCATCCACCAGGTTTCTGCTTGGTCCCCCAGAGCACAGCATGCTGGGAATTGTAGTTCTCTCAAACCAGAGGTGGGGAATGTTCCTCTCTCCTCTAACTTCTCACTTCTGGAGTGGCTTCCTGGGTCCCTGAGGCCTGTACCCCTCTTCCTGCACTCTCCCTTCTTAGTCCACAACACAATTATATGCAATATTATTATGCAACTGTTGATTACTATGCAATATTTCTCTAATGTCTGATTGCCTACCAGACTGGACACTTCTAAAGGGCTCAGGGTCTGCTTGGCCATTATTGCTTCTCCAGGTAGGGATTCTTTTTTTTTTTTTTTAATACATATTTTTATTTGTAGATGGACACAATACCTTTTTATTTTATTTATTTTTATGTGATGCTGAGGATCAAACCCAGGGCCTCACATGTGCTAGGCAGGCACTCTACCACTGAGCCACAACCCAGCCACCCAGGTAGGGATTCTTGAACCCCCTGCTCCATGGACATCTTGGGTCAGATGATTTGCTGTAGGGTCTGTCCTGTGCATTGTAGGATGTTGAGCAGCATCTCTGGCTTCTATCACACACTAAATGCCAGGAGCACCTCCCCAGTCAGGACAACCAAAAATGTTTCCAGACATGGCTCAGATGTCCCCTGAGGGACAAACTCACCTCCTAGTGAGAACCACTGTTCCACAGCTGAGCAAACTGCCCCCTTGGAATGAGTGAAGGCAAGACTCTGCCCCTGTCTATCAGAACAAGTGATTTTCATTTTAACTCCTATCAGAATCATGTCCGAATTTCACTTTTCCAATTAGACCAGAAGCTCCCAGAAGACAGGCCCATGCTGTCTTTTCTGTGTACTGGTACTGATCACTCATAACTGTTTGCTAAAGGAATAACCAAGTGTCAGAGAGCATCAGTCTGAAAGTCAGTTCAGTTTCCCCACTTCCCTACCCGAAGCCTGGATTGCCAGGTGACTCTGCAAAGCTTCTCTGGGCCTCCATGTCTCTCTAGTTATTCTTTGTCTTATTGAACTAGAGGGAGGTTCAGAATTTCACATCTCCAAGAAGTTCCTTAAAAAAAAAAAAAATCTTTCAGGTGGCTTTTCCTTTACATTTTAGAGAATTCTTATTATTACTAATAGGTGACAGTGATTAAGCACCCCACTATGTATCCATAGTAAGCACTATGCCTAAGTGTTTTTAGAGGCCCTATCTCATTTGATCCTCTTAAAAATAAAACTGTGTAATAGATACTCATTTTTATCATTTGAAAAATGAGGACATGGGCTCAGAGAGTTTGAGGGACCTGCCTAAGGACACATAAAGACCATCTGGTGTCCTCTGGCAACTGAGGATGTCTCAATCAGAAGACACTTCCAGCTTAGACACTGGATACTGAAATTCCTTAAAGTCTGCAGCCACCTGTTGCCAGGCAGGGTTAGACCTTTCTGGGTGCACGCAGTCTCACAGGGCCTCCCAGTCATCAGACTTCCCAGGTGAAAGGACAGGAGCTCCAGGTCACTCCAGAAGGGCTGACCAAGGCTGGAGGGGTGAGCGAGGAGTCTAAGAACTGGGAATCAGGCTGCTTTAGTACAAATCTTGTAGAGGGGCTGACACTCCTGGTGCCACCCCTGGCAGGGAAGGCTTGGCCAGAACCAACCTCCCTGGGCACGGCTCTGTGAGGTCAGAGGAGCAATAAAACAATGAAGAGGAGTCATTCCTAGCACCTTTTTTTTTTTTTTTAATGGTACTAGGGATGGAACCCAGAGGTGCTCTACTACTGAGCCACATCCCCAGACCGTTTTATTTATTTATTTATTTATTTTATTTTGAGACAGGATCTCACTAGGTTGCCAAAGACTGCCTCAAACTTGCCATCCTCCTGCCTCAGCCTCTGGAGTCACTGGGATCACAGACACGTGCCACAGAGCCTGGTTCTAACCCTTTCTAGGTACCAGACGCTGTTGTCCTTTATCTGTAGGAACTAAGATCTGTGAATTCTCCCAACAATCCCTATCAGGAAGGTATGGACACTTCCTCTCATTTTATAAATGAGGAAACTGAGTAAAGGAAATAACTCACTTGCTCAAGCTAATCAGTAACCGGATCTGCACCCAGACAGTCAGAGCTACATTATCATCCCTGGCTGAATCCCCACCCTGGTGTACACTGAACACTCAGCATGTGATTTATGAATCAAGAATGAATAAGTGGCTACCCTGCCACTGAAGTCCCGAGTTGCTCCATGTTTTCTTGGGGTCCACTCCTACCATTCGGACAAAGTCCCTTTGGAGACAAACTCTAACCAGAAAAACCAATGATTCTCACCTGCCCCGTGTGCAGAAAGATCTACTTAGCCCATCGGCCTCTACCTCTAGCAGGGAAACAAGCACCAAAGCCCTCATTCTGACCAGTGTTACCACAGGTAAGATTTAGAGATGAGAATAATCAGTGCAATTCCTTCCTCCTGCAAAGTTCTTTTGCAATAAAAATAGCAGCTCAGGGCTGGGGTTGCAGCTCAGTGGTGGAGCGCTTGCCTAGCATGCGTGGGCCCCTGGGTTCCATCCCCAGCACTGCAAATAAAATAAAATAAAAATAACAGCCCAACAATAACAGCCTAGCTGAGGGCTATGCATCAGCAACTAGGAGAGGCCTATTATTATGACCATTTTAAAGGGAGGGAAATGGAGCCCCCCACAGACCTGTGGTACTGGCATTTGAACCCAGGCCAGCTTGACCCAAAGCCTCGTTTCTGATCCCCAGCTCTAGGGCCTCCTCATTTTCCAAGTCACAAAATACGCCAAACACTATCACCACTTTTAATGTTTGCAACATGCCTGTTCCTATTTTTGACAGAAGAGGAGACTGGTGTTCAGAGAGGGAAAATTAGCTTGTCCAAAGCAGCAGCTGGAACTCCAACTATTTCCTGATTCCAAAATCTAGGGCTTGTTGCCCTATCCCAACTCTATCCCACCCTGAAGATGGACACAGTCTCCAAGAAGGGAACCCCTCTGCTGAGCCCCCTAGCCGGAGCTTGGAGGTGCACTGCAGATGTTTACTACCCCTGTTCCATCGGGGCCGTCCCAGAAGTGGGTGTTTGGGCCAGTAGACCATTAGTCTGAGAGCAGCCCACACTACCTGGGTGTAGAAGACAGTGGGGAGATGCCCTGACCAGCCCTAACTGCCCACCCCACAGCTCCTAACCAAATGGGTCCCAACAGCCTCATCCTAGGCCCAGTGCCTCGATTCTCTTCTCACAGGACTCTCCCCGCCTCTCCTGGGCATCCTCGATGACCCACACCTCCAAGTCAGACCACTCTGTAGAAAAGCTGGATGTGCGCTGCCCACCCAGCGTTTAGCCACAGAGGGCCTTAAAGTTTGGACCACAAGCTGGCTTAGACATGGGCGCAGCGTGAGCACAGTAATGGCTGCTGAAGGAACGAACGGATGAGTGAACAAAAACGTCCAGTATCACCTGAACCCTAAATCCTGGTGCACCTGGCTGTTTTCACCCTGGATTTCTGTGTGTGTGTGTGTGTGTGTGTGTGTGTGTGTGTGTGTGTAGCGGATTGCATCCAAGGGTGCTTTATCACTGGGCTACATCCCCAGTCCTCACTTCTTATTTTTTTATTTTGAGACAGGGTCTTGCTAAGTTTGCCCAGGATAGCCTTGAACTTGCCTCTCAGACTCCAGAGTTGCTAGGATTACAGGTGTGCACCACGGTGCCTGGATCTCCTGATTTTAGACAGATTAATCTGCAACAAGAACATCTCCCCCTCTTTCGGTGTCTCCCCCACCATTTCCAGCTCTCTCTCCTCTTTGTACAACCCCCCCCACCCAGCTGCCCTCCTCTCCCCGCTCTTGTCTCTCTGCCCCCAGGTTTTTCTCTTCTGCCCTGTCTCTCTCCCTCACCCATCTCTCTCTCACCACCACCACATACACACTTTTCAAACGGGTTCACGAACCATTAGAGCCAAATCTGCCCTTTGCCAGCCAGGCCCCAACCTGCACCTCTAGCCCTGCCTCCCCTGGTGTCACATTCCAACCTTGGATCCCAGTGACCCCCAGGAACAGGGCACAGCTCAGCCTCAATCCCCGGAGAAACAGGATGAGCCAGTTTCTCCCAGCCCCCTTGGGGAGCGGCCTGGGGGGAGCTGGCCCAGCTCTCTTCACCCCGGCCCCTCCCCTCCCCTCCCCTCAACAGCGTGACAGCACAGAATTCACATAGATCTTCAGGCCCCTGCTCAGGATCAAAGGGCCACCTGGAAGATTCTCACCCTCTCCACCTCACCTGGCCCTTCTGCCAGGAAGCCTTTCTGAGTATCTAGGCCTCGCTCTTGGCGCTGGGCCGGGGAGGAAGGAGACTTGCCTTCAGGCCTAGATGCTCCCGCCTCGTGGGGAGGACACACGGACAGAATTGCCAATAATTCCGTGATAAACGCTGTGCCACTGGGATAGACAAAGGGGGATGACTCATCCCACCTTGGAGGTCAGAGGAGGAGGAAACAGGACATCTGTTTGGGTCTTGGGAGGCAGGGAGGAGGACGAAGGGCATCCCAGGTGGAAGGAAGGGTCAGCACTCTGCACAGAGGCAGGCCTGCACATGACTGCCCCTTGAAGGGAGGTGGGTAGGGATGAGGACAGAGCCCTCCCTCCAGAGGAGCAGGGGCCCCTGGAAGTATCTGCTATGGTTCAGAAAGATCACTCCAACAGCACCTGGGAAGGAGCAGGACGGAGGCAGAGAGGCCAGTGAGGAGGCCCTGGCCACAGGCCAGCCTCTCCAGTCGCCCTTCTTTTGGAGCCAAGTCCTCCCCTCTTGGCCACAGCACACAGGCCACGTAGGACCTCCCAGCCTTCCCAGACATGCTCAGTGCATTCCCACTGCCAGGAATGTCCCTCTGTTCTTCCCTCTCCATGCCTGGGTCCATGAATATAGCTCTGCCTTCCATGAAACCCCACCTGCACAAAGCCCCT
Source organism: Ictidomys tridecemlineatus (assembly GCF_052094955.1). Lineage (NCBI taxonomy): Eukaryota > Metazoa > Chordata > Mammalia > Rodentia > Sciuridae > Ictidomys > Ictidomys tridecemlineatus. Next base: position 63,153,272 of record NC_135479.1, read on the forward strand.
CAACTCTAGCTAAAGACTCAGCTGTTTTCTCGGTCTCAATCATCAGCCACTAGGCTGTGACCTTCTCGGGGGCAGGTGCAGGGATGTTTCATCCTGAACCCTGACATTTAACACAGGGCTTCGAAAACAGTGAGTCCCTGCTCCATCCGCTGGGGCTTGGCATCCAGGTGCCTGGTCCCATTGAGACCCTGCTCTGTGTACCTGATCTCCCCCTTGCCTTCACCTCCTCCTCCCTGGGGAGCCACAAAAAGACAACCATGCCACAGCTCAAGCAGCTGGTATAAGGCAAGAGGTACGAACCTGGGCCACCACGGACACAGAACAGTAATGAAGACAATGATAATGTAGGCAGTAGCAACCAGCATTTATTGGGAGAGGCTTCAGTCTAAACTTTAGAGATTAATCCGTTCAGTCTTCGCTTGAGTCCTGTGAGATCAGTTCTGTGATTTTTTTTCCCCACCGTACAGATGGGGACACAGAGGCCCAGAGAAAGTAAATAACTTCTGTATGTGGTGGAGCCAGGAGGTGACCCAGAGCTTCACTCTGAAGCACCTCACCCCACAACTCCTCCCAGACAATCAGAAAGGAAAAAGGAAGTTGCAGAAAACGAGCTCGTGGTATGTTTTCATTTGGAGAAAAATAAAACTATATATTTGTACATAGGAAACACTAGTACATTAGGTGAGTTACAAAAAGTATGGAAGGATACATTCAAACTCTTAACTGGAGTTAATTTGTGTTCAGGAGTCTTTCGCTCTGTATAGTTCTGGATTATTTGCATTTTTCACAATGAGGATTTATTGTGAAAAATGTTATTGGAGCAATGGAAAAGAGAAAACAATTGTTAGGATCTCGATTGCTGTTTGTTGAATGAATATGTGGCAGATCCACATTCTAGGCTTGTTTTTTTTTTTTACTGATGGATGACCCATTCGTGGATTGTGAAATCGCTGACTTAGTGGGTTGCAACCAGTAATTTTTTTTTTTTAATCAAAAGACAAGAGCAGAAGGTATCAGAGACAGGCACACATAGCAGAGGGGTTATTCACTAAACTTTTGTTTCCGTTATATGCTGTGGGTGTGACTGGCCATACGACCTCAAATGTATTTCACACAATAGGTCACGGCAGGATCTTAAAGACATTGGTCTGGGCTTGAAGATCTACAAAGGAGGAAGACAGGGTGCCCAGCATGCAAAAGCCCATGGTCCGAGGGGAGTAGAGATGGTCGTGGAGCAGCTGAGTTCCCTCTCAGCTGAAGCCCGAGAGATGTGTGGCTGCTGGGGAAGGTCACATTTTGCCCAGTCCACAGTTGGCTTCTGGAACCTGGATGGCGCCCTGATACACTCCTCCTCTCCAAGCCTTTGACTGAGAGCTTTTGCCAGATTCTGATGGAGGCTGCCTGGAGACTAGACAGGCCAGGTCCACTTCTTGTTCCTGGGCCCCCATATACCCTCTGGGCTGTCAAGAGGGGAGGGGGTGGGAAACTAGAAGATTCCTCTCCAGCCTCCAGATCCTGAGGGCCACATCCCAGGGAAGCCTATGGAAACGCAGCTGTGTCTGTCCCTCCACTGGGTCTGTCCCCACCCGTGTTGGGCCTGACCCGGAGCAGAAACGAGGTCTGTATGGAGAATGGGTGGGGGAGCAGGCAGAAAGAGAAGCAGAACCCCCAGCCCAGGGTTTCCATCGCGCTGGCATCTCTACAGCAGAGCTACCCAGCCCACCCCCACCTCCCCTCCCAGGACAACAGACAACTAAAAAAAGATGAAATAAAAAGAAGTAATTCCCCGGCTCTGACGTCAGTGCGAGGACTTAACAGCCCGGCAGCGGCATGAAACTGGATTGCAACCAGATGTAATGCCCTTGAATTCTCAATACAACACTGCGTTGGACAAGAAATAAAGGGGGGTGGGGGGATGCGCTCTGGGTGGGAGGGAACCGCGCAGGTCCCGCGTGGGTCCTTGCATCGAGGCCCGCTGAAGCCACCGAGAAGGCGCTGCGGGAGGGAGTGCGGCGTGCTGGGAAGCGCCGGCCCCGGGTCCGCCATTCAGGCGCGCAGCCTCCCCTCCCCCAGGCCCCCAATAGCGCATTGTTACACTCGGTTTTATCCATTCAGAGCCGGAGCCCCACCGCTCCTCTCGGCAATCGGGGGCTCCCGGAAGGAGGGCACCTCGCCGGTCCCCGGTGTGTCTTTTTGAGAAGGACCCTGAGCCCCAAGAAGGGAAAAGGCTGGCTGGGAAAACGGGCGCCCCAGGAAGCAGGGGCCGCAGCGACCTCGGGCCCGGCTGCTGTTTCGCTTCCCCTCGGCCCGTCCTCGCACGCCCCAGTGGGACCAAAGCTCCAAATGTCACCCCCGCGTCCGGTCATCCCCTCGCCCGCCCCGGCCGCAGCTGCCCCCCCAAGTCCTCCACCCCGCTCTCCCGACTCCAAAGGCGCGGGGGGCTCAGACTGGAAAGGGGCTGTGGGGCTGCGGGCCCGACCCGACCCGCCGCGATGCAGTCTAGGGGACACTGTGCTCGCGTGTCCGGTGCTCCCGCTCGTGACGTCACCCCCGAAGGGGCCCCGAGCTCGAGGCCTGGCCGCGACCGAGCTCCCCAGGTCGTGGGGGCCGCTTCCTGCCCAGGCGCGGGGCCTGCTTACAGGCCGGGGCGGGGACGTCGCGGACAGCCGTGCGCGCCCCATCTCGCCACGCACGGCCATCACAGCCCCGGCTCCCACCCGCGTGGAACTCACCGACAAGTCAGCTCCCCGCCCCCCACCGGACGCACTCACAAAGCTCCCCTCCGCCCCTGGCGCCGTGTGACTGCCCCCCACATTCCCACCCCACGCTGGGCAAACACCCGGTGCCTGGGTGCACGCAGAGCCCCCGGCCCCATTCGACCCTCGCTCCCCGCGTCCCCTCGCCACCACTCGACCTCAGCCAGCCGCACAAATCCTTCTGAAGACCCTGCGCCGCGGCGCAGGGCGCCCCCACCCTGCAGCTCCCCAGACGGCCATCCGGTGACCTCGCGCACCCCCCCCCACGCCACACAAAGCAATGACCCCGCGGACCCCCGCATCGCCAACCCGCGCGCTTAATCGGTCCCCGAACCCGCCCAGACTCCTCACCCGGTTCGGGAATCCCAATGCCTCGCGCTGCCCTCGCCCCAGGGCAGCGTCCCTCCTCCCGCGTCCGGGCGCAAGCTGCTCACCTCGGCGCCCGCGCTCACTTCGGGGCCCTGCGTCTGGCGCTGCGACTTCGCGGCCCGGAGACCCGGGTGGCCATGGGGGGAGGTCAGGGCGCGTTGGCCCGGCCGGCCCGCGGCCAGGCAGGACGGAGGGTGGGCCGCGGCGCCCCCTCCTCGCGCCGGCTCTCGGGCCGCGGGCAGGGCGGCCTGCTCGGCTCGCCTCTAGCGCTCCAAGTCGCCTCTCGGAGCTCAGCCGCGGGCGGGGGCGGCGCCCGGGGGCGCAGGGAGCCGGCGGCGCGGGGAGCGGGCCCTGGCCGCGCACCCGGCCGGGCCTGCCTGGTGTCCGCGGGTGCCGCGGGGAAATGCGATCCCCTCCGCACAGGAAGAGCGGGCGGGCGAGCGGGCGGGCGGACGGCGCGCGGGGGGAGCAGGAGAGCGAGAGCGCGAGGAAAAAAGTTCCCGGGCGGCCTGGCTGCGCTAGCTCGCGGACCCGGGCGCCAGGTGGGTCGTGTGCGCCCCAACAGCACCCCCTGGCGGTCCGCGTGACCCACTGCGCGCCCCACCGCCCCACCGCACCCCGCCACCCCACCCCTGGTCTAGGGGGAGGGGGATTTGCAGTGTGATCCCGACGACCCTCACCCCCGAAATCAGGCCTTGGGGACGCCACGGGGAAGGGGTCAGGGTAGAGCCGAGGATTTGGACTCACATCCTTCCATTCTCAGGCCACCCCACCACCAACCCTCACTTGTGACCATTTCTTTATAGTTGAGAAACATTCCTCAAAACTCCATAGGTCAGACATAATTTTCTTTATTTGCTGGGCACCTGGGATCTTCTGGGCACTGAGGAATCAGTAGAAACAGTGTGCTTCCTACTACCTATGGAGCTGGCATCCCAATGAGGAGAGACAAGCAGCAACCAATGTTTAGACACATAAAGAAGATAATTTTAAACCCGGGTGGGTGACGCTACCTGTAATCCCAGCGACTCAGGAGGCTGAGGCAGGAGGATAGCAAGTTTGAGGCCAGCCGGGGGCCATTTCAAAAGGGGAGGTCGGCTGGGGAGGTATCTCAGTGGTAAAGTGCCCCTGGGTTCAATTCCCATACCAAAGAAAGAAATGTAATTTTTAGAGAGCAGTAAGTGCTAGGAAGAAAATGAGCAGGTGCAGTGATGGATAAGGGCTACTACTTAGCTGGGAGAGGCCCCGTCTGAGCCAAGAACTGAACAGCAGCAAGCAGCTGCCATGGGTAGAGGCTGGGGAAGAGCTTTCTTTGCAGAAGGAACAGCAAGAAGGTCTGAGGCAGGACTAGGTTTGGTGAGCAGGGGACAAGAAGTGGAATTCAGACCTTAATGGAGGGCCAGGGCCTGCAGGGCTGTAAAGGACCTGGTATGAAATTGGTTGCGAGTGGGAAAGAAGCCATTGGCAGGTTTTAAGCGGAAGAATGTTGAATGAGTCCAGGAACGAACCGATTAACTTATAGATCCCCTGAGCCATTGTTGCTCCAGTGCTTCTATTCATGTCACCTCCGTGGAGCCCACGGCCACCTAGGAGGAAAGCCTCCCACCACGCCCAGCCCCTTGGGCAGACTTGATCAAGGGTCCCAGAGAAAACCTGTTCGATTTGTCCTTTGCTAGAGGTGGAGGCATCAGAGCTCCCCCCCCCACACGACCTGGGACAAGTCTCAGACCTCAGTTATCTCATCCTGTGAATGAGGAAATGGAGGTGTGGATGGGTGAAGTCACCTGTCTAGGTTCTCAAGCCATAGGAACCGAGTAACAGCTCTCCACCTGGCTCAGCCACCCAGGTCCCAGGGAGATCACAATGTGGATTGTGCTGTTTTCAGCACACATTCTGGGGGAGACAGATCTGGCTTCTAAATCTAACTGCGTTGTGCCCAGCTGGAAAACAGTGGGAACTCACATGGTGGCCCAGATTGGTCTCAAACTCCTGGGCTCCAACACTCCTTCTGCCTCACCTTCTGAGTACCTGGGACTACAAGGTTTTCTTTCTCTCTCTCGATCTTTCTTTCATTGAGGATCAAATCCAGGGCCTTGCACATGCTAGGCAAGCGCTCTACCATGTATGTTTTTCATTTCTCAGCATCAAATGCATGAAATTGAGGATGCCAGCTCCCCTCCTCAGGGCTCAGTTTAAAAAAAGAGGATCATAGAGCCTAACATGGTGGTGCCTTGCCTGTATTCCTCACAACACTGGAGGCTGAGGCAAGGGGATCAAAAGTTCCAGGCCAGCCCTGGGCGACTTAGTGAGACCCTGTCTCAAGGTAAAATTAAAAAAAAAAAAAAAAAAAAAAAAAAAAAAAGCAAGGATGTGGCTCAGTGGTAGAGCATACCTGATACAAAGAAAAATAAAAATAAAAAGCCACACACTGCCTGGCTTCTTTGAGGGCCATAGCTCAGGCCCTGTTTGAGGACACTTTCCTAGATGTTAACAAAGGACTTGGAGGAGGTGGTACTTGAGCCAAGCCTTCAAGGTTGGCAGAGAAGGGAGCACCGGGTTCAGAAGAGTGTCCCCAAAGGACAAAATCTCATGCACAAAGGAGAAAGGGACATGGAGGCCAATGAAAAAAGGAGGTTGTATGTGGTTCAATTATTAGCAACTGCCATGTTTAAGCACCTACTGAGTACCAGGTGCTTCCCATGTAGATAGGTTTTCTAGGGATGTTGCACAAATCACAAATTTAGTGGAGTCAAACATCATAAATCTGTTCTTGGCAATTTGGGGGGCCAAATTCCACAACTAGCTTCATGGGGTGTAGTCTGGGTGCTGGGGGGGCTGGCTTGTTCTAGGAGCTGTGGTGACAATCTTTTCCTTCCCTTCACTAAGTCGCCCAGGCTGGTCTGGAACTTTTGGTCCCCTTGCCTCAGCCTCCAGTGTGGCTGAGAAATGGCAGCTTGCCTTGGCTCCTGGAGGCTGCCTGTATTTCTTGATTCATGACCCCTTGGTGACCTCTAGAAGCAAGAAAAGGCAAGAAAACAAACGTGTCCCTTGTCACAGCTTCTACTTCCTTCCTTGCCCTTCTTAAGATCCCTTGTGATTATATTCCAGGCCACCTGGATAAACCCGCATAATCCACCCGTCTCAAGAAGACCCTTAATTTAATCCTATTTGCAAGAACCATCTTCCCCACTTTTTTTTTTAATTTTTTTTTTGACATAAGAGAACATTGACAATTTCCAGGGGTTAAGAGCCAGATATCTTCGGTTGAGATTTTTGTTGTTCGTTTATTTGTTTGTTTCACTTAATTTAGATCTAGTATTAGGGATTGAACCCAATGATGCCCTTCCTGAACTACATTCTTAAAAAAAAAAAAAAATTTTTTTTTTTTGGAAGTTTCAGAGGATGGCTCTCAACTTGCAATCCTCCTGCCTCAGCTTCCCAAGTAACTGGAACTGGGTATCTTTAGGATCTTATCACATCATGCATTCGCTGAATCCTCCCTCCTCCCAACTCATTTCACAGTTAAGAAATAGAGGCCTAAGTTGGGCATGCATGGTAGCATACACCTAGAGTCCTGGTGATTTGGGAAACTGAGGCAGTAGGATCAGAACAAGACCCTCACCCCCCAAAAAAAAGCCCAGCTCAGTGGCACACACCTGTAATCCCAGTGACTCGGGAGGCTGAGACAGGAGGATCACAAGTTCAAAGCCGGCCTCAGCCATTTAGCATGGCTCCAAGCAATTTAATGAGATCCTGTTTCAAAATAAAAGATAAGAAAAAAAAAAGGGCCTGGGTTTATGGCTCAGTGGTTAAGCACCCCTGGGTTCAATCCCTGATATCAAAACAAACAAACAAACAAAAAAAGAGGCTGAGAGAGCTGAAGGACTCATCCAAAGCCCCCCACTTCATGCAGATGTTTGTGGAGTTCCCACCTCGGGTCAGATTCTGAGGTCGATTCTGACTTGCAGTGTGAAAGTTACCTGGGCAAAGCGCTGTAGTGCACAGGCACTCCGGGGAGGAGGTGATCTGGGGGCTGAGCTCTTAAGAATGACTTTCCCCCCCTGCTTGCTTTGGCTGGGGTGGGGAGAGGGGCTTCTGAAAGCAAGCAGAGCAGGGTGGCCGTGGACCTAACAGTCTGAGATTGCTCTGAATGATGTTCAGGCTGAGGATGGGGCGGGCTTCTTGGAAGAGAACCAGGAACTTATCAGGGATCCCTGTCAGCAGCGCTGGCCCCAGGAGACTTCTGCTGCTGAGAACCTGCTTGTCATCCTTAGTTGGAGGCAGGTAGGAGGGCGAGTGGGGGTGGGCACACTGTGCACCATAAAGACAGGAAAGACAGCCTCCCTGCAGAGGTCCCAAGGTCGAATCCAGGCTGTGTTTTGTTTTATGGTGCTGAGGACAGGGACCCAGGGCTTCCAGAGCAGGCTAGCCAAGCTCTCTACCTCTGAGCGACACCCCCAGACCCCTGGGTTTATTTTGATTGGAAAGCAGAACAAAAAGCGAAAACCTTGGCCAGGTGCGGGGGGGGGGGGGGGGGGGAGTGGGAGGGGTGCCTGTAATCCCAGCAACTCAGGAGACCAGAGGCCAGAGGATCTCAGGTTGGAGGCCAGAGGAAGAAATGTACTGAGACCCTGTCCCAAAATTAAAAACAAGAAAAAGAACTAGGAATATAGCTCCGTGGTAAAACTCGGTCTGCCACCTGAGTTCCAGCCCCCGTACCAGAAAAAAAAAAAAAAAAAAAGAAAAAGAAAAAGTGCAAAAAATGCCGGAGTTGAGATACCTTCAAGGAATTTAAATTCTTGGGGACCCTACCTCTCCCTATTGTTCTAGATCCATATTTAAGTCACCTGGCCCATTCCCCCTTCCCCCAAGGCATTAGGGATCCTAAGACCAGCTTTGCACCTGTGTGGCCTTGAACTCCCCCCCCCCCTTTTCATGCGGGTCAAATGGAGGTAATGTTTCCTGCCTGGAGGGGAGAGAGAGACAGCTGTCCCGCAGGAAGGGAAGGGGATCTATCTAAAGATAGGGACTAGGTTTATCACCGACTGCTCAGTAGAATGCAGAGGGCAAATATTGCAGCCAACACTTCTCCAAGCTGGCTTCCTCAGGAGGCACACATTCCTGCTACAGTAGCCCCCCCTTGCTCAGACAAGGTCACAGATGCAGGGAGGTGTCGTAACGTGCCCAAGACCACACACTGGAGCCTGGCAAAGTGGTGCCTGCCTGATCCCAGCGACTGGGGAGACTGAGGCAGGAGGATCCCCAAGGTCAGTCTGAACAACTTAGGGAGATCCTGGCTCAAAATTTTTTTTTTTAAAAAAAGGGCTAGGTATTTAGCTCAGTGATAGAGCACGTTGCCTATCATATGCAAGGTTTTGAGTTCAATCTCCAGCATCAAAGGAAAAAAACTTGTACCTGGAACAGGGATTCTCTCAGCCTGATCTTGGACAAGTGACTACACCCATGCTGCTGTCCCCTTTCCCTGGGACACAAGCTCCCAGATGGAGACTCTGAGCTGCTCTTGACAGCCCTGGCAGAACGTGGGAGGGACAGGAGGACTCCCACTAACAAGGATGTAGCCAGAATCTATTTGGCTGTGTGTGTTTCCGTTTTATTGCCTCCACTTTACGGAGGAGAAAATAGGGGCTCAGAGCGGGGAAGAACTGATGAAGCAGTTTCTGAGGGAAATGTCTCCTAGCTCTGTCTCACGTGTGCCTAGGCAAGTGCTTTACCAGTGAGTCACACACAGAACCTTACATGCATTTTTTGAGCCACCCTGTTGTAGGTCCTGTCTTTAGCAATAAGGTGACACAGACCCCGTGACACAGACTGGCAAGTGAGACAGACATCAGACCCTCTCTGGAGAAAGAGGTCATTTTGAGCCAGGAGCGGTGGCATGGGCTGGTAGTCCCAGCCACACGGGAGAGTCAGCAGGAGGGGCACTGGAACCCCAGTAGTTTGAGGCCGGCCTGAGCAACATAGCCAGACTCCATCACAAAACAAACCAACGAAGCAAAAATCAAAGACTGCTCTGACATGAATACCCTTGCCCCGAGAACCAATGTTTCTTAGTCATAGGGGTGGGGTTGAATTATTTTTTTTGAAAAATGAAATTAAAGGGGCTGGGGTCGTAGCTCAGCGGTAGAGCGCTCGCCTGGCACGTGCGAGACCCTGGGTTCGATCCTCTGCACCACCTAAAAATACATAAAATAAAGGTATGGTGTCCAACTACAACTAAAAAATAAAATATTTTAAAAAATGAAATTAAAGCTCTGAAATACACAATTTTTTCTTTCAAGCAACTAAATTCAGGCTTGTGTGTTAATTCTTAAGATTCATGGGCTGATACTTAGAAGCAAAAGTTGTTTTTCCCCACAAAATTGCCTAACGATTCTTACTCAACCCTCCCCAGGTGCTAACTTAACCCAAAGGCTGCATCCTATCTTCCTGGGTTCGTTGGACCACTACGTGGCTCCATGACACTCAAATCTTTTTTTTTTTTTTTGTCCTTTCTGTGTGTGTGTGTGTGTGTGTGTGTGTGTGTGTGTGTGTGTGTGTTAGTTACTGCAGATGGAACCCAGGGTGCTCTACCACTGAACTATATACCCCCAGCCCTTTTTAAATTTTTATCTTGAGACAGGGTCTTGCTAAGTTGACTAAGCTGGCCTCGAACTTGTGGTCTTCCTGCCTCAGCCTCCCCACTGGATGGGATTCCAGGTGTGTGCCACTAGGCCAGGCTCAAACTTCATGGATTCCTGCAAATCTCGGCAAGACTTGAAGGTTTCCTTTGTCAGTCATTTGCATGAACAAGGCTGACGGACAGAAAGGAAACTGATGGCAGAGAGACTGGTGCTGAGCAGGGAGAGATGGCTGAGGGGGGGACTAAGTTGGGGAGTGGCCATAACAGTCGAAAACATGCTCCTGTTTTAACCATGTTCGCTTCCATCTCAGATAACAAATGCCCAGCTCTGGGGACCCTGATGACCAGGATTAACTGTATCACTTCAGGAGATCTTAACATTTGGAATTACCTTAGGGAAGATAAAATTCCATCCCGTTGATGCCAATGTTCCCCGTGGCTCTCTGTATTAACTTTGTCCTACCTAATTCGGCCATTTTCCCGTGGGGACACTTCTCTCCCACTTTCAGCCCGTGGGGTTCAGGCTGGGTTGAAGGACCTCAGGGACACACACATGACTAGTTTGGCCAGTCAAACTGCTCCCACTTTTCAGCCACAGCGATTGGTTCAGGGACCAGCCAACATGACCCAAGCCTTTTGGAAGTTTTGCTGGAACCACGGAGCTCTGCTGGAACCTCCAAGAGTTCGTAAGATGGTCAGCCGTGGATCTGACAATGAAGCAGGGTGGAGAGATACACAGAGGCACCTTCTGGGTACCTGGATTCAGCTCTGCCTGAAGCTCAACACCTTCTGCCCGCCCTCAGGAAATTTGCTTCCGGAAGCAAGACAAACTCGTGAAGAATCATGACTTTCCGAGGAATGAATGTAAGGTGCTTCTGGGGGCATGGCCAAGGAAGCCAGACCTGATCACCTGAGGAGGTCTGGGAGGCATTCGGGAGGAACCCACCCAAGCTGAGCCTGCCAGGGTGCAGAGGGAGCAGGCCGACTGAATAGTGAGGGAAGGGCACATTGGGCAGAGGGAACAGCATGTGGGGATGCCCGGAGGAGTGGAAGAAGAGGCGTAAGGAGAGCTCTGTAAGTCATTCTGCAGGGATGGAGCGAGGAAGGGCGTGCGTGAGCCAGGCGTGATTTTTTTTTTTTGGGGGGGGCATCAAGGAATGGGGTGGAGGGACAAATCCAGGAGTGATGTTCTGGAAGGAAACAGTGGCTGAGGGAGCTGGGTTTGAGGTCCAAGGCAAGGAGACCGTAGAACAGGGGTCGGAGGAGGATCCAAAGGGAAAAATCAAAAAGATCTCATGGGCTGGGGGCTGGGGCTGGGGCTCAGCGGTAGCACCCTTGCCTGGCATGTGTGAGGCACTGAGACACTTCCTGAGACAATAATGACAATGACAACCACTGGTAAGCGCTAAGATGGAGCCCTTACTGGATGCTGAGGAATGCAGAAAGTGCGCCATCCACCTTCTCTGGTCTTCATCATGACCATCCAGAAGTGGGGGCGGGCAGAGCCCGTCGGTGCCAGGGCTGGGCACCCGGAGCTGGGAGAGGCCCTCCAGACTCTGGGAGGGGAGGGGGGTGAAATTGCCTTTAGAGAAGCGAGATGAAAAGCTGTTTGGGGACTGCTTTTGTAAGACTTTTCTAGTGTTAACAAAAGAAGGAAAGAAAATACACGTTTTATTAGTAGCTGAGCGCTTTTATTTTCAACACTGGTAACAACAACAAAAATCTGTAGGGCCCCAAAGCATGGCCATTCCACCCTCTGTTTAGAAAAGACCTCTGCAGACCTCTGTGTCCCTTAGGACCCTGCTCCCGGAGCGAGGCTCCAGCAGGGGACGGCCTGTGGTCAGGAGCTTGGCTGCAAGGGGAGGTCTCGTTCCTGAGCTGAGGGTGGCGGATGCAGGTCTGATCACGGAATCCTCTTTCATATCCTCTTTCTTTTCTTTTTTCTTCAATTTTGTTTTCTTTTTTCTCTGATACTGAACCCAGGGCCGTGCACAGGCTGACAACTGGCCTTCCATTTTGTACTCTCTGGTATGTCTTGGCAAATCATTTTTTTAGAACAGTTTTCCAATGAGTTCCACCTATTTCTGTTCAGGGATTTTTATTATTATTATTATTAATTTTTAAATTTATTTATTTATTTTTGCTTTTTTTGCAGTGCTGGGATGGAACCCAGGGCCTGGCACAAGCTGGGCCAGTGTCCCACGGCTGAGCCACCTTCCAACTCTATGCACCTGACTTTCCCAGAGTTTTGCTGTCACCGAGGCTTCTTAAGACCCCAGCGAAGCGGGGGCCGGGGGGGGGGGGGTCCTGTATCAGTGTCATCTTCCTGACAGGAGCCGAGGCCGGGCAGGATGGACGTTTCCTGTGGCTCTAGTCACCCCAGACTCTGTAGCTGGAAACAACACACGTTCACTCTTGGAGTTCGGGAGGCCCAGGGTCCGAGTCCAGCATGGGCAGTGCCGGTGTCGCGGGAGGCCCTGGGGGAGAATCCTCGACGCTGCTTTTCGCAGACTCCGTGGCCCTTGCGGTCCCAGGCTCCAGCGCCCCCCCTCACTTCCCGGCCACCTCTTTTATTCCCATCGCACATGTGTGTCCTCTTACAAGGACCCTGAGGATTGCGCTTAGGGCCCTGTTTCCTGTGACTAAAATACGTGACGAGAACAACTTAGAGGAGGGAACATTTATTTGGGGCCTCCCAGACATAAGGTACAGGGTAGCCCAAGCCCCGGGTGGGAAAGCAAGGGTACTGTGGGACACAGGTCCAACAGCAGGTGGTGGAGGGAGGGAGGGGACAGGGGACTTGGACCCCCACGGGACATCGCTGTCCATGGCCAGCACACAGGAGGCCAATGCTCCTGGCCATGGAGGGTAGGTGGGTCACCTGCTCCTCCCTCTCCCTCCGCACCCCTGCACTCCCTCAGAGAATGCTATGATACTATCATACTATAAATATAATATATAAATACAAATATGCTATGCAAATGTAATACACTATAAATATAATAGATAAGCCAAATAAATACACACCTAATAAACCACAGAGTGAGGTTTATTTTATTTTTAAATATTTATTCTTAGGTTTTAGATGGACACAATATCCTTATTTTACATCTATGTGGTGCTGAGGATCGAACCCAGAGCCTCATGCATGCTTAGGCGAGCAGCTCTACCACTGAGCCACAACCCCAGACCATTATTTTTTTAAATTAAGGATCTATCCTCCCTTTTTAAAAAATATTGTATTTTTTTAGTTTTAGGTGGACACAATATCTTTATTTATTTATTTTTTTTTTTTGTGGTGCTGAGTTTCGAGCCCAGAGCCTCACGCATGCCAGGCGAGCACGCTACCCCTTGAGCCACATCCCCAGCCCCAAGTCTGAGGTTTCTTAACAGTGACCGGTATTTCTTGAGCAAGGGCCCTAAGCCAAGTTCTGTGCCTGTGCTCTGTGCTTGACAGGTAGGGGCGGTACTGTCACCAGTCTCTAAGGAGGAGCAGTCTTGTGATAGCTCCTGAACACTGAGGTACAACTGGGCAGGAGGCTGGCGTTGGGCACTGGAGCTGCAGGTGACTGGGAGCCGAGGGCTGGCAAGGTCACTGGGAGATGCTGGGGTCTGAGTGGACCCTGGCCATTCCCTCTTAGTCTAGAACCAGCCACCAGCCACCAGCAGGTAGGTGTACAGACCATGTCCCTCCACTGGGCAGCATGGGTGGGCTGTGGAGTAGGGGTGCAGAGAGGGTGGGGGAATGGGGCAGCCAGGGGTGGGGGTACTGGGTGGGGAGGGGAGGGAGGAAAGGAGGAGGGAAGGGAATGGGGGACGGGAGAAGGAGGAGGGTAGGGAAAGGAGGGAGGACGAGGAGGGGGAGGGGCAGGGGAGGGTGGGGAGGGAGGGAGGGAGGGAGGCAGTGAGGACTGGGAGGGTCACCATAGTAACAGGAGCCGGCTCTGTTCTGAGGCCTGAGTCTGAGCTGCCACCGGGGAAGGAGATAAAAGGTTTTCTATCGATCCCTGTCGGGAGAGTCA